>NC_090444.1:559848107-560150961 GCF_031143425.1 Pleurodeles waltl
CGGCTTAATCGTCGCCTCATTGCACACTGTCTCACTTACATGCTCACCCTCATATTAGCTACATCCTCTAACCAATTTCTCCATCCATGAAGTTTTGAGTTTACCCACCGGTTTCCTGCCTCTCATGACTTCAAAGGGTACCCTGCCAGAAACAAGATTCTCTGTGGACCGATGCGCCCATACCATATCTGAAATCACCAATTCAATGTCCAAGCCGTTAACAACAGCCAATTGTATCCCACCTTTAATCATACGGTTAGCCCGTTCAACAATTCCGTGAGCACGAGGATTGTACAACGCTGTACGCATATGCTTCACACCACATGAATCCAGAAAAACGTTCATCTCATAAGACGTCAACTGCGTACCATTATCGGTAATCAACACTACAGGAAACCCCTCCTCTGTAAAAATCTCCCTCAAAACGCTTATGGTCGCAGCAGTCGTAACTTCCGACATAAACTTGACAATGAGCCATTTGAAATGTACATCCACCATAACCAGTGCAAAACTCTTACCTCTGCCTACACCGGCCAAAGGTCCAATAAAATCCAAGCACACATTATGCCACGGCCTGCCTGGGTCGGCAATATTACCCCCATCAGACTGTCTTCCCACTTTTAACCTTTTCTCACTTCTTAGACACACCGAACACCTCTCAACCCATCTCACAACATCATCATCCATCCCAGGCACCAAAACTCCATTCTCAACATCCTCTTGGTAATTGTTTGTCCCAGGTGACCCTCATGCGCAATATTAAAAAAAAAATCCGTACACCTCCTGGTGGAACAATCTTCTCTCCACGCAATATTATCCTCCCATCAACCTCTGAGAGTTCATCTAACACCTTGTTAAATGGCCGTACCAACACAGGAAGAGTGCTGTCTCTTCTGCCGCCCTTCCTTACCAACTCAATGACCCTCTCTAGAATCACATCATCCTTCATCGCCATATCCCATTCTGTTTCATTCACTACTCCTTAACTCCATTGCGTAACTTCACACACCGATGCTACCGCACCCTCGCGCTCACTCTCTAGCACATTCACCTTATTCACCATTTGCCAATCAAGAGCCAAACGAGAAAGGCAATCAGCCTGCACATTCTTCCACCCAGGAATGAACTCAACATTTTAATCATATTCTTGTAGACATGAAGCTAATCTTGCCAGTCTCGCTGACCCCTTACCAGTCCCACGAGGTGACAACATTTTAAGCAAAGGCTTATGATCAGTACGCAACGTGATGTTACTACCCCATACATATGTGCGAAAGTATTCCACACCCCATGCTGCAGCTAAAGTCTCCTGTTCAATAACTGCATAACGTCTCTCTGCAGTCATTAACGTGCGAGAAGCAAAGTCAGCAGTTTTCTCCACAGATCTGTGCAACTGTGACAAGACTGCACCAATGCCCAGTGCACTTGCGTCAACAGTAACAATGTTTTTTTTTCCTTGTGTCAAAGGACACTAAGACACCCGCACCACACACCTCATCTTTGATCATTTGGAAACATTGAGTCTGTGCCACTCCCCACTCAAAACTTGCTTCCTTGCGTAACAGCACCTTTAAACATTCAGTTTTGCTGGCAAAGTCTTTGACAAACCTGGAGTAATATTCAACAAGCCCCAAAAATTATCGTAATTGGTCTTTGTCCTTAGGAGCTGGAGCCAACCTAATGGCATTTAGTAAGTCCTTTTTTGGTTTAACACCCTCCTGCGATATCGAATGTCCGAGATACTCCACCTCCTTCATCAAGAACTGACATTTTTCCTGACGTAGTGTCACCCCAGACTCCAAAAGTCTGTCCAACACCCTCTTCAATGTGATATTATGATTTTCAATAGTGTTGCCAAAAACAAGAATGTCATCTTGAAAAAAGAGTACATTTTCCAAACCTTTAAAAATATGATTCATCATCCTCTGAAATACACTGGCAGCAGATGCCAATCCAAAAGGCATACGGGTCAACTGGTACGTGCCCTCCATAATGATGAAAGCAGTGAGAGCCTTAGACGAAGTATGAAGTCTTATTTGAAGATAAGCGTGCTTGAGGTCTAACTTAGAAAAGTATTTGGCATCTTTCATAAGTAATAACAACTCATTGATGTTAGGCAAAGGAAAGTTTATCAGTTATAATGTTTTGGTTCAAACCTCTCAAGTCCACACAGAGTCTCAAATTTCCATCTTTTTTTTTTTTAAATGACAACAGGTTACAACCATTCTGAGGCCTCCACAGGTTCGATGACACTGCTGTCAAGCATTTCATTTAAAAGTTCCTCAACTCCACCCCTTACTTACACTGGTACCTTTCTGACTTTGTGCTGAACAGGAACAACACACGGTTTCAGTTTAATTTCATGCATGTAGTCTCTTAACTCCCCCATTTCATCTCTAAACACCTCCCTGGCACCTTCCAGGATATCAGCTACCGAAACATCATCAATAACAGTACCCTGACTAGGTGCACATGGATTGATGACAATGCACAGATCATATTGATGTTGCCAACCCAAAATTGGTGGTCCAGATTCTGCCACATAGACTTTCCCTACTACCTTCCTTCCCTTAAATCTTATTTCTGTGAGCATGTATCCAATTATATCTATTTGTTCACCGTGATAACCCCCAGGATTAATGTCTTTCGGCAACAATCTGGTTGACGGCCACTTCTGAAGGAACAAATTCTTAGGAACAATGGTATAAAGTGAACCAGAATCTATCATCAAATTTACGGGCACCTTCTTTACAATAAATTCAGCTTTAGGCCTTTGCATCCTCTTCACTAGCACTGCAGCATTATCAAACTCAGACACACATAGTACCCTCTCTAGCTTGTCATTCATGGATATGCTACCACTTGCATCTGCGACAGTGGCCACTTCCCCTTTAACATGTTCCCTCTCTCTACACATTCTCGCAAAGTACCCTTTGCGTCCGCACCTCCGCCACTCTTTCCCTTGTGCAAAACAATTTTTGAATTCAGAAGTGTGAAATTTACTACCACACTTGCCACATACCCTGCTGTTAATCTTGCTAGAATTGAAGGAAGTGTTGTCCACCTTGTCACGCAGCGATTTATTCAAAACAGCAACATCACCCTCAACCAATGATACCTCCTCAATTTCCTTGACCCCTCTCCTGTCCATCTGCTTCATACACAGCTCTCACTCTTCTACAACTTTTGCAATTTCTATGGCATCTTTCAATTTCGGATCTTTCGCTGCCCACAACCTTTCTTGCATCTTCTTGCTCCTACACTGTACTATGAGTTGGTCTCTAATTAATTCCTCAGTCATCGCTCCAAACCTACATTTAACAGAAAGTTCTCTTAAACGTGCAACAAATTAATCAATAGACTCGCCCTCTCTCAGAGGTTGCATGTAAAATGTATACCTTTGCATGACCACATTTTCCATTTTAGCGAACCTTACTTCCAATCTCCGCCTAGCCTCCAAAAAACATCGTCTATAGACTGCCCATCCTGATCAACCGCCTTTGGTAGGTATTTGAAAACATGTTGTCCCTCATTACCCAAGGAACTAAGTAAAATGGCTTTCTTCCTGTTGGAAGAGAACCCCAAACCATCTAAAGCTTCTAGGTAATTGTCAAAAATATCAATCCACTCTTCCCACGGTATTGGTGGATTCCCAGGTTGGGTTAAGAACAGAGGTGGCGAATGTATTGCAGAGGTTGTGATCTCCATAGTCTTGATGCAAACTCAAACACAAGAAATGAATCAAATGTACAGAGTGTCCAATAGAATGATGAATACACAAAATGCCAAAGTAAACAATATTACTAAAAGACAGATTCATCCATCACCATCAAAAGGAAGAAGAAACAGAATGATGTAATTTGCAGCGACCATAGAAAGATCCAGGTGTGTCCATCACCGTAATAGGCACCTTCATTAGAGTCCTGTTGATTCATTAGCCATCCACGCAGCAGACTTGCGCTGAACCCGATTTCCGATGAGCGTTTTCCAGCGCTTGTAAATGGCCAGAGTAGTCATTCACCGAATGTTACTCGTGTGCCATTAGTCCTAATGAGAATTCTCCCAACTTTCCAAGATGGCCGCCGGAAACGTGAATCATTAACACTTGACGTTGACCCAGCAACTCTCGCACCAAGGCATTGCTAAGAAACTGGACCCAGAGGCAACTGCGCAGATGGCCGTAAACAAAACTCGGTACACCAGACAAGGTACACCAATAAAGTCTAGCGATCAAATCGTGACCAGTGATGAAGTTTGAACGAGCGCCTTAGCCATAATGTCCTTAAACGCCTCTACAGACTGCTCTTACTGTGGGTCCCATGCATCTGCGTTGGAAAAGGTGAGTCGCTTGCTGACCCTCGTTACCATAAAAATGTTGTGAAGTAAATACGCCACCACAAAGCTTCAAGGGATGAACGCAGTTTATTCGTGAGCTCTTCCAAACGCAATGCTCTCTCTTTCCTGATCAGCAAGCTAACTGCCGTGAAAGCGAACACCGCACCGTGTTCTAGAAGTTTGGCTCGAGGCTGAACAAGAAAGCAGCCCGAGCCACATCACAACAGTTCCACAAGTAATACCGTATTATAGGTATATGTTTGAACTGCAGAAATGCAGGGTGACAAAATAGGAGTGATTACGTTCTGGATAATAAGGTAAACTGAGAGCGAGGAATGAGGGAGAAGGATGGGTGTTTTGGTAGCTATAAATATCCAGGTGGAGAAGATATTCCTAATGAGTAAGATTTTAAGACATTTACAGTTTTTGTTTTTTCATAGGGAATTCTGTAATGCGCATTCATTGATGATAAATATTGATGGCATGTTAATCTCTTCGTTGAACACAGGAATGGGTGCGATTTGGATCTTAAAGGTAATTTTTTGAATAATGGGAATGATTTAACAGAAGTGTGGTCTATGATGTCGGTATCGGGTAGTGGGCATTTGGAGGAATTACATGTATTGTTGTCTAATGGGAGTGTTTTTCATTTTTGGAGAGCAGCAAGTAACTTGACCGCATGTTTGTTGAAACAGTGGAGTACAGAGTTTATTCTATATACGCATGGGTTATTGACTCAGGTAAGAACCTCATCCAGTATATACTGAATATATATTTCTTTATGAGGATTTCTGTTCTTGGAAGGGGGGGTCCCGTCAGTAAGGAAACCTAATGGTGTTTTTTGGGAAAGTCACCAAGATCATGATGATGCTTCATGTGGGTGATGATGATTTTGTTCACATTCAATGGGATCTATAGTATATTTAATGGCATAATGGAGGGTTCAAAGGGGGCTGGTGTAGCAACTGAAATATATCTGACATGCATCGATGGAGGTACATGTTATGGCAGACTGTCAATGCTCTGTAAGTTTTTACTGTATAATACGAGTATGCTAATACATTTGCTTGTCATGTGTGATGATGAACTACTCAAGTGATCAGTTAATCCAATGGAATATTTAAGTATGCGTTAATACAAGTCTTCTAATTTAGATAGTCTGTGGTGACAGGACAGTGCTGACTGCACATTAAATGTATGCCAATGGTATAAGGAGGATAAGGGCATATGTTTAGAGTTTATTAAATGTATGGATATGATTCAGTATTTTCCACTGTTTTGCATGATTTGATTTTGGTTTCTTTGATTGTATTATGCAGCCCTGAAGAAGAGACAGAGTCTCAAAACATGTATTGGCTGCCACTTGCTTCAATTGATAACTGTACACAAAATCAATGTTGAAGTTGATGACATACAACTACACAACTACTATAGAGACTTTCTGCAATAAACACAAGAGATTTTGACACACAGCCGGCAACCTTGGACTTTTATTACAGAACTGATTGTTTTCTCAAATAAATGAGAACTGGTGAAAAAAATATATATATGCATATATATAAATATATATATATATATATATATATATATATATATATATATATATATATATAAATATATATAAATATATATATATATATATATATATGTTTGTCAAACAAAGTGGTCTGAAGGTTGCTGAGGTGCTACTACGGGACCTATGAATAGGAGGGGTGGGGGTGGTGGCAAAGAGGTCAACGTTGCTGAGGAAGAGTTGCTGACGAAGACTGGGATGGGTAGCTGGAGGGGGTCTGGGAATGGAGGAAGAGGAGGTGGTTGTAGGAGGTGTAACTTTAGGTGATTTGGGTGCAGGTGCAGGTACTGAAGGCTGTCGTGAGGTGGATGGATGTTGGGTGTGTGGGTGCCCTCGTTTGTGTACTTTGGGAGGGGGCGTCACAGACACACTGGGAGTGGACACAGGGGACGTGTAAATGGTAGTGGGGGTGGTGAGTGCAGGTGAGCGGGGTGTGGTGCTGGGTGTTCTGGTGCGAGTCTTAGTGCCTGTAGATGTAGTGCATGCAGGTGAGAGTGTAGACGATACCGGAAGGGAGGAGGGAGACGACAAGGAGGGGGACACAGTGGAGGCAGTGGATGTTGTTGTGTCTGTATGTGGGTGATGCTTGTTTGAGTGCTTGTGGGTTGTGTGTTGCTTATGTTTACCTGAGCTACTTTTGTGTGTTGAGGTGTATGCATGCTTGTCTGACGGTGTGCTTGGGATAGGCTGGGGTACAGGGGACTGGGTCTGGGTGGAGGAAGTTGGAGGGGGGAGGCTAAACACAGGGACAATGGCTGCCATCAGTGCTGAGGCCAGAGATTGCAGGGTTCGATGAAGGGTAGCCTGACCAGAATGAATGCCCTCCAGGAATGCATTACCGTTATTATATATGTTTGTCAAACAAAGTGGTCTGAAGGTTGCTGGGTGGCGCACTCCACTTCTGGTGCCCAGTGACAGAGAGGACCAGTCTCGAAAAGTATATATATATATATAAGTATTCACTGAAAAAACAAAGATTATAGGGAAGTTATAGTTAGGTTCTGAATTTTCTTGCACAAAACCTGAGAAATTCAGTTATAGTTAGAATTATTCCGTATCTATAACTCGTATCCCCCATGCAGTTTTTTCTTCAATAATTTGAATGCTAATGCTTCATTTATATTTATAATGACATTATAGAAGTTGTCACAAGTGCTGTAATATCTGGGGTAATTAGCAGTGCATGGCGAGGGCGTGAGCTATAGTTACCTTTGGGCGTGAGCTATAGTTACTTGAAATAACTCTAACCATAACTGCTGAATTTCTAAAGGTGTAGGCGTGTAGACTTGTCTAAAGAATGCAAAATCCCCATAGACACAGAACAGAGAAAAAGTGTTTTGGGATCCCCCCTTTATTTAGGCTCCGGCTTCAGGGATCACCCCAAAACGTTCACAATAGCAGCTGAACTGACCAAAGTATACGTTTTGAAAGTTTCACCAAGCAGTTCCAAAGTTATTGTCGAAACAAAAAATGCTCCCTCTTTGGAAAAAATGGTCTTAACTAGAACTACCTAGTGGTGACCGTCCCTATGTAATACATATATATATCAATTATATGTTTTTTATTATTTGCGGCCAGTCAGCTAAAGCTATAGCTAGGCCAAAATCGATGTGCTTGCCTCTGAGACTTTTCAACAAGGCCTTTTCTGAAAGACATCTGACTCGCCAATTTTATGGGGTTGGCAGGTTTGGCCCACTCAGCAGAGATTAGCTTCTGTTTTAGAGAAAATGTACGCTAAAAGCTTGTTCCTAATGCTCCAATTGTCTAATACCCATTCATATCAAATTGTTGTGGTGAAGAGGAAGGGCTAAGAAAAAAATAATAAGCAACTGGAGGTAGACGTGCCTTTTGGAAGCAGTTAGGGGCTAATACTTAATGCAAGTTCATCAAAGACTGTAGAGGCTTGTTTCAGTGGATAACCCTCTTATATATTCTATGGACAATTAAAGTCTAGCATATTTAATATTGTGCATGGTTCCATGGCTTCAGATACAGCTTGTTCGATCCTGTGGTAGTTAGGTTTGCAGCACTGAAAAAGCACAGTTCATGGAATCTCCTTGATGCAGACTAGGCAGGTGGTATATTTTCTGCAACATTGAAAGGACCGCAATCTACACTTCCACGTAAAGTACAAATGTTTCTTTTTAGTGGTATGTCCCTACCACCTCCTGTTATTTGGTCGACTTTCAGTCTCACAAATCGTGCAGCAATATTCTCATTTTCGTGCACAGCTATGCAACAAGCTTTCACATTTACAGGAGGGAGGGTTTATTGCGTTCTTTGACTTCTCTGTCCTTACTAGAACCCTGTGTGGGAGAGGTTGGCATTTCCCTTCCACCTCCAGGCACCATACCATTAAAGACTATTGGCACTTGAGTGGATGACTATGAGTTGGTGTTCCTTTTGCCCTGATGAAGATTCAAGTAGATGAAAGAGTATTTTGAATGTGAAATATAGGGGGTCATTCTGACCGCCGGGGCCAGGGTTGGCGGGAGCACCGCCAACAGGCTGGCGGTGCCCCGCAGGGCATTCTGACCGCGGCGGTTTGGCCGCGGTCAGAAGAGGAAAACCGGCGGTCTCCAGCCGGTTTTCCGCTGCCCAAAAGAATCCTCCATGGCGGCGCAGCTCGCTGCGCCGCCATGGGGATTCTGACACCCCATACTGCCATCCTGGAACAGGATGGCGGTATGGGGTGTCGTGGGGCCCCTGGGGGCCCCTGCAGTGCCCATGCCAATGGCATGGGCACTGCAGGGGCCCCCGTAGGAGGGCCCCACCCTGAATTTCACTGTCTGCATTGCAGACAGTGAAATTTGCGACGGGTGCAACTGCACCCGTCGCACCTTCCCACTCCGCCGGCTCCATTCAGAGCCGGCGTCCTCGTGGGAAGGTTGTTTTCCACTGGGCTGGCGGGCGGCCTTTTGGCGGTCGCCCGCCAGCCCAGTGGAATACCCAGAATCACCGCAGCGGTCTTACGACCGCGGTGCGGTATTCTGGAGGGGGGAACTCTGGCGGGCGGCCTCCGCCGCCCGCCAGGGTTAGAATCACCCCCATAGTAGCCCACACTGCACCTTTTCCCCAGCGGTGAACCAACAGGCAATACAATACCATTGAGGGGAGATTGTATATTATCATTTGTTAGGTGGGCATGTTGTTTGAAAATTGAGTTTTTTTAGCTTGGTTTTTGTGACTCATTTCAGGACCACCTTTTGCACGTATCTCAACTGGAGTACATGATGTATAAAAGCAATGATTTGTTAATTTGCTAAAACAATGCAGTATTTTGAAAATGTTTGCTGTTATCAGGCCTATATTAATTAATTAAGTTGTTGAGAATTGATTGAAGCAATTAGTACGATTTGTTTTAAGACATTTGTGATCCGACAGAACCATTGCTGCATATATGCCTGTTTGTAAGGCATGGCCTTGAATTCTTGTCTGAGTGATCAATTATATATATTTTTGAGTTAATCAACTAAATCCCTGCATGGATCATTTACTATAACCTTTTGTGCTTCTGTAATAATTTAATTATAACAGGTTTATTGATATGAAAACATACATAATTACTCTACAAAGCAGGACTGACCTTACTAGAGTTGGGTATGGTCAAATGTATGGATTTAAAATTTGCAAATGGCTTGAAAATAGAACGCTCAAATAGCACAGCAGAGTGAATCCAGATTTTGTCATTTTATTCACAAATGTACTATTTCATATACCATTCAGCACATCACTAAACTTACATTTTTAGGTCTGGCCCTTTAGACAGCTTTACAATGTTATTGTCTTTACCAAAAAGTCACTGATAATACAGGAACCTAGATGGGCTTTTGGTATGTGGGCTTCATACATTGGTCTGTTAAATCGTCATTGACATTTTGCTTTCTCCCACTGGAGCACGTGCAAAGGGAGAGATAGTTTACCCACTGACTTTCTTCACTTTGGGTCCTTGCACAAAGCTTGTCCTCATTTGTGGAATTCGCTTTAAATTAGTTGCTTTTTTCAGTGACTTCTGGCTAAACATATTTAAACATCTGTTATCAAAGTTAAATAGGATCTTTTTTATTGTATCTACATCTGTACTTCATGTTCTCTGTTAGTTAGTGAGTTAAAAGGTTTATAAGTGATATTTCAAAACACAAGCTGCCTGAAATTGGAGTGCTTTTTACCTGACAATTAATTGTTATTTCTATTATGAACAATAATATTGAACTACATGACACAAGTGAAGGGCGTGCTATTTAAAAACAATTCGTCACTATTAAAACAGGCCCGTCAGTGAATGTTTTGTTTAATTTATTTTATTTTATCAGAAAGAACTTAAAGCCTTGCTTAGGCTACAACGTATTTTCTTTATTCTTTTTGTTGCATATTCTTCCAATGAAATAAATAACCATTCCACTAGCTTGCTCAGGCAGATCATTTTGGCTTTGCCAATGTTTGTTTTATTTACAGTAGCAAATCGCTGAATTTAGCACCGGGCTTTCTGGTGATATCTCAGAACAAGAGATAGGCGCAGTGCAGATACACCTAGAGGAAGTGAGCTAATACTTGAAGAAACTGTAACATATTTATACGTTTTTTACACAGAATTTGCATCCTTTTTTTTAAGCAAATTGGGTGCAAAACTAACTCCATATTTATACTTTGGCTTGATCCGTCTAGCGCCAATGTTATGGAGTTAAAGTAATTTTTTGGACGTGGAAACTTACCTTGCGTCAATGAGATGCAAGGTAGGCTTTCCCATGCAAAAAATGACTCTATGGCCTTAGCGGCATATTTATCCCCCTGTGCTAAAATCACACAGGAGGGGTTAAATTATGGTGCAAAGCATGCTTTGCACCATTATTCAATGGCTGGGTCAGGGTAGGCATTAGGGGACCTGTAGGACTACTTCCATGGTGTAACACCATGGAATAAGCCCACAGGTGCCCTCCCCAGGCCCCAGAGACACCCCCACCCACAACAGAGGGACAGCGGAGGATGGGGGACCCCATCCCAGGGAAGTACAGGTAAGTATTTTTTTTAAAGTGACACTGGGGGCCCAAAAAAGCCCCCCCCTTACATGGCACTTGGTGCAATGGCCTTGCCCAGGGGACCTTGGTCCTCTTTGCTGGCCATTGGGGTGGTGGGCATGACTCCTGTCTTATCTAAGACAGCAGTCATGTGGTATACATAGTTTTGCATCAGAAAATGACGCTAGGCTGGTTAGAGTCTTTTTTTTTACTCTAACCTTCCTAACGTAATTTTTTTAGCAAAACCCGGTTCTCCCATGCCGCCACCCCACCTGGCTAACGTCATTTTTATTTTTACGCTAGCCTACCCTTTGGCCCGGCTTGCACCATTCCATAAATATGATGCCCAGCTGGTGCTCAAGAATGGTGGAAGCAGGTGCTTTAACATCAAAATCCATGTACCAAATGTTACTGTAAAGTTCAAATCACTAATGAAGGAAAATGGGTGCCAGAAGGTAGTTACACACAAAGGAAGTTCAGAAAAATGACTAGATATACAGAGGTGAATGAGGGGAAGTGTCTCCTTATACCCTCCTGTGGAAGTGTGAAACAAGCCACATGGTTCAACATGTTAGAACACACTAGTGCTCTGGTAATGTGCAACAGACAAAAATGCTAACCCACAAAAACTTTGGTTTATCACAAGGCACACAGGAGTAGCATAAATACTAACGTTTACATCAGTCACAGGAGGAGGACAATGATCAATCTAGCAGCTGACACCCCAGAAAAAATGAGTGTTTGCCAAAGAGCACATACATCTTCTGGCTGGTATAAAGGTTTATTCAACAGATGTGACGAGTACTCTGCCTAACTGCATGCACCAATTACAGTACACATTGGGCTATCGGCTAGTGGGTGCAAGGTGCATGGATTATCTGTTGCTTGTCAACATACAATATCCATAGGTAGTTGTACTCATTAATGTGCCTAATATTTCCACAGGTTTTACTCCTCAAGTTGCACCCTCCTGCCCCAGATCTGATGCCTAGTGTATAGCCATATCTAAACATTGATGAGCGTGCCTTAAAGGCAGGGTTTCGGTCACAGTACCCAGAACCAGCAAGACAGCCCTAAAACAATGCACAGCAATACCCAGAGACTGAGATGCTGCACTCTTCAAATATCAATTTCAGTCAAAATATGCATCTGAGCCATTGTTAACCATATTACAGGTTTGTTATCAGTTGTTGGGCAATGCTATCTCGTGTTACTACAGACACAATAGAGTTAATGTTGTGTGGAAAAGCTAATGTTATTTTGAGAGGCCATTGGGAATTTGAAGTGAGATGGCCAAAGTCTCTGCATAGAAGGGTTTCAACATGTCCATGGTGATCGAGCTTTTGGAGTATAAGTGCATCAATATCTCAGGTTATACCACCACTGATTAATATTCTCCCACCATCCCATAGCATACAAAAGCCTAGGGTACTACTTCAGATGACTATGCTTCAAAATGGAGCAGACGTTCGAAAGTTCAAGCCACCGTGCTATGTTCATTACCATACTTTCAGGTGTCTATACAATATCTCTAGTATATACACTTCCATTTGTATACCATTTGCTTTGCAGCATTTGGTGCTTTCTGTATGCAGATATTTGTATATTGTTGTTTGACAATCACGCATGCCAGGGAACGGTGTATATGAGTTTCTGAGCGTGCTCAATAAGCATGTGCTTCACTGGACACTCAATCATTGTCAGATGTCGCCATGGTGGAGCAGTGTACATTTCACTCCTTAGATCCAGATTATGAGTTAGATAAAGCAGTATCTCCAAAGGAGATACCACTGCAGCTGATCTGAACTGACACTGTGTTAGAAATGGGGTCTTTGGTTGGAAGTCAGGTTGCTCCCTGTCCAGGAAAGGACTCTCACTCTAGTCAGGTTAAAGGAGAATGACTCTCAGCTAATCCACGCTCACTCCCTTGGTTGCTTGGCATGAGCAGGCAGGCTTAACCTCAGAGTGATAGGTGTAAAGTATTTGTACCAACACACACAGTAACTTAATGAAAACACTACAAAATGACACAACACAGGTTTAGAAAAGTAGGAAATATTTATCTAAACAAAACAAGATCAAAAGACAAAAATCCACAATACACAAGTCAAGTTCTTAACTAAAAAGCAAAAAGAATCTTAAATCCTTGAGAAAACAGGTAAAACACTGTTAGCTTTGAAAAGTGCCTGGGTAGCGTCAAAATAACACGCACGGGCGAGTGTGTGTTGAAAAAGGTAAGCGGTGCGTCAATTTCTCACCCACAAGTGAGCTTGTTTGTTGTTTCTCCTTCTCTGGTCAGGCCGGCGTGCGTAATTTTTCCCCCCGCGGGGGAGCGATGCGTCAATCCAGGCAGCACTCGGTCCAGGCAGGCATTGCGCCATTTTTCCACACCCAGCAAGGTTTGCGTCAAAAATACTGCCACATGGTCTCAGCAAAACCATGCAATGTGGGTTGTGACTTTAACAGCCTCCCTCAGCGGGTGGGAGCGTCACTTTTTCAGCTCTGTGGTTGATTTTCCAGCCGCGATGCCGCTGGATCGTCGATTTCTGCAGAGAAAGCCGGCGGTGCATAGTTTTTCAGCCGCGTCTTTGAAGGTGCATCACATTTTCCCCCGCACAGTGGTCTGTGCGTGGATTTTCAGTCTTGTTCTGCCAGCTTCTCCTTTCAGGGTTCCAGGAACTGGATGGGCATCACTTGGCAAGGTAGGAGTCTTAGCAGAGGCTGGCAGAGAAAACAAGAGACAAGCCCTATTTCAAGCCCTTGGAGATTTCTACACAACAAGGAAGGCAACAGAAGGTCCAGTCTTTGTCCTCTTGCACAGGCAGAAGCAGCAACTGTAGGGTGGCTCCACCAAGCACAGTCTCAGACAGGGCAGCACTCCTCCTCAGCTCTTCAGCTCTTCTCCAGGCAGAGGTTCTTCTTGAAGTCCAGAAGTGATCTAAAGTCTGTGGTTTTGGGTGCCCTTATTCTACCCATTTTCCCCTTTGAAGTAGGCTTACTTCAAAGGAAAGTCTTGCTTGTTTACAAATTGAGACCTACCTCATCTAGATTGCCAAAGTAGGACTTTTGCTAAAACATGTTTCAATTAGAGGACAGTGTCAGTTCGTTGTATAACCACTGATCACCCAACTTGGCAAATGTAAGATAATGAATGTGGCTAACTGTGATCTACAATACCTGATATAGGTACACAGTGCCCTGAGTAACACATTTCAGGTGCAATGACTACACCTGTGCTCATGCATTCTGTCACGGATGATCAAATTAGACACTATTAGCATATATTTCTTTGTTGTTTTGATTTAGATAAATGGCCAATCCATGTTTATCGTAACATTGTCATCAAATAACACACAGGACCCCTGCCATCATGGTGTCATAGGGGTCAAATACGGCTCTGGGTACACTGCCAATGTGGCATATGTAACCTACATACAACACAGGCACACATATAATGGACCATAGAAAGCACAATAAGTCCTGGAATAAACTCAACCCACATGAGCATCACACAGTAAATCATTGTCCCTTGATGCACAAGCCACAAGACCTGAGTGACTGGTATTGCAGTGCACCATGAATGTGGCTTAGCATGTCTCTCATAACAACAAATGAAGAAATGGAGTACCCTCTAGAAATAATTCTGCACAAAACTGAGCAATCATGTTTGCCACCACATGATTGTTAGGGCCAGTGCATGTGTGCATATGTGTGTCTATCACTCACTGGTGTGACAGGGTCAAAGCATGTTTGCAGTAGTATGTCTGTTGGGGTGTGTACATCCTTGAGGAGCAGCTCTATCATATAAAATGTCGCACACAGTGATTTGTTGTTCCATGTTTTGTACAGTGAGCAAACATTGAGCACATTTCACCCTTCCATGGTTTACAGGTGGACTTGCCCCCTACACAATTGGAGAAGTGGATCAATTTGCGGACCCAGACATATCCAGTAACTGTTGAAATGTTAGTTCTGTGTTTTGTTTGCAGCTGTTGTCTGATTGTCTCCTGTGTGTTGGACACATTGCAAGGTATGATGTGCTGGCACATGATCTGATATGTGACTTGCCTGGAGTTTGACATTTTGTTCCATGTTTGAGTTGGACAATCAGTGGTGGAGAGTCATATTTTGGGATTCTAGTGCTGCGCTATAGGCATGGCTAGGTGAACAGGGTGACATTTGTTGCTACATTTATGCCAATGATAAATTTGGAGGTGGCCATTTTCATGATTTAGTCAGCAAGTCATACATTGATTCACACAGACCAGTGATGCCGAAGTATTACCCACAGACTTGAGCCTCCCTGTTAACTAATGAACAAGTAGAACTGTATGTTTGGCTTCTTAGCAACATCTAGCTCCACATGTTGTGCAACGTTTCTGTGGCACTTGAGAAGAATGTCATAGGTGTGCATGCAGCTCAAGCCCAGATGGGTGCTTGCATCTATGTGCTTGTTTTTGGAAAGGTATTAGTGAGATCAAATGATGTTGACAATTGTCCGCAATTAGGAACATAAATGCGGATGTTATTGTCAAACGTTTGAGTCAATCCTAATTGGCAGCCCTCCTTACCTGTGGTGGACTGACTAAACCCATGGACAACTGTCCAAAGCTTCCTGGCTGTCCTTGATGTCTGAAAGTATGTGTTGCATGTCCATCACCCCCTGAAGCACAGGGTTAGGGTTATGAAATATGTGTACCTAGTTGTGAGGATCCCAGTGTAGAAGACAGACATGTAATTCCAACATTAATTTGTTCCAACCTAGGATACCCCCTCATGATTAGCAACTGCATAACATCCCGGAAATTCCATTTACAAATCACAGATCTTGTGGACCTTGATTGTAATCTAGAAGATAGTCATTAGATGCCTGTCACATGTGGAGTACTTGCAGCATTTGTTATGTGACTAATGGCAGTACAATGATGCATAGATCATTTAAGTAGGCACACACCTTTTTGAGCATTGCTGTGCTGTTAGATAGTAGATGTGTAAGCTGCGTTGGCCTGTCATTCCTCGGAGACATTCTATGATCTGTAGTGTTATTTGGACTGTTTCAGCTAATTTTGAGGAAGTGTTAGAATATCATCTGTAGATGTATCACACAATGATGTCACTAATGTTTGGCTTTCTCTAATTTTCCAGCTGCCAACATTAATGCCCATGAGATCAGGGAATTCCAGAGGCGGGCCACATACTAGATGTGGAGTCTGGGTTCCGCAATATGGCACGGCGTTATCGCCATGAGAGAGCCACAGAGGTCTGGAGGGCATTTGCCCAAGGGGGGCCATCCTTGCCCACAACAGCCACCACCACCAGCACAACTGCTCAGACCACAGTCGCCCAAAGGATGACAGCAACTGTTGCAGGTCCGGCAACCTCATCAGCTACAGGCCCACAGACAGCAGCTCCTGCACCTCCCCCTCCAAGTTCGGCACCGGCACCGGAAGTGCCATCCACTAGTGGCACACAGACAACCCCAGCTGCAGTGATAGACAAGGCTGAATTTCAGTCTATGAGACGTGACATGCAACAGATGTTGCGCAGGATGGACAGGATGCAGCAGGACGTATTCCGCAATAGCAGGAGACTGCAGGTTATAAAGAAGATCCTGCGGAGGGCAAATTTGTGACTTTTGGACCCTCAGCCATGCTTCCCTCCCTCCTCTTTCCTGGTTCTTATCTTTAGTAGGTTTAGGGGGCTTAGTGTGAGGTAAGAGTAGGCTGTTAGTTTAGTTAGTATTAGTGGGTTGAGGGGTGAAGGGGGTTATATTATTACATGTATTTTTTTTGTGGGTCGGTGGGTGGGGGATGATGTTGGGGTTTATGTATATAAAAAAAAAAAAATATGTAAAATCTAAAAAAATCAATACCAAAAAATATATATTTGTTTAAGATAAGATAGTATGTGCTTAGGTTAGTATATGTTGTCCTACATGTGTCCCGTCATATAAAGGGGTGGGGGTTGATGTTTAGAGTGTTTAGTTAAATGTGATAGGTAAGTTTAGATTAGGGTAGATAGGGCCAGATGTAGGTAATGTGTAGTTAGGATAGGTTAGGTTAGTTAAGGTGTTTCCCCTAGTTTTAATATCCTTTTTTACTGTTAAATAAATATTTAGGTACTCCTTTACAGTATGTGTCATATGCTTGGAGATCAGGGCCTTGGCATGGGTGAACAGTGTCAATTTAGTATTTGCATTTGTGTTCCATCCTGCATCCGAATCCCATTATTGACATGGATATTCTCAATTCCTAATGCACAGTCACATTGGCAGCTACACCAAAGCTATTTCTCAATGCATCTGCCATCCACTGCACCCACCACTCAAGGTTACTATGGTTCCCACTGTGTTGTGAAGTTTGGATGTGTTTTTAAATCTGTCATTGTTTGAGACCTGATTTGGAATCTTGGGCACTGGGGTACGTCTACCTGCAGCCTGATGTTCATGTGAACCCTAAAAAGGTGAATGATGTTATAATCTTATATAGTCTTGTATACATAACTCACACCTATCATTTCTTACATTGTACTCCTAGGTTACATAATTGTCCATACACTCGTACACATCCATTCCTGCTATATGGTGTGTGTGTGTGATAAAAGTTTATAGTTAGATGTCACATACATCAAGATTGTCTTGAAGGGAATGTTGGACACATTGATTTTCAGCTTACACATACCTTGAAACTGACTTTTTCAGTCCAACACAGCATAATACTGTTAGTTTTCAATTTACTTCAGAAATAAGCCGCAGGAAGCGCAGATGATGATACTATCCAGACCCCAGTGCATAGCTATCAGCCCACAATCTTTCAATGCAGTTGTATTGACATTCTATGGCCATTGACATGTGAAATACATCACTAATGTCCTACGCAGTTGATGTGTCACATTACACAGAGACAAAGTGGTTGTGTAAGTGCTATTTATTTGAAAGTGCTGTAGTGCAATAATTACATAGTCTAGGATTGTGAGTCCATTAGTGTGATGCCTTCTATTGTGATGCTACAAAAGTGAAATGGGACATGTCATTGGACATGCTGGGGTGAAGTGTCATACAGTGCAGAGGAACATGAATTGCCAATGAGGTAGTGAGAGACAATCACAGAGCACAGTGTCATTGTAAACAGTGTGCTGGAGAACTGTTGCAAGACTGGCATGTTAACAAGCACAGGACCTAGGATATCAGTTCTCATGTGGCACGGACTTGTTCTACCGGGTACTCCTACGGCTGAAAGTGACCTGTTCCACGCGTTCATCTTCTGACGTGTGTGTTGTCTCCTCTGCCCTTGGTGGTGGTAGGTTTAAAGGGGCAACACACACTTCAGTGTTTGAAGACGTGGAGTCAGAAATCCCGGTAGCTGCCAACTGTGGGGCTATTAAGGGCATTACTGCAGCAAGGAGGAGCTGCTGGTTCTTGAGTATAGCAGCTACATCACTGTGGTAGGCAGCCAAGTCGGCCCTGAGGGGGTCATGATTGCATTTGTGCACACAGTGAAAGGTTTGGGGTGCCAGGTGTTGTGGCAACTCCCTACTGCAGTGGTAAATTTCCTTACACTATGGTGTAGTCCTTGCAGGATGGATGTTAGCACTTTCATGGCTGCTGCCTGTTCTACAGATGACATCATGCACGAAAGCATCCTCTCAAGGCTGGCTGCCATATTTTGCAACCCCACCTGCACCTCCTAGGCCAGCTCCCGCTGTTCTCCAACTACAGTCCTCTCAAAGGTGGTACCAGTGTCTTCAGATTCCTCAGCTGGGTTGGAGCTGGCAGGTCGTACTATTGGGGTGGTGGGTGGGTCCTCTGTGATGGCTGCTACTTCTGTGCTCCTTCGTGCGACTGAAGGTGGGGTCTGGAGGGTTCCAAGAACATCTTGGAGGGTCTGCTGGCTAATGTTTGTCAGCTCATCACCCATGTCATGAGGGAAGTCCAGGACATGCATATCTACAGGAGAGCCATCGTCCTCTGCAATCAGATATTGTACAATTAGTGTGTCTGTGTTGTGGCAGTTGTAATGTGACGTTACTGACTTTATATTAGTGAGACATTGTAATCTTGGTTTCTGTTCATTCTTCCTGTCATTAAGATTAGCAGTCTCCCAGGCCTATGCCCCACCTGCATGTCTCATGTAGTGTGGGCAGTTTGGGGAATTATCTGCATCACATCCTCTAGATGTAGGTTCTGTCCAAATTGTATTTTGCCACCTTCTTGTACTACTCAACCCTCCGTCGTCTTCCATTATCATGGTGTGGCCTTGAAATGGCTGTGGGTGTTCTGATGGCACTTGCACCACACTTAACAATCTGGAACTGACACAGTCTCAGATATTTCACATCCACCTATATGTTGCTGAGACCTAGCATATACTATGTATAGCATTGGCATGGCACGATACAAGTGTCAGCATTGGTAGTGTGTACTGCTGATGTTGGGGAATGTGTGCTACATTGGATTGCACTGATGGTCCTAGCAGTGTTCCATTTCCTCTGATTACTCTGCGGGTGTGTTTCATTAGCCAGACACATATGTCCTCCCCCTCAATGCTGTTGTCTTAGCACTATGACACTTGAGATGTTGCATGGTGGCATTGCAGCTATTGTAACTCAGGCACAAGGTAGATCCTGAAATGTGCAGCATAGGTATGACATTACTGCTGTGTACCTCATAATGTTACTAACAATACCTGATGTTTATAGCACCTATAGACATGAGCATTTGACAGGATTTGCACATTGTTAGTAATTACAGTTGTCATCCTGAACCCTCTATTTTGGGTGTGTTTGATCCATGGGCACATAACTGCCATTGGGTACTTGACCTGCACACACAGCACAGGTGGTAGTGGCAACTGTTGTCTATGGTAAATACCACTTGCGGAACATGGCCTGAGACTGGAAATTGAGCCCTAGTTCATGTAGCGACAATACTAGCTGTTGTGTGACAACAGGCCAGTTTTGCATTGTACCCTACCCTCCTGGACTGCCTTTGCCTTTACAACAGCCTTGGCATGGCAGAGTACCCCCATGCAAACATTGTTGATGTAGTGTTGTGCTGTGCCCCTGGTTTCCCCTGCTCAGCCCATGCACCCGTGCCGTGGCCCTTTGCCCTTTCCACTACCTGATTATCATGGCTGACATGCATTGTGTAGTAGGTATGTACCTCCCCCTGCTTGCAGTTAACATTTAGGCATTTTTGTCCCCCATGCAACTTACCATGCATCTGTGTGGTTTCCTGGTAGTCTGCGCTGTCCTGTCCTTGAATCCCTGTCACGATATCCTCTGGGATGACGGCTGCCACCATCTCCTCCATGTGGTCCAGGGCCTCCTGCGGTGTTGGACTCCCACCTCCAGTCTGCAGTGCTGCCTTCCTGTCCCTTGCCATCTTTTCCTTGGTCCTGCGCTTGCAGTCATGCCAGTGTTTCTTGCACTCAATGAGTGTTCTCCATACTTCTGCCACACTGTTGATCTTATCAACAATTTGTTGCCAAATTGCCTCTCTCCTCCCAATTGGCAATTTAGAGGTGACAAAAAGTTGATGCTGGTGTTCCGTCACCTCTTTCACAAGTATTTCCTGCTCCTCTGCACTGAACTGGCACTTCCTTTTGTTCTTCTCCCTCTCCTGGGTCTTGTCTGGGTCCTCCTGGTTGGTTCCTGGTCGGTTGTAGAAGAAGGCTTTAGAAGAAGACATTATTCGGTATGAAATAATTCAACCGTTAAAACATATACACAACACTACATGAGCCAAAT
The DNA here is from genome assembly GCF_031143425.1 of Pleurodeles waltl. Taxonomy (NCBI): domain Eukaryota; kingdom Metazoa; phylum Chordata; class Amphibia; order Caudata; family Salamandridae; genus Pleurodeles; species Pleurodeles waltl. Next base: position 559,868,778 of record NC_090444.1, read on the forward strand.
AACAATAAAACAATATATTAAAAAATATCCATCAAATTAAAACAGATAAAACCTCATTCTTAAAAAAAAATATATATATATATTCTTTAAAAAACTCTACATTGCTGCGCCAAGTAATAGCTCCACTCAGAAACGATCCCAACCCCCTCCACACCAGTGCATCTGAGGCCATTTGCAGCCACATAAAAGCAGGACGATATTGCACAAAACCCTTTGGGCCTCAACAAAGGTAATAACAAACGAGTTCTAAAAGCTGCATAAAAAACACAGAATGATGTAAAATGGGATAAGGTCTGCAGGGACACCCCGTCACAAGGACAAGGTCTAATAGATTTTTCACCATACTGGCCTAACGGGAAACATAGATTACTTCTAATGATCCCCAAACGAAATTGAGTAATGAGAGACCGTTCCCTCACATCATTTATCTCTAAGAGATAGAGCTCAGGTCCTGCCCCCATCTTTAACATAATAAACTCCCTGACCGATTTTTTTCTTAAGACCTCCCCCTCTCTTTTTGCCCCCTGAATTCTCAGAAAATTGTCCTTAACCCAATTTTTATCACGGCTAGTCATACCCTCAGGAGTATCAAACAAATCAGGCCGCCCCAAAACATGGGGCGTCTTTCTTATATACGTCAGCCAGGGAATATTCTTTACATTGTCACAGGCTAGACAATCCCTTAAAATCTTCCTAGTAAAAGTAGCATGTTCATTCCTCCAAAAATTAGATCCATAACAGGAGGGGAGCCAACTGGAGAGTATCTTGTACAAACTTGAGATCTAGTTCCAAACGAAGTAAAAAACCAGAAGTGTTTTGACCAACTCCCAATAGCATTCTACAGAAACGATTTTCTTCTACAGTAGGGGCTTGAGTATCCACATGCCACCAGAGTGCTGCACCATACAATAGGAGAGGAAGACATTTTCGCCTGTAGATTTCAAGCAAAGGCTTGATAGGTTTACTTCCTACTCTAACAGCAAAATCAAAAGTAGCACCAGTTGTGGCATGGAACAGCGTACCCCTTCTGGCAATACACGGTTTCCAAGAACCTTTCTCATCAAAAATGACCCCTAAATATGGGAATTCTTGGATCCTGCTAATAATTTGATCTTTAACCCTTAGCTCCCCCACCCTGCTCAAGGCTCAAGGGTCTACCACATACCATGAAATGTGATTTCTTATAATTAATCTCTAGGCCCAGAACTGGCATAAAGGAGGCATAAGCTCTAACTACTTCACGGAGGCAATTCATAGTGCGGGCCATAAGGACCGCATCATCCGCATACGTCAACACAGGGACATTAATACCATTCACCTTAGGGACATCTCTGCAGTGTCAGGAAGTCCGACAATCCATTTGTATATAAAAGAAACAGAGTGGGGGCCAAAACACACCCCTGGCAAACGCCTCTTGTGAGCTTAAAAGCCTCTGAACAATGCCCATTCATCCCCACCCTCACATTTGCAGCCATTCCTGAGTGGAGATACCGGAGCAACTCTACAATATTAGGATCCAACCCTAACTGATTCAGCCTCTCGCACAGTATAGTCCGATTTACCTTGTCAAAGGCACAACTAAGGTCCATAAATGCAAGGTAGAGGGTGCCCTTCCATGCTTGCGTATATTTCCCAATCATCATCCATAAGTTAAGGCACTGTTCTCGCGTGCCAAGCCCTTCCCTGAATCCGTACTAGTCCCGGCTAAGAATTTCATTTTCTACCATCCAGGCCTCAATACGCCTTAAGATGATCCGCCCCAGAATCTTTGCAGAAGAATCAAGGAGGGAAATGGGGTGATAAGGCTTAGGATCATTCCGGTCACCCTTTTTAAATACTGGGATAATACAAGCCAGCCTCCAGGAGGCAGGAATACACACAGTAACTGCTGCATTAAGGACATTTAAAAGAACAGGTGCCCATAACTGAGGGCAGGATTTATACAAATCCATGGGGATCGAATCCGGGCCCGGGGCTTTATTACTAGCACTACCCTGGAGTGCATCAATAACCTCCTGGAGTGAAAACCTGATTGCTAGGTTAGGAGCCACTTCATACTCATTCTCCCGGTTATTTCTTAGGGGGATCCCCTCAAAAATTCAGCAAAAATTATTTACCCAGGCCTCCGGGGCGATATTGCAGCCCAGGCCCTTCGATGTTTCTTTTGCAAAAGAATCTCTATTCACCACCTTCCAAAACAACCCAGGATCCTTCAAGACTGTGGCCCGCTACAGCTCATCCCAAGCTTTTTCTTTCTGTTTTATCTTACTCTCCCTCTAAGCAATTCTATATGTAATCCTTGCTTCTTTCACAAGGGCCCTGTCTCTAGGGTATTTCTTGAGGGCCGTTTTTATGTTTGCCCTAGCATCATAACAGGCCTTATCAAACCACCCAGATCTGTGCTTACTAGCGCAGCTACTTGTTAAAAGTAAGCAATCTCCAACTGCTATATTTACTACAGTATTGCATCCATAACTTCCTTAGGGCTATGGGTATCAACCAAAAGTATTTCCATGAACAAATGTAGGTTGTCCCCCACCACCCTTTCTAATACTTGTTGGGGATCTACCTGATTCCAACCAAGTCACCTGCCCTGATCTCTTATCTTCACCGATGCAGGACCACCCCATCCTAATTTACATAGAGCCCCTGGGAGTTTGAAGCATACTGTAAGGAGATTATGATCACTAATGTACTCCCCTAGCACCTCTCCACCAATCATCAGCTCTTTTAGTAGTGGAGACACGAAAATATAATCAATTGTGGTGCCAAACCCTCTTCCCACATAAGTTGGGAGTTGATAGGTATCCTCTACTTCCAAATCACAAAAAATCTGAAGGCCCATCTTCCTCAGTTCCTTAATCAGAACCCTGCCTCTGGAATCCTGCACACCATCCACTGAGTAATCCTCCCAGTCACACTTGAAAGGATTTACCACTGTACTAGGACGTCCCAGCTTTGCATTAAAATCTCCCGACACAATGGGACAGAATTCCAGCCCCACCCCCTCCATTCTACACTTCAGCACCTGAAGAACGGAGAAGAGGGCTCCAATTTGACACCCCACATCCCACACAGCATTGTAAAAATTTACCAACAGAACATTAAAATTGTCAGAAAAAATCACCCATACAAGCAATATCCCCTGGTGGTTACAGTTGATTTGGAATGCCCCCACTATCTTAGAAAAGCGGATTCGTGTAACCAGGCCACCTTTCGAACGGCCTCCAAGGGACTGCACAGCCGGGAATGCAAATCTATCGTACCCATCCCAAGCAGCGAACCCATGCAACCAGGTTTCCTGGAGCATAATAATATTGTAATTAGCCAAAAACCTAACCCAAGCCTGGTCTGATATCTTGGAATCATACCTTGCAATATTCCATGAAATAAGACTCCACTGCGGAATCACCCCCTCCGGCACACTCAGAGTCTTAGTGCATTGTCAATCCACCCCTTCCAAATCTGGATTTCTATAGTTATCAACTCTCCTGCTCATTGTCCGCGGGGCTTTCTGACCTAGGGGGGGGGGATGCCTGCGAAGTTCAAGAGAAGACTCAGCACCCAGTCGCATATGATTATACAAATAACCCAGGGGGGCCATACCAATTGATTCTACTCTTGAAAAAACTGGACTGTATGTGGAGAGAAGCAGTTGTGCCAAGCCAGGGTATCTAACATTTTTAATAATACAATCCACATTTCCCTCCTTTTTTTTGGGGCCCTAGCCAATCAATTCTTCTGACAAACAAAATGTCCTTAAAATCCTTATACAAAAATTCACAATTGCTGCTCAGGCAATAGCCAGTCTTATTTATTAATTGAGCTGTAGACTCATTAACCCCAGGGGCCAGAGCAGGGACATTCGTCTGCACCACCACATAAGGGGCACATGCCAGTGGAAGTTCCAAACAGACCAACGGAGACCTTTTCTTCGGCGGATTCTGATTATACTTCCCATCCAACTGTTGGCAGATCCCCGCAAACTGCCACAGATTCAAATTCAGGTTGCCTGCTACTGCTAAATCTAATTACGGCCCTCCCGCCCAATGATAGGGCAGTAGATGAATCCGATGCAGTCTCAGCACAGGCACCTTGGGCCCCAAAATTTGCAGGATTATCCAGTTGCAGTGGCATTTTCCCCAAAGGGACCAAAAACCCAGCAGCTACCTCCTGCGAGGTCGCGTCCTCACTTGGTTGAGACAAACAGCTCAGGGCCACATGACCACCCGTTCATTGGCTCCCAAGGAGATAAAATACTCTTAATCATTTCCTTAAACTTTAACAATAAATTAGTTACATCGCAGCCCGTAGGCTGGCAAAGTTCAGGGCCGCTGTTCACCCCATTAGAGATTTCCAAAAGAGATGTTTTCATTTTGGGCACCGTTTTCTTTGGCGTCTTTTTCTTCCTTGGGGGGGGGGGGGTTGCATTTGTCTAAGGGGCAAGACAGGGGAGAGGACAACAGGAGCCTTTTACTTCTTCTTGAAGGCCCTGGATCTCCAAAATCCTCTACTATCTCAACATGGGTATGCTCGGCAGCATCACATTGGTCACCCCCAAGATGGGCCACCTCCTTATCCAAGCCCTCTGTGGGATCACTAACTACAGGGGCATGACACCAGTTCTCCATCTCCATAGATAGCCTCCTCTCCGCCAGATCAATTTCCTTAGTCACAACCCCAACAGCTCTAGCGAGGAAGGAGTCCAAGGTGGTGTGTACACTACCCTGCCTACCACCACCACTCATAGCTCCAGTTACCTGTCCCTTTTTCCTGCCCATTATGCAAACAATGGCACCTCACAGCAGCAGCAAAAGTCACAGTTTAAACACAGTCTCTCTCCCAGTGGATCTCCAGGCGTCGACAATATTGAATAAAATCCGTAAACTCACCATTCACAGAAAATATGAAAGAGGGGTGGCCCAGCCAAGCCTCTGCCAGTCGATGACGGGCGCAAGACAGGCCTGCCCTTGGCCCGGGCTTTGCCCAGGCACGGCCCACGCAGCGGGAGAAAGCAGCACGCTATACGTGCTTCTCAGGGGCTGGCGCTGCCCCTACTCTGACAACCACGGCGTCCCCAGGCACCACGGCACAGTTTCTGGCGTCCCGCGCAGCGTGAAAAAGCAGCGCGCTATACGCGCTTCTCAGGGGCTGGCTCCGCCCCTACTCCAGCAACCACAGCGTCCCCAGGCACCACAGCACAGTTTCTGGCGTCACGCACAGCGGGAGAAAGCAGCGCACTATACGCACTTCTCAGGGGCTGGCTCCGCCCCTACTCTAGCAGCCACCACGTCACCAGGCACCACGGCACAGTTTCTGGTTGGTTCTTGTCTTTCTGGGGTCTCTCATGGCTTCTGGGATCCGATTTGGGGCTCATTTACTCATTTTGGGGGTTTGCGCCACTTTTTGACGCTATTGTGGCAAAAAAAGGCATGTATCTGGTTTGTAAACTTTAGTAACGTTGTAAACCGGATAAAAGTCATTTACGCTGCGTTAATGTTGATTTTCTTTACGATGTGGCACAATGGTTTGAGTAAAAACAATGACTCTAACCCGTGGTTTGCGCCACGGAGCGTCAAAGTATAAATTTGATGCCCGGTGGCGGTAAGAAATGGCGTTAGCCGGCGTTAAACTTTTTGACGCAAAACTGCGTCGGCGCAGTTTTGCATCAAAAAGTATAAATATGGCCCTTTGCGTCACTGTCTAGAGAGAGGTGCAAACAGCCCAACTGTCAAACTGACCCAGACAGGGAATCCACAAACAGGCAGAGTCACAGAAATGGTTTAAGCAAGAAAATGCCCACTTTCTAAAAGTGGTATTTTCAAACACACAATCTTAAAATCAACTTTACTACATTTGATTTACAGACCCAGGGCACCTCTAGTGCACTTTACTAGGGGCTTACTAGTAAACCAAATATGCCAATCCTGGATAAGCCAATTATATACACATTTTGTATAGGAGCACTTGCGCTTTAGCACTGGTTAGCAGTGGTAAAGTGCCCAGAGTAACAAAAACAGCAAAAGCAGAGTCTAGCACACATCAATCACCTGGGAAACAGAGGCAAACACTTAAGGGAGACCACACCAAGGATGAAAAATCTGACGCAGTATTTCCCAGCTACCCAACAACTCTGGGCCCAGCTGGTAAAACATAGCAAGGTTTGAGCAACAAGATCAGTCTGTCCCTGGCTTCCACCCCTTCCTGATTGCCCCATATGATGTGGAGTATAGAATAAACCCCCACAATCCACATCCCCCTGTTACATGACAGTATCTCCAGCCAGTCCCTCAGTCACCTGCCCTGAACCGGTATCCTGTTCTCATGGAACACCTGGTTAGAGAAGATGGTTAATGGGGGTACTGTTCCAAGAAAAGTGTCTGCGCTGGAATGATTTCTTAACAGCTATGCCATAGGTATTGTTTGCAATGCAAACAAATGCAAAATGTTTCTCTGTAATTGGTTGTCTGGGAGCATAGACTTGCCACAGCAAATCTTTTGAATCATGAAAACAAGTTCGTCTTATGAAAACTTTCTGACCTTGAAATATTTGCCATGTGTTTTCTTGTAATAAATCAATAAAGGCTTAAGCATGACAACTATGACATTTCAACAGTAAGGAACGGAAAAGTCTCAAGATAGATTGGGACTGCGTGATACTATAGAAAATATCATAGTCCTGTAATACCTGTGTCAGGAATGTACGTCAGGGGGTTCAAGGAATGTACGTCAGGGGGTTCCAGTGTGGACAGGGGGGTCTGGGCTCCAGTTCTAACAACTGGGGTCTTTTGCCACTGGGCCACTGGTGGCCTGGGCCCCCCATACTGCAAAGCCCTTAACTTGGAACCAAGTAACCTTTTTTAACAATTGATTCTCAGATTAGCGAGGCACAGTATTCCAAAGCTTAATCATGGAAGATACTGGGGGCTAGACTCAGTCATAGGCAGCACATCCAAATACATATAACAAATCATATTATAGTGAGTGCGTTTTTCTTGTGAAGAGGAAAAGTAGGTATACTCATTACCAAATACTGTGTACATAAATGTACAAAATGTACATGGAGGCAGAAATGTACATGGGAACACTCCAAAAGCCTCAAACCCACCAGGGAGTGCACACTAAAGAAAGCCCTCACACATCGTGTAGCCCCCAGAAAGTACTTTATATCCCCTGCACTGGAGGGATCTCTAAAGATCTAGCAGAACCAAGCCCTGGACCATAGAAACACAATAAGGGGTTAAACATAGCATAGTGGGCGCAGTTCAGTAAAGGCAGACCAAAACCAAAAAAGTTAAGCGCAGAATTCCAAGGTTGAAATATACTGCAATCAATGTAACAATTTTTTAAGATGCAACAGTTTTCCAATAACATTGAATAGTACGTGCAAAAATATAATGGTCAAGCAGCCACGGGACCTACAAAACAAGTATCTCTGCATCTCAGATCCATGGGATTAAAAGTTCTAGGTCCAGAAGTGCTTTAAAGACAATATTTTCCTGGGATTATGGAATCCCTATCCAGAAAACTTCAGGTGACAGACCAAACTGTGGAAGTAAGGCTCCTGTAGGCGCCTGACCCTTTCAGGGCTGCCCAAGAATTTATTTTTATGTTTGGGGATTGATTTGCTCCTGGTTGCATGTTTTAGTGACTAGGAGTATTCATGTAGGGAGTTCTTGCATCTACATTTTTGTGATCTGTTGAAGCTGATTTTGCAACTATTCACCCTCCAATGATTGAAAGTTCAGTGCTGCCCTCTTGCCTCTCCACACAGCATGCTGGTAAAGCTTCTTGACAAAACCCACAACTTGCTCCTTTGTTGAGGCTCCTCTCCCCTCAGGGCAGGTTATTCTCTCTGTCATCGCTCTCCAGATCCAATGACCATAGATCCTTCCAGATACAATGTGGAAGATGTACTCTCTCTAAATAATTTTATGTTTCATCCAATTGCAGTTCACTGTCAACCGTCAAAAAGGTTATGGCCGCAAACAAAGCAGATGGCACAGTGACGTCAAAGTTTTCCTGATCCTGCATTTCAGTCTGGTCTTGGCGCCATTAAGCTGATCAATGTTGTGATCATTTCAGTTTACAATCTGTCCCACCTACTTTAACAATGTACAAGTAATTGGCATTAATCAAACTAAGCATAATATAGAGGGCACATGTGAAGCGTAAGTAAAAGGCAATTAGAAAGCTGACTTACCAGGCAAATATCACAGAAAAATCTAGAAATCTATTTAGCGGCAGAACAAACTGAAAGCAGCATAACATACATGTTCGAGGTCCATTTTTGCAATTTCTTTCTAACGTCCCTGTATTCGAATATCTGTAAAGGTTTTTAGTAAGGTCTGCTCACAGAGACAAATACCCTCCTCAAAACCGACACACATAAAAACAAGTCCATTAAAATACTTGTGGTTTCCCTGTCTAAAATTTTAGGATTGGTGACAGGTAAGAGAGCGAGAATCAGGCACGATAGTACATATCACTGCAATAACAATTCCTAACTAGCAAATTTGTAATAGACTGAAAATCTCTGCTTTCTCTTGTGATCGTTTGCCTGGACACAGAGAAAGGTCTTCTATTTGTTCCATTATCCTTTGTCACTTCAGCTCTTTGGCACATATGTACAACCATAATCACAAGCAATTAGGCAGGAGAGGCTATAAGATTTATTTCAAGGACGTCCTTAAACCTGAATTATGTCCAGACAGTACTATCGCTTACAGACAAACTGAGGGTGACCCGAGAATCACAAATAAACTCCTTTAAGGCATGAAACTTGGACAAAGATCATGACAAGGGCAGCATCAGTTAATTTAGGAATATATGTATGCAGATGAGTAATAACAGTAGAAATAGTAGTAGTAGTAGTAGTAAAACATGTTTATTTCAGATACAAACATATCTATACAAACTAATACATCACATTGCCGAAAAAAATAACCTAAAATCAATGCTAGGTGAACCACATCTATCTATATATATGTACTCCAGGAATCCTGGTAAATTAATGCTCACACTCCAGAAAGGCACCCTAAGGCACACAATGGTAAAGGCTAAATATATAGGATGACATTTTTCAAGATCTATACAAACAAAGTCCTTCTTTAAATATTTTCTAAAGGCGATTTTGTCTCCTTGTCAAATCTATTTTATAATCGTTCACCTTTCACATCCTTGAAATCTGCTTAAGTGTACACGATGACCACACTTCCAATCTGCATCAAAGTCCGAAACACCATACACAGGTTATCAAGAATGGGTTTGTGTTCGATTTATCCTCCCTAATGTTTTTGCTTTTGGACTATCGGGTTTTTGAATCTATCCTGTGAGTGAGTCTCACACACTGTAAGCTCTGGCAAGAAGACTTCAAGTGACATCTGCTAGGTCCTACCTTTTAAAATAGGTCCTCTGCTGCGTAACAATATGTATGCACACACATGCGAGTGGGTCTACTTTCCTACTAAGAGTGGTAGCTGCGCACAGTTAGCCTGTCACAAACAGGACTTGGAATAAATTGTTTATGGTTCATTCAGGTTTTACCATTTAATTGGGTTTTCAAAATAATTTCCAATTGTTTTTTGATTATACTTTGTAGTGCTTCACTGTAAATCTGTAATGCTTTGCTGTATTCACATTGTATGTGAAAGCTGCACCAAAAAAACATTTTCTCCTTGTCTCCACATGCAGAGGAGTTTAACATTTCGATTGCAAGCAAAAGTCATCAATGCAAATCTACAATTAATTTGTACATATTTGCAGTCTTTCATATTCTTTAGGTTGTAATCATATTTTGTTGAGTCGACTCCTAGATAGACGCACATTTTCCAAGTTAATTACATTGATGGCCAGCAGGAAGATAAGATCTTACCCATTGCAACAGACCATTCTGGAGGGGATTGAGCCTGTTCCTAGGAGAAGATGAAGACAAGGTCAAAATTTGCATAGGCAATTTCCATCCATAGTGACAGTCAAGGCTGAGTTTGGCCTTCCCAGACAAACAATAGCAGAGAGGCAGATCTATGTCTCCAGTCACTCCAGGTGGCCCCTTTGAAGTTTCGGTGGGAAGGAACAAGTTTGGCAGAGGTAGTTGGAGGTGGGGTTAAAGCTCTCAGAAGCTGTAACACCTCAATGCGTGTTAGTTAAGTGTTTGGTATGCTTGTATGTATGTCTAAACATAGACATTTGTTCAAAATGGGTATGCTACCATAAGAAATTACATGCTTGACAGTGCACACTGACCTCTGTGAGGCTGTGCATCATGCAAGGCAACCATTTAGAGCCCCAGAATAGGGTATTGCAGTGGCAGAAGTCAAGCTTAGTAGGCACGGTTCTGCACAGTTCCCCTTGGTTGCTGGTCTTTGTTGCATGAAAAATGATTAAATCTGGGCCTAAATGCCAAATAGCAGTACACCAATAGCACAATATGCTGATAAAAGCTGAAAACTGAAAGGTACACTAAAAATGTTTGATTTACTGTAGTAGAACTGGATTCCCTTGTTTTAATGTAAACGTTGCACGTTTTACACATCTCTCATTTTGACGAAATAGTAATGAGTTGTACAATTAGAAGAAAGCCCTCCTAATATTTATCCGATACCGTAAGAGCATGAAGTCCTAACTGAAGAAGCACTGCAAAAGACTGCAAAATTTGCCGAGATCTATTTTGTCCAAACCAGCAGTCAACCATTATAGTGTATGAAAAAAAATCATTGAATTCATAATGTGGACTAAGGCAAGTTTAGAGAAAAAGAGAGCATTTAAACATAGCGCACACACTTCTGAAGTGTCCTGGAGGCTTTCTTTCTTAGAATGTTATAGCTGTAAATGGTGTACAAATGAGACATTCTTTTTTGGGATTCTGCATTATAATACTGTTTGAGGTCAGAAATCCGGCTCAGAATGTCATAGAGACTGCTGGTTTTCACCATGTATCTTAGTAAGTTGTATACTATATGTTTATTGTGGGTATTGAGGTGCTGACCTGTGTGTATTAAAGTCATTATTGAGGTTGTTGTGCAAGCTATATTGTGAGTTTCTAACCCTCCTCACCTCCTTCAGTAAACCTTAGACTGCTCCATGTCACTACCCTGAGAGAATCAAGTGCTTGATATGAGTATTTCGCTATCCAGATCCAGATTTATCAAACTTTCATGCACCCCTATGCAGCAAGGCACCCTGCTGCACTAAGTGACAAGGAGAGAGCAGGAGACCACCATATTTAACATCCTACAAAAGTGGCAACTATAGATATCTGGTTGTGCTCGACCAGGACAAAGTCAACAGCTCTGGAAGTCCATGATGGAGTATGGGCCATCTACAGAGACCCAGCTAGGCCCACTGAACAAGAGCACTTGAAATCCTGGCTGTGAAGAGTTGGGGCGCCCAATGTCGAGGATGTGTCACACAGTTGAGACAATGTGAGGTCTGGGGAGGAGATGCATTGTGCAGCACCAGTTGTGAGGGGTTGCAAGACCCTATGAGGTCCTAGGTCATTGTTGAGGATGCCGTGGTTGAGGGGAGATTGCGAGGTGAACTCATGCATCATGCACTGACTGATACTGAAAAAGCTGCGGTGCTTGCAGTTCGAAGTCCTGCATCGTCATCAAGGCGACCAATAAAGAGTGACTTTTATGTGAAGGCCTGCATCCAGAATGCATCATACAGCGACTTTTTCAATGAGTCTGCAGGCTGTGATGTGAAGTCCTTGAACTGGGAAAGTCCATGCATCAGAGGCAATGCATTGGTTCTGCTTGAGATTGTGCCATGCAGCAGAGGGTATGTGACCATTCTGCTGGACCCACAGATGGAATGTCAGAGCACCCTCTGGCCCACTTGCAGGAGCCAGGGCTCGGGTGGCACCACTTGACAGGGTCGAACTCACAGATGGCAGAGTCCAAGTGCTGGATTCAAGGTGGTTGGAGCCTTCTGTCCCTGAGCATAGCTAGCACTGAGAGTACCTTTGGATTCTGGGTTCAACAGATGCAGGTCCAATCCTCTTCAGCCAGGCAGGAGGACAGCAGACCTTCAGAGCAGCAGTCCAGCAGAGTGGCTGCCCTTTCAGCAGCACAACAGTCCTTCTTCCAGGCAGAGTGGGGTCTAAGGTGCAATGTTTATACCTGGGGCCAGATGTAGCAAAGGTTTTTACCCATTCTGTGTCTATGGGAAAAAGTGTTCGTACATATGGCCCCTGGTGCCCAAATTGAAGTAGTGGAAGCTTCGGGAGGTTTCCATCCCCTGAGATGTCAAGTTTCCCCTTCCTCCTTGTCCTTGTCCCAACTTGTCTGGGGTCACAATAGACAAGTGTGAGAGTGCTCAGGCAGTGCCTTTGTGATGTGCAAGTGTAGTAGGTGACAGCTTCTCCCCCTTATTAACTAAGAGTGGCCCATCAGGCCAACACCCAGTTTCCATTTGTCTTACTTTCTGGGAGCAATACTCAAAGACCAACTGTCAGCTACACCTAGTTATGTGACCGAGGATCAGGCTGCAGCCACCAAATGGTTTGAACAAGAAAATGACAACTTTCTAAAAGTGCCATTTTCAGAATTGTGACAAAAAAATCTGACTTCACCCTTAAAGAAGTCTTTTAATTCAATTCTATAGACACAAAATAGAACTGTCTATCTGCTCTAAATTGAAAGTTATTACTTACTACATTTAATAGGTCAGCCCAATTTTATCTTATCTGAAAGGTAGGCCTTGCTAAAGTGCAAAATGGATTTAGGAGTTTTTCACTACCAGGGCATTTAAAACCTAAAGGTTCATGTCTTACTATATAAATATACTGCACCCTGCCCTCTGGGCTGTTCAGGGCCTACCCTAGGGGTGACTGACATGTATTAAAAGGCTTGACCCTCTCAAAATTATTATTTTGCCTGATCGAAATGGCAGTTAGAAACTGCACCCACAGACTGCAATGGCAGGCCTGAGACATATTTAAAGGGCTACTTAAGTGGGTTGCAAAATCAGTGCTGCAGGGTCGCTAGCAGCAGTTACTTTAACGGCCCTGGGCACATGTAGTTCCACTTTACTAAGTACTTACAAATAAAATTAATGTGCCAATTGGGTGTGAGCCAATTTTTGCCATGTTTTAAGGAGAGAAAACAAGCACTTTAGCAGTGGTAAAGTGCACAGGGTCCTAAGAGCAAACAGAAACGTGTTAAAAAAAAAAAAAGGTATAGGGAAAACGTGTGGAGATGACCCTCCAGAAAGGGCCAAATTCAATAATACCATAACATAATGCAACCTAACATAACATAACATAACATAACATAACATAACATAATAGAGTGAGAGACTTGTTCCAGCTGCTTAAACATTTAAACCTTGGGGAGACACACACATGTTTGCGTGATTAGATGAAGAATGTTGGTTAGGCATATGTATAGGGGTCACCTGGGTGTGGTGTGTGACTATCAGCAGAGAAAAGAGAGATAGTGTACCATGCATGGCTCTGCATGCTAAGGTGAGTAGCTTATACGGCAGCCAGGATTTAAAGGAGAGCCATCCTGCTTGTTACTGGTGTAATGTTATGGAGGGTGAAAAGCAAGCACTAGTACCCAGAAGCAAGCCAAGGACAGGTCACTTCTCGACCAGGACAAACACTATTTTCTATTTTCTATTTTCAATAAGGCAAGGACAAAGAATCACTTGGCAAAAAAAAGTTTTTAATAGGTTTGCAAAAGGCAGAAAAGTTATGAATTTTCTAAAGAGAAGGGGAAATTAATTCTAGAGCATTTGTAGTACTAGCAAATGTAGCATCCCCTCTTTCTCTGTGTAGGACATTGAGTTATTGGTTGAGGGCAGTGAGAGCCCTGCTCAAGCAACAACCACAATCCTTGTCAGGATGAACCACAAAAGTCTAGAAATTGACCTGTTCTTAACAATCTGGTAGCTGGGCACAAAAGCAATCAGACTTAACTTACAGGCAATGTGTAATGTATTTATACAGCACACAACCAGTAATAAAGAAGAAACACAACAAAATAACAATCTCAGACCAATTTACAAAAATAGATTACATTTTAATAAATCAAAAGGTACCAGAACGACAAAAATCAATACAGTGGAATCAGAGATAATGACTTTTAAGGTTTGAAGTCAAAATAGTGGCAAAAAGCAGAAAGTGCCAACTGTGGGTATTTAGTTGTGCAGAAATGAGACAAAGTAACAAATCCAAGGTGAACATGGCATTGCACATTCCCAGCACATGACTAAGTTTGGTCCACTGGGAGTTGTTTCCTTGATGAAACATCTGCACAATGTTGCTTTGCGGGACTTAGCTCTGCATTGATTCTCATGAAAATGTCAGCTCTGCGGCAAGGTTTGCGGGACTTCACGTCCATATGCGTTGGTTTTGATGAAGTTTTAAGCTGTGTGAGAGAGTTTATGGGTCTTTGCATTACTATGCGTCTATTCCAATGAGACTTTCCACTGCACAACGAGGCTTTGCGTCACTTGGCATTGGTTTCCGTGAAGCTGTCAGCTGTGCAGTTGAGGCTCTGTTAGGCTTGACATCGCTCCGCACTGGAGGATGGAACCTCTGGTTAGGCAAGGAAGAGTAACCTCTGAGGATTGCCAAGGGTCCAGTACCTTGGGTGGCACCTCTTGGGGCTCAGGACTTACTCCAGCAGAGGTCAGTAGCAGGGTCAGGCACATTCAGTTGCAGGTCTAAGTAGGTAAAGTTGTTGCAGGTCAGCTTGGCAGTTGGAGGAAGGCCTCTGAATTTTGTTTGTTAATGTAGCTTGCACAGGATGTTGGCCAGCTGACCTTTGTAGTCATTCTAGGTAGCCTGGGAGTAAGGAAAGCAGGTCCAGTCTCACTTTTTCAGGCATCAAGGAATTATTTATACTGATTCTGGCTGACTACCTCAATGTTTGGTTGATTACATATATCAACACTGAATCCTGATGATGGTCTTGCGGACCTGGTGGACCCTTGATACTGAAACATCCTCCTAACTTCACTAATAGATATTTGAAAAAAGTACACTTGTTTGTTTCTGTTTTGCATTCATAGGCTTTACAGTTGGATCTTTAACCAACACTTTGTTGTTTGAATGTAACTTACCCAGTTCCCTGGGGAATATTGAGCTGGCCTGTTAATTTTGACAAATTTCCAAAAGTGGTATTTTCAAAAGTGTAACTTCACCACTAAGGGGGATTTTAAATTAAAATTAATTGTAGTGTAAACTTTATATATCTATCTTCTCCGAATCTAAAGGTAGCACTTATTAAATTTAGTATAGTAACCCAGCATTAGCCAATGGGAGAGGGAGGCCTTATAACTGTGAAAACAGATTTTAGGAGTTTTTCCTTGCCAGGGCATGTAAAATGTAAGAAAATGGCCAAGATTTACAAAGGCTTTGCTTTGGGTTTATGTAGGAAAGTACCATCTTGCCTGCATGTTACCCCCATTTTTACTTGTGTGTCAGTTTTTTTTTTGCCTCTGTCACTGGGATCCTGCTAGCCAGGACCCCAGTGCTCATAGTTTGTGGCCTATGGGCCAGATGTAGGTACAATCCGAATTGCGACCTGCAAATTGCGAGTCAGACTGACTCACAATTTGTGAATCGCAATTCGGAATGTGGCATGGTATCCCTGACACCATTTGCAAATCGCAAAGGGGTCGCAATTTGCAACCCACTTGCAATTGGTGGCCCTCATAGGGATGGTGGCCTGCTGCGGACAGCAGACCACCATGTCTGTGACTGCTTTATAATAAAGCAGTTTTTTTTTTTTTTTTTAATGCAGCCCATTTTCCTAAAGGAAAATGAGATGCATTACAAAAATGAAAAATTAAACATTTGCAGTGCTATTCTCAACGGGGAATGGGTCCCCTGGGGACCCCTTCCCTTTTGCGAATGGGTCACCACCCATTACAAAAGAGTGCAAGCTGCGATTGGTTTGCGACCGCGTTCGCGGTCACAAAGCAATCCTGCATTGCACTGCGACTTGTAATTAGGAAGGGAACACCCCTTCCTAACTGCGTCTTGCAAACCCGTTTTGCGATTTGGTAACCAGGTTACTGAATCGCAAAACGAGGTTTGTGCATTGCAAAGTGCATTTTGCACATCGCAAACAGCGAAATTCAGTGTTTGTGACGTGCAAACTGCTTAGTACATCTTGCCCTATATGTGTTCCCTGTGTGGTGCCTAACTGTATCACTGAGGCGCTGCTAACCAGAACCTCAGTGTTTATGCTCTCTCTGCTTTTAAAATTGTCACTGCAGGCTGGTGACCATTTTCACCAATTCTGATTGGCACACTGGAACACCCTTATAATTCCCTAGTATATGGTACCTAGGTACCCAGGGTACTGGGGTTCCAGGAGATCCCTATGGGCTGCAGCATTTCTTTTGCCACCCATAGGGAGCTCAGGCAATTCTTACACAGCACTGTTGTAGTTTGGACTCTTGCTCTGAGCAAGACTGCTGGTCTCAGGATGACAGTACTTTCGTTTGTAGGTGACTAAGGCGGTCATTCTGACCGCGGCGGTCGCCGCCCGCCACGCGGTTCCCGCCGAAAGACCGCACCGCGGTCAAAAGACCGCGGCGGCCATTCCGGCTTTCCCGCGCGGCCGACCGCCAGAAGA
Organism: Pleurodeles waltl; assembly: GCF_031143425.1. Lineage (NCBI taxonomy): Eukaryota > Metazoa > Chordata > Amphibia > Caudata > Salamandridae > Pleurodeles > Pleurodeles waltl. The sequence goes on from NC_090444.1 coordinate 559,885,373, forward strand.
CCGCCGCCCGGCCCAGCGGGACAGCCCCTTCAACAATGTAGCCGGCTCGGAATGGAGCCGCCGGAGTTGAAGGGGTGCGACGGGTGCAGTGGCACCCGTCGCGATTTTCACTGTCTGCTAAGCAGACAGTGAAAATCTTTGTGGGGCCCTGTTAGGGGGCCCCTGCACTGCCCATGCCAGTGGCATGGGCAGTGCAGGGGCCCCCAGGGGCCCCACGGCACCCGTTCCCGCCATCCTGGTTCCGGTGGTGGACACCGCCAGAAACAGGCTGGCGGGAAGGCGATCGGAATCCCCATGGCGGTGCTGCAAGCAGCGCCGCCATGGCGGGTTCCCTGGGCCAGCGGGAAACCGGCGGGAAACCGCAGGCTTCCCTTTTCCGACCGCGGCTTTACCGCCGCAGTCAGAATCTCCCAGGAAGCACCGCCAGCCTGTTGGCGGTGCTACCGCCGCACTCCGCCATGGCGGTCATGGACCGCCAAGGTCAGAATGACCCCCTAAGTCTCTTCCTACAACTAGTTGTAACTGTTGTCCAAACCTTACCGGCTTACTAGCAGTACCTCGCCAAAAACATAATAGTAAAAGGTGATTTGTAGCAGTCGCTTACGCATGGAATCAAAGTACAATATCTCAGGGTTGTCGTGGTTAAACGGAAATTACCCTTTTCTCACAGATTTATTATGTCTCATACAAACAAAGGCAATAACACAGATGCAGTGAAGTTTATAATAGTTTTTATTCAACATAACTGCAATTTGTGATAAGTTGCATGAACTGCAATGAATAGGATAATGAATATACCAAGCAACAGTATTGTGAAGAAGAGAGTCATTGTTATAAAGACCCCCACCATTGTGTAATATATGAAAGAAATATATGTATATGTATAAGATGGAATAAGCCCTAATACCCTAAGGAGAATAGGTCTAACCTCCTACCTAGAAGGAGAGCTGGGTTCATTAAACCCAATCTGCCAAAGCCGTGTCCATGAGAGGAGCCCCCAACTCTCGTTACCTTGGAATGAGGTCTCTATCTCAGACTCCGCAGGGACACGAAGACTGGGTCAGCGTCAAGATGACTGCAGCATCGGTATCAGCGATGGTGACGATGCCCTCTGGTCGGAATCCCTCTGATTATCTGTCTAAAGTGTGTTGTATTTATACAGATCTACAAGGTCCCCTGACATAAGTGTTATTCATAACAATAGATAACAGGCATGCTTGGGATGGCAATTAATATCAACAATCCCTCGAAAGTATAGAGAGGGAAAATCCCTAAGTGTGAATACCTACTGTATGTTTGTCTTTCGTGCTTGATCTTGATGCCTTGGCGCAGTGACACTGATAATAGAACCCATAACAAGTGGCCTAACTATAAACAAGGCAGCCATCTTAAAGGAAATAAATAATTAAATGGCCTAAGACAGAGCAAGCTAAGTAGGTTAAAAGTCACTGGGTGACGAGGGCAAGAGTTTACAAGCCTACGGCTAAGCTAACTCCTGTTATCCCGTTAAAACAAACTAGGATTCACTACAGCACTGCCACTGCAGCCTGAGTGAAATAACGTCCACGTTACTTCACAGCCATTTTACACTGCACTTTAGTAACTTATAAGTTACCTATATGTCTAACCCTCACTTGGTGAAGGTTAGGTGTAAAGTTACTACGTGTGAGGGCACCCTGGCACTAGCCAAGGTGCCCCCACATTGTTCAGGGCAATTTCCCCAGACTTTGTGAGTGCGGGGACACCATTACACGTGTGCACTACATATAGGTCAATACCTATATGTATCTTCACAATGGTAACTCCGAATATGGCCATGTAACATGTCTAAGATCATGGAGTTGTCCCCCATGCCAAATCTGGTATTGGGGTGCCAATTCCATGCATCCCAGGGGCTCCAGCATGGACCCCGGGTACTGCCAAACTAGCTCGCTGAGGTTTTCTCTGCAGCTACCGCTGCTGCCAACCCTCAGACAGGTTTCTGCCCTGCTGGGGTCTGGGCAGCCCAGTCCCAGGAAGGCAGAACAAAGGATTTGCTCTGAGACAGGGTGTTACACCCTCTCCCTTTGGAAATAGGTGTTAAGGGCCTGAGAGGAGTTGCCTCTCCTGGCCTCTGGGAATGCTTTGAAGGGCGCAGATGGTGCCCTCCTTGCATACACCAGTCTACATCAGTTCAGGGATCCCCCAGCCCCTGCTCTGGTGCGAAACTGGACAAAGGAAAGGGGAGTCACCACTCCCCTGTCCATCACCACCCCAGGGGTGGTGCCCAGAGCTCCTCCAGTGTGTCCCAGACCTCTGCCATCTTGAATGCAGCGGTGTGAGGGCACAATGGAGAACTCTGAGTGGCCAGTGCCAGCAGGTGACATCAGAGACCCCTCCTGGTAGGCTCTTACCTGGTTAGGAAGCCAATCCTCCTCTGAGGGCTATTTAGGGTCTCTCCTGTGGGTTTCTCTTCAGATAACGAATGTAAGAGCTCACCAGAGTTCCTCTGCATCTCCCTCTTCGACTTCTGCTAATGATCGACCGCTGAAAGCTCCAGGACGCCTGCAAAACCGCAACAAAGTAGCAAGAAGACTACCAGCAACATTGTACCTCCTAATCCTGCCGGCTTTCTTTACTGTTTCCTGGTGATGCATGCTCTGGGGGCTGTCTGCCTTCACCCTGCACTGGAAGCCAAGAAGAAATCTCCTGTGGGTCGATGGGTCCAGTGGTCCTTCTGCCCAAATTGGATGGAGGTAAGTCCTTGACTCCCCACACAAGGCAGTAATCCTGCATACTGCGTGATCTGCAGCTGCTACTGCTTCTGTGCACTCTTGCAAGGATTCCTTCATGCACAGCATAGCCCTGGTCCCCAGCACTCTGTCCTGCATTGCTCAACTCGCTGAGTTGACCACCGCTTTCGTTGGACCCTCTTTTGTTGTGTTGAGATGACCGCCCTGCTTAGATTTCTTGAATGCCTGTTCACGTACTTCTGCAGGTGCTGCCTGCTTCTGCATGGGCTCTCTCTGTTGCTGAGCACCCCCTCTGTCTCCAAGGGGCGACCTCCTAGTCCTTCCTGGGCCTGCGCAGCACCCATTATCTTCAACTGCGACTCTTGCAGCTAGCACGGCTTGTGTGCGGTCTTTCTGCATGAAAACAACTCTGCATCCTCCAGCACGCCATGGGACATCTTTTGACCAAAGGAGAAGTTCCTGGCACCTTCCGTTGTTGCAGAATCTTCGGCTTCTTCCACCCAGAGGCAGCCCTTTTGCACCTTCATCTGGGGTTTAGTGGGCTCCTGCCCCCCCGGACACTTGCGTAACTCTTAGACTTGGTCCCCTTCCTTAACAGGTCCTCAGGTCCAGGAATCCTTCTTCAGTGCTTTGCAGTCAGTTGTTGCCTTTGCAGAATCCCTTGTCTCGACTTTACTGTCTTTCTGGGGTAGTAGGGTAACTTTACTCCTATTTTTCAGGGTCTTGGGGTGGGGTATCTTGGACACCCTTAGTGTTTTCTTACACTCCCAGCGACCCTTTACACACTACACTAGGCCTGGGGTCCATTCGTGATTCGCATTCCACTTTTAGAGTGTCTGGTTTGTGTTGCCCCTAGACCTATTGCATCCTCTTGTATTCTACAGTGTTTGGACTACTTTTCTAACTGTTTACTTACCTGATTTTGGTTTATGTGTATATTTTGTGTATTTTGCATACCTCCTAAGGGAGTTTGGGCCTGATGTAGCAAGCATTTTGCATGGTTGAAACTGCGAAAATCGCAGTTTGCGCCATGCAAAATGCTCATCGCGATGCACATTCACATTTTTCGAGTCGGTACCGACTCGCAAAATGTGAATGCGACTCGCAAATAGGGAGGGGTGTCCCCTTCCTATTTGCGACTCGCATCGCAATGCCAAATTGCTTTGTGACCGCGAACGCGCTCGCAAAGCAATTCACAGTTACCACCAGTGTCACACTGGTGGTAACTCATTCGCAAAAGGGAAGGGGTCCCCATGGGACCCCTTCCCCTTTGTGAATGTTGCCAAAATGTTTTTTTCAGAGCAGGCAGTGGTCCAATGGACCACTGCCTACTCTGAAAAAACGAAACCAAATGGTTTTGTTATTTTTTTTATTTTGCAACTCGTTTTCCCTTAAGGAAAACGGGCTGCAAAAAAAAAAAAACTGCTTCATTTAAAAAGCAGTCACAGACATGGAGGTCTGCTGTCTTCAGCAGGCCACCATCCCTGTGAGTGCAGGGACTTGCTATGGGGTCGCAAAATACGACCCACCTCATTAATATTAATGAGGTGGGTCTTTGCGACCCCATAGCGAATCGCAGACGGTGTCTGAGACACCGTTCTGCATCCGATTTTGCGAATCGGAAATTGTGACTCGCACTGACTCGCAATTTCCGATTCGCAAAATCGGAACTTGCTAAATCTGGCCCTATATCCTCTGAGATACTTTTGGCATATTGTCACTAAAATAAATTACCTTTATTTTTAGTAACTCTGAGTATTGTTTTTCTTATGATATATTGCTATATGATATAAGTGGTATAATAGGAGCTTTGCATGTCTCCTAGTTCAGCCTAAGCTGCTCTGCTATAGCTACCTCTATCAGCCTAAGCTGCTAGAACACTACTAATCTACTAATATGATAACTGGACCTGGCACAAGGTGTAAGTACCATCAGGTACCCACTATAAGCCATGTCAGCCTCCTACAGTTTACATTACTTTTTTAACGCAAACCTGCAGCAAAACTTTTTGGGAGATTCACAAACCAACACAAATTGGTATTTGTGTTGGTTTGAAAGGAAATGTATTGAATACCGGCACAAAGCTCTGCTTTGCATTACTTAGCATCAAGGGGGCGGTACATGGGCATACTCATGAAACCACCCATGCTTTTTGATGCAAAACCCCATCTACTAACATTAATGGACAGGGTTTTGAACCAACATGTATCACTGCTGGAAAGCAGGCATTAAAAGGAGAAATATTTTAATTTCTCCTTGCTTTTCTGACTTTGCATGTGTGCTGTACTGTACAGCACGCATACAAAATAGGAAACTTTTTTTTTTACTTGTCCAGTCATAGTATTATGCATTGGATGCATACCCTTTGGGAGAGAGGGGCCTGGGACCATTAGACATATATACTGCTGCTCACAGAATCAAATTCCAGAGTAATACAATATCGCCATCACAACCATCTTGCTGCAGCATGGGGAGGATCTCCTGCCCTGCGACAGCTGCATGAGGCAGTGAGGGCCTAAACTGATCATATACAATGCCATATCCTGAACTGGTGTGCGGCATGTAAGAAAGGTGGCAGAAGCAGGAGAAGACATCGATAGCATGCATTGCACTAAGTGCTGGGTGAGACAAACACTGTGTGGCGGGACCCCATCTAAGTGCTGCCTGTTGTATGACATTTTAGGATAGGCACCATTAGAACAATCTGGTTCAGTACTCCATTAGGAGGCTGCGCTGAAGGCTGGTGCCCTTGTCGTGGAAGCGGTCAGGCCAGGTCCTGGTGTGGCTTGCAACAAGGCATAGGCAGAGGCAAAGGAAAACACATCCACTGCAGATCCCTACCAAGAGCAGTCTCTCTCCTCATTAGAGATGGCAGCGGAGTGGGGCCACACATCACTGACTGCTCGTGTCACCCCTTGAGTATGTAGTTAGGGGGTCTGGTAGGTCGTACACACTAGAGGACTAGAATGGCACCCAAACGAGAACTGACAAGCTTGCATGACCTAATATAAACTATGCTGCACCACAGCTGTACACAGTGTTTACCGGGTTTTGGCGGTCCAAAGGGAACATTGTTTACCCTAGACAGAAATATATGTGTTGTCACATTGGGGCTGTTCAACAAATATGTTATTATAAAACATCACACTGCCAACCTCATCTTAGAGGGAACATTCCAGCCAGTTTGCCATCTTTTGCTCCATGTCGTTGCAGCTTCTGCTGAAACCTTTTGGTCCCTCTTTGTCTATGTGAGATGACTCTCAGCAGACTAACAGACCTCTTCATTATCTCGGAACAGGTATGGGGGTTGGGCTTCCTTTCTGGGACCAGAAGGGCAGATGAGGGCTACCACTGTTACTTGTTCTCATGTAAAACCTTAATTGTGTAAGTAGGAATGTTAAGCACACTATTATGACAACATGGTGGCACTCTTCTTGTGTTTCACTTTCTTGGTCACTGTTGTAATAAAACTGGGTTTCATTATCCTCAAAATAGCAATTCATGCTGTCTACATAAGACGTAGTTGCTTCAATAAAACCCATTGAACTAGTATCCTGCTTCTGTTTTGTCCTTGCATGTATGAGAATTGTATAACTGAGCGAAAGATGTAAGATTTGTTCCACCACGACTTCCTTGAGGAGTCTGAGGGGCATATTTACATGCCCCTAGCACCACAAGTGTAACTTTTTGTGACGCTCTGGTAGCACTGTGCACTGCACTATATTTATAAGGCGGTGCTAAGCCACTTTTTGTGGCTTAAAGCAGCCTTGTAAATGTGGGCTCCCTACACAGTTTTCTGTGGCAGAGGGGCATGCAATAGATGTTGCTATGTGCTGTGGACATTTCCCCGCAACACCCATTGCTTTTGATGGTGCTCCAGACTTTACAAGAATTCATAAATTTGTGGCAGTGCCGAAAATAAACGCCACCCTTTTGGTGGCGTTAGCATGGCACAATGAGAAGAAAATACTTTTTTTTCTCCTTGTTTTCGCTTTTTTTATGTGTAGTGCATTCTACAGCACACATAGAGAAAGCAAAACGTCATAAATGATTGTTTTTGTGCAGGAAGGGACACCACTATGTTGCAAGGATGCCTGCGTTGGCAGCTAAATTTAGTACCAGCGCTAGGGGAAACACAGGGGTGAGCCATATTTGTGTAAATGTGGTGCATCCCTGTATTTTAGAAGTGACACAGCGCAGTGTGGCCAATTGTGGTGCAGTGCTTGGCTGCAGAACTCCTGTGTAAATATGCCAATAATTGTCATGTGATAGGCTGCCACAAGTCATTTCTATCTCTGGTACTTATGAGGTTCTGCTAGCTAGCTGGAAAGGGTTAGGCTGACAGCTGTCACACGGTATGGGAATAGACTCAGTTCCCCCACATGCAGTAGTGCTGCTGCGTAAAATCGAGCAGTATTGCTACCATAATGGAGAAATATTCTAACATATGTGCTGCAATTCCAGACGTGAGTGGGCCAGGAGGTGCTTTACCAGATAATGCAGCGCTGCAGGCGGGTGCCACACGGTCCTGTGATATGCTGGATGCAAAGATTGAGGTTGTTGGGTCCGACGACACCCTGGTTCATCAGGATCTCTGAAATACAGTGGAGTGGATCACTGAGGCTGAGGCCAGAGTATCTAGTGTTGAATATTCAGTCACGGTCCTACAGCAAAAAGCCAACAGCCTGACGGTCGTAACAAAAGAGCTGGTGGCACACGTAGAAGATGCTGAAGGCTGCGCCCATTGCAATAATCTGCGATTCTTTAGCTTCCCAGAGGGCTGCAGAGACTCAGCCATGGACATTTTTTTGACAAAATGGCTCAGATCAGTGGCTCCCGCAGACTCCCTTTAGATGTACTTCATGGAGGAAAGGGCCCACAGGGCATTGGTAAGGAAGCCTCCTTGGGGCGAGACCTCGTCCAGTGATCACAAAGATACTCAACTACATGGATAGAGATGTGATCCTTAAAATTGCCCAGAACCAAGACAGGATTCTCTATAAATCATAACATATATAAAGATATTCCTGGATCGTATGAGAATGGTGCGACAACAGTGCAAGTCCTTTACTGCGGCAAAACAACATCTACAAGATTTCAAAATTCAGAACATGCTGCTATACCTGGTGTGCTCTGAGTCATCTTTAACTCGCAGACATTGTCCTTTGACTCCCCAAAAGCAGTTTTCACCTGGGCAGATGGATCAGTGACACTGAGACCACATATTCCACCCCACATTGACTCTGGCTCATCCCAAAGCAATAGACAGACCCACCTGGCCAAACTCACTGGGAAGTGTTGCAACCGTTCTCACTCTTCTTGGAGAACACATGCCAAAAGGACGCACCATAGCTCTTACAATGGGGACCGTCATGTGCTACGTGTCATTAGTAAATGAAATTTCCTTGCAGGCATACGAGAACCATTCGGGCAGTAGACATTATGGGGGTCATTTTGACCCTGGTGGTCTTCTGGCTGCCAGGGTAAATGTTAGGAGCTGGCCTTCCAACATGGTTTCAGCTGTAGCACCGCCACAAAAATCATGGCGGACCAGCTACCGGTGACAGGGAATTCCTTCCCCGTCACCGGTAGATGGCTCCCCCACCCCCCAGCAAGCACTAGACCCCCTCTTCAGCCACATCACCCCCCTTTCAGACCCATCACCCCCCTACCTCCCCTTCAGCCACATCGCCGCATCCCCCAGCCCCTTCAGCCACATCATCCCCCTCCCTGCTTACATGCACACAGACACCCACACGCACTATGCATACACCCATTCACCTACACTTACATACACACATCCACTCATATGCATCCATGCATGCATTCACAACACCCATACACACATTCACAACTCCAAACATACACACATTCACAACTCCTAACATACACGCATTCACAACTCCATTCATACACCCATTCATGCATGCATACTCACACCCAACCACACATGCATACTCACTTGTATACACACTGACATGTAGACATGCACTCACTTCAACATACAGACACACATACAACCACGCACACACACATTCATGCACAGACACAGACACCACACACTCATACATTCACACACAACACCCCCACCCTCCCACCCCCTCCCCTGTCAGATGATCACCTTACCTATTCCAGGGAGAAGGTCGTCTGTCAGGGGACTGGATGAGGCGCTTCCACCGCCGCCAGCGCCCGCCAGCAGGACACTGACAGGTTATATTATGGCCCATAATGTGGCAGGCGGTGTCCTACTGGCAGGGTGGGGCCTGTGGTGGAACCACCAGAGCACCTCTGCCCTCCAGGACGACTACTGCCAGATTTCCGCCCAAAGTGTGGCAGAAATGCCAATGTACCTGTGATATGGTGGGTGAAAGACTGCCAAAGTCATAATGAGGGCCTATATCTGTTTATGTATAAGTAGTGTGGAATATACATGATTGACTGCACCCCTAGAGATTAGGGTTTAACTTTCTCTAGTGCTGTTCTCAGTTGGGGGTAGGGATATGGGAATTCATTGGCAATGGCCCCTTGTTGGCCCTGGTTGGGGTCCTTGGGGGGCCTCTTCTGAAACAGATACTTCTATTTCAATGAAGTATCGGGGTGGGGGAGGGGGGAGGGGGTTAATTTGACTGGTTTTGTTGTAATGCACAGACCCAACACAAACACCTTCCTAGGTCCTCATGCAGCAACAGGTGTACCCTTGTGCCTGCCACAGGTCCCTAAGGACACATCTGCATTATTACCTGCAACATACAAGGGGTCCTAGACAAAATAAAACAAGGTGTGGTTTTGAAGCAGCCTAAGCGACTGGGGGCAGATATATCTTCTGGGTTCCAAGGCCCCTTCCCTGGCCAGGTATGGCTATATGCACATGTATCATTCTGGGTTCACTAGGGGATCACAGGGTAGAAGCATCCTGATACTTCGCAGGTTCCCTTTCAGCTCACCAACACCTGGCTTGAAAAGTATAATCGATACACCTTGGTGTCTGGCACGTTGCATGGGGAGTCTCTAACACTTGGCAGTGTGTATGCCCCTCCGCCACTGGGACAGCTTTGATCAAGTGATAGGGGTGTGGGGGAATTACCCAGAGGTCTCTCCATAGTGGGTGGAGACTGGAATTATGTGATGCACCCAGAGACAGGTAGATGGTGCTCCCGGGGTAGGGGTGCCAGGACTAGAGGGTCCAAGCTAAGCTCCCTAGTATCCACATTGGGTGTGGACAGAAGATTGGAGGACATATCATCCAAGAGACAGAGGGTACACATATTATTCAGCAGTCCATGGGTCCTTCTCGAGATTGGACCCTTTGTTGGTCCCTTTCTGTTATCTCCATATGGTGTCCGACGTGGGCAACTGGAGATATTGCTGCTCCCGCTGGATTGGAGGCAGGCCGAGAGAGTCTTTCCTAAGCTTGGCCATCCTCCTGAGGAACACTCCTCATACTACCCGATCTCTTCTAAACTTAGAGGTGAACATCCTGGCCACAACCTTAGCCAATAGGCTAATGAAATATATGCTGGATCTGGTCCACTCTGACCAAGTAGACATTATACCTCAGTGAGCCACCCACCACAATATTAGGCGTATCTACAATGCCTTGCCTCTGGCAGATAGACTGGGGAGGACGGCTGCTGTGCTATTGAAAGATATAGATAAAGCTTTCAACTACATCAGCTAGGAGTACCTGTTTCTTCTTCTTGAACATTTGAACCTGGGTCCCAGAATAATTTTGTATATAAGTTTACTGCATACTAACTTGTCTGTCATCATCCAGTTTTCAGGTGTGGTTTCTGATCCCTTTATGATATTCAGGGGGACAAGGTAGGTGTTTCTGCTATCCCCATTGTTGTTTGCTCTGTCCATGGAGCTTCTGGCTACCTGGATGAGGGTGGAAACCCAGGTGCGCTGCCTTGAATGGATGGCAACACTACCTAATAGCATAGCCTTATACATGGATGATGTCCGATTCTTCCACACACATCCCGTGACCTTGGGATCCTGTATCCTACAGATCATGCAGATCTTCGGTGAGACCTCTGGGTTATATATGAACATGGCAAAATCTGTGATGTTCCCAGCTGGAGATGGCACCTGTGACCTGTAGAGACTTGACCCTAGCCACCAGAGGATTTAAATATTTGGGAGTATATGCCTCCCATTTCTGGGCTTGTAATGGACCCATTATCAAGCCTCCAAACTATGAAAGAGGAAGTGAAGGCCTTGTCCTTGCTGTCACTTGTTAGGTTGATCAGCTATAAAATGGTTTCCCTGCTTCGATTACTATACCAGCTTCAGAACTATCCCTTTGCTGTTCCAGTGTCATAGTTCAGACAGAACAATTAAGTCTTGGGTGGGTTCTGGTGAGGGGGGAGTTATGCGGGTGGCCCTCCCATCTGCTGATAATCAACAAATGGTGGTAGAGCCCTCAGGTAGACCGAGCGTATGTGTCCGAGCACTGGACGATGGGCGATACACACCTCCCACTTGAATAACTCTATATCAAGACAAATTTTTTTTTTTTTCCTTCGCCCACCCAAGTAGTCATAGACACTTGAAGATGATCCCTCTGGCACATAGGCTTGGTAGGGGAAACTGATACAGTGGACACCCTTGTGGTGTGGCATAGCCCTTCACCAGGTGGCTCTCAGGGATGGCTTCCAGAGATGGGATAACATACCAGTATCCACCATAGGAGATGCTATGTGAGGTAGGGTATTAAAAATAATTCCAAGAAATGCAAATGATTATCATATGCACCATAGTCAATTCTATCAGTATCTATGGTTTCGATATGCCATATCCCTGCATCCAAGACCTTCAGGAGCTGCCAGAACTGAACCTGTTAGAAAGAAAACTCTTGATGGGAGAACTAGGTCCTCATAAGATCACAGAAATATATCAATCTCTGATGATAAACAAGTCCACCACAATACAGACACTGCTGGAGGCATAGGAGACAGTCATAGCCAACCTGGATGATGATGACTGGACGGAGGCTCTGGACCCCCCCTCGTGCAGCGGTGATACTAGGTTGTCTCAGCTTGATATAATTTAAATATCTACACAGGATTATTTTACCAGGCATCACCTCTGGCGCATGGAAATGATTGCCTCCCTGATTTGCCCCCTCTGTAGGATGGGAGAGGGTACCTTCTTCCACACAGTGTGAAGCTGTGTGACAATGACACATTTCTGGTACGGGTGACATCCTGGTGTGGGTATGTCCTCTCTTGGGACATCCGTTGGACCCCAAGTTGATCCTCCTCTATAGTAAGGAAGGCATTGGAAGGTATTGGTATAAGAGGCACTTGCTGTTTCTGGGGCTCACGTTTAGCAAAAAGAGATATAGCTAAAATGCGGAAGGGAGATGCTCCTCCATCAATTGGGATCTAGAAGAAGGGGATGGATCATAGAACGAGCCTAGCGGTACCGGTGTGTCAAGCTAGGGGCTGCCCCAAAACATTCTAAAATCTGGCAGAGATGGGCCGTTTATCGCGGTTCGCTCTCTGATTCCCTGCTGGTCGCCACAGTGCAGAGCTACGGATCCACAATGCAAGAAACAGGGATGCTAGTGCAATGTTTCATGTGACTATAGAACATCCTGGTTATATACGGTGTGCGGGTGGGTGGCGTGGGGCTGACTGTGCTGATTATTGCGCTACAGTTATTGGCAAGAGGAGACTGTGTTATAGTCTCCTCTGTATGTTTGGAGGCCAAGTTGGCCATACTTTTTTGCTAAAACTCAATAAAATTTGTTATGATAAAGAAAAGAAAGAGTAGACCCGGCAGAAGGTTTTTTTGCTAGGTTGAAATGTCATTTGAAAAGACTGTACTACAGTCTGCAGTGGCAGGCCTGAGACATGTTTTTATAAAGTGCTACTTTATTCGGGGGCACAATGAGTGCTCTAGGCCCACTGGTGGCCTTTAATTAACAGGCCCTGGTACAAGTAATACCATTTATTAGCGACTGGGTACAACACCATTTTCCTTATAGCTGCCCTTAAATGTACCTATCAGGCGTAGGCCAATTGTACCATGTTTTAAGAAGAGCACACACACACTTTAACATTGGTTAGCAGGGGAAAAGTGCACAGAGCCCTAATGCCAAAAAGTAGATTCAGCAACAGAAGTCAACAATCTAGGGGAGACCCTGCAAAAGAGACCTGGTCCAACACTGTAGGAGGCTGGCCTGGCTTGTAGTGGGTACCAGTTGGTACTGACACCTTGTGCCAGGTCCAGTTATCCCTTATTAGTAGATTAGTAGTGTTCTAGCAGCTTAGGCTGATAGAGGTAGCCAGAGCAGCTTAGGCTGAACTAGGAGACATGCAAAGCTCCTACTATACCACTTATATAGCACTATATCACAAGAAACACAATACTCACAGTTACTAAAAATAAAGTTACTTTATTTTAGTGACAATATGCCAAAAATATCTCAGAGGATATACTCCCTTAGGAGGTAAGTAAAATATACAAAATATACACACAAACCAAAATCAGGTAAGTAAACAGTTAGAAAAATATTGCGAACACTGTAGAATACAATAGGATGCAATAGGAGACAATAGGCCTAGGGACAAGGGGCCACTTGAACAATATACTCCAAAAGTGGAATGCAAACCACAAATGGACCCCAGGCCTAGTGTAGTGTGTAGAGGGTCACTGGGAGTGTATGAAAACACTAAGGGTGTCCAAGATACCCCACCCCAAGACCCTGAAAAGTAGGAGTAAAGTTACCCTACTACCCCAGAAAGACAGTAAAGTCGAGATAGGGGATTCTGTAAAGGCAACAAATGACTGCAAAGCACTGAAGATGGATTCCTGGACCTGAGGACCTGTAAAGGAAGGGGACCAAGTCCAAGAGTCACGCAAGTGTACAGTGGGGGCAGGAGCCCACTAAACCCCGGATGAAGGTGCAAAAGGGCTGCCTCCAGGTGGAAGAAGTCGAAGATTCTGCAACAACGGAAGGTGCCAGGAACTTCTCCTTTGGTCAGAAGATGTCCCATGGCCTGCAGGAGGATGCAAAGTTGCTTCCACACAGAAAGACTGCAAACAAGCCTTGCTACCTGCAAGAGGTGTGGTTGAAGAAAATGGGTGCTGCCCAGGAAGGACCAGGAGGTCTCCCCTTGGAGGATGAGACAGAGGGGGTGCTCAGCAGCACAGAGAGCCCATGCAGAAGCAGGCAGCACCAGCAGAAGCACTTGAACAGGCATTCAAGAAATCTGAGCAGGGCGGTCATCTCAACACTACAAAGTAGGGTCCCATGAAGTCGGTGGTCAACTCAGTGAGTTGAACAATGCAGGACAGAGTGCTGTGGACCTGGGCTATGCTGTGCACAAAGGATTCCTTGCAAAAGTGCACAGAAGCCCTAGCAGCTGCAGATCACGCAGTACACAGGATTACTGTCTGGCGTGGGGAGGCAAGGACTTACCTCCACCCAATTTGGACAGAAGGACCACTGGACTGTCGGGGTTACTTGGATCCAGCTCCTGTGTTCCAGGGACCCAGCTCGTCAAGAAGAGAGGGGACGCAGAGGACCGGTGATGCAGAGGTTTGGTGCCTGCGTTAGTAGGGGGAAGATTCCGTCGACCCACAGCAGATTTCTTCTTGGCTTCCAGTGCAGGGTAAAGGCAGACATCCCTCATAGCATGCACCACCAGGAAACAGTCGAGAAAGCCGTCAGGATTAGGCTCTAAAATGTTGCTAGTAGTCATCTTGCTACTTTGTTGTGGTTTTGCAGGTGTCCTGGAGCAGTCAGCTGTCGATCCTTGGCAAAAGTTGAAGAGAGAGATGCAGAGGAACTCTGGTGAGCTCTTGCATTTGTTATCTGAAGTGAAATCCACAGGAGAGACCCTAAATAGCCCTCAGAGAAGGATTGGCCACCTAACCAGGAATGCACCTTTCATGAGGGGTCTCTAACGTCACCTGCTGCACTGGCCACTCAGAAGACTCCATTGTGCCCTCACACCGCTGCATTCAAGATGGCAGAGGTCTGGGACACACTGGAGGAGCTCTGGGCACCACCCCTGGGGTGGTGATGGACAGGGGAGTGGTCACTCCCCTTTCCTTTTTGTCCAGTTTCACGCCAGAGCAGGGGCTGGGGGATCCCTGAACCGGTGTATACTGGTTTATGCGAGGAGGGCACCATCTGTGCCCTTCAAAGCATTCCCAGAGGCCAGGAGAGGCTACTCCTCTCAGGCCCTTAACACCTATTTCCAAAGGAAGAGGGTGTAACACTCTCTCTCAGAGGAAATCCTTTGTTCTGCCCAGACCCCAGGAGGGCAGAACCCTGTCTGTGGGTTGGCAGCTGCGGTAGCTTCAGTGAAAACCCCAGAGAGGTAGTTTGGCAGTACCCGAGGTCCATGCTGGAGCCCTGGGGATGCATGGAATTGGCACCAGATTTGGCATGGGGGGACATAGCCATATTCGGAGTTACCATTCTGAAGCTACATATAGGTATTGACCTATATGTAGTGTACACGTGTAATGCTGTCCCACACTCACAAAGTCCGGGGAAATTGCCCTGAACAATGTGGGTGCAACTTGGCTAGTACCAGGGTGCCCTCACACTTAGTAACTTTGCACCTAACCTTCACTAAGTGAGGGTTAGACATATAGGTGACTTATAAGTCAATTAAGTACAGTGTAAAATGGCTGTGGAATAATGTGGATGTTATTTCACTCAGGCTGCAGTGGCAGTCCTGTGTAAGAATTGCCTGAGCTCTCTATGGGTGGCAAAAGAAATGCTGCAGCCCATAGGGATCTCCTGAAACCCCAATACCCTAGGTACCTAAGTACCATATACCAGGGAATTATAAGTGTGTTCCAGTGTGCCAATCAGAATTGGTGAAAATGGTCACGAGCCTGCAGTGACAATTTTAAAAGCAGAGAGAGCATAAACACTGAGGTTCTGGTTAGCAGAGCCTCAGTGATACAGTTAGGCACCACACAGGGAACACATATACATCACAAACTATGAGCACTGGGGTCCTGGCTAGCAGAATCCCAGTGACACAGGCAAAAACAAACTGACACACAAGTAAAAATGGGGGTAACATGCCATGCAAGATGGTACTTTCCTACAAACACAGTTTCTGGCAGTGATGCACTTATAAGGACAAACATGTCTGGTTTATTTCTTGAGGTTTCTTTTTTAACATAATGGTGAATGACCAAAAAAGTGAAAGACTGAGCTTCGCAAATACATTCTCTCCTCTACCTTAGTCAATGTAATAACAACAGGAGTAGGAGAAGACTGGCATGACATTCAAGGTGATTCTGATCGCTACAATTTACATCACCATTTTGGATTGACTCTAGGAGTTTTAATGCTTGACCCAATCATAGCTTATACAAATTCTCTGCTGCCCTTACCTTTAGATATGATAATCAATCAGGTGTTATTTGAGTAACGTGGCTTGTCACCTGAGTGGGTATCCAGGCACTTGCTGCAAGTGCTTTTTCGAAAAGCCAGGTGTTAAGTCCCTTTGTGAAGTGATTCAGCTAGGGTGCGGTGCAGAGGTGGAGGGGAGAGCGTTCCAGGCATTAGTGGAGAGGTAGAAGAAAAAGCATCCTCTGGCTTGGCAGCGGCATATGTGTGGGATCTTTGTAAAGGTAATGTGAGCCTAGCGGAGGTTCCTGGTCAGTTGGTGGAGGTGAAGGTGGTGGTTTAGGTGGGCGGGTCCTTGGTCATGGAGTGCTTCATAGGCCTGGTTCAGGAGCTTGAAGTGGCATCTTTTCTCGATCGGGAGCCAGTGGAGGTCCTTCAGGTGCTGGGTGATGTGGTTTCTCTTGAGCAGGTTAAGCATAAGTCTGGCAGCTGCGTTCTGGATTGTCTGGATTCATTGCATGACTTCCATTGTGGTGCCTGTTTAGGGTGTATTGTCATAGTCCAGTTGGCTGGTGATGAGGGCCTGCATCAATGTCGTCCTCGTGCCTTATGGGAGCCACTTAAAGATCTTATTGAGCATGCGGAGAGCGTGGAATCAGGCTGAGGATATGGTGTTGACCTTG
Organism: Pleurodeles waltl; assembly: GCF_031143425.1. Taxonomy (NCBI): domain Eukaryota; kingdom Metazoa; phylum Chordata; class Amphibia; order Caudata; family Salamandridae; genus Pleurodeles; species Pleurodeles waltl. Next base: position 559,902,118 of record NC_090444.1, read on the forward strand.
CATTTCATAGAGATCTATTTAAGGATAGATTGTGGAAGAAGCAAACAAGGAGGCTAACACAACTGAACACCCTCCATGCATATGTGTTTAAACTTTCCATGAATGATGTAATAACACTGAAGTTGTTTCTTATGATTGGGATGTAAAAACAGTTGATTCTATGATGTCTGATTTAGAGTATTTTAATGTATTTGAAAGTGAAGGTGTTTAAACTATGGAGTTTATGTTCTGTTATAATTATTATTGACATCATTTCATTCACAGAGCAAGTACCCCAAAGACTATTTTTAACTATACAGAATGGGAACACTGTCTGACTGCGGCTGTGGGAAGTTCCAAAACATGCTCTGAAAACTTTTTATATTTTTCTGGTCACAATGTGAAAAATGCTGAGTCATATTATTTTAAATTGCCATTGATGGAAAGACAATATTTTTTATTAGCTGATACAAAATTGATTTCTTGTGATTCCTTTGTTTCCAGTTTGGCTATATAGGGCTATGAATATTGGCTCAAGTCTATTGACTCAAAAATTGTTTGGGGAACTGAGAATTGGCAAATTGGCATAAGAAAGCTTTATTCAGAGCATGCCTAGTTAATGTTCAAATGATATTTTTAAATAAAACAGCACAACAGCCCAGTTGTTTAGGCCTGGCAAACATTAAGTACTTCAATGCTCCCAGTATCCCTGCCCCTGCTAAATTTTACAAATGGCAAAAATACATTAATGCAACTGAAGATCAACTCAATGAGTGGGTCTAAAATGCAATATATAACACATCACTTTCACGTCCTGGTGGGTGGTTATTGTAGCCGGTAGACACCAATGGTTGTCATGCACATTTTGTAAACTCCATGGGTTGTTTTAGAACAGATAGACTAGACCCTCTCTATGTGTCACCAGAGCATTCAGGTATATTAACAACATACAGTGTAGGGAAATAATGGCAGCAAAGGTTCCTCACTAGATGCTGTTAGAGAACACCTCAGTCTCCTGCCTAATGATACAGATTTGCAGGGTATCCTGTTAGGCCCCAGAAGAAAAGGTAAAAACTGCTTCTTATATGCAGTATATAATGAAATTTGGAAGCTTTCCAAACAAAAAGCTGCTGACCGGTTAAGGCAAATAGATCAGGAAAACATACAAAACGCTTTAGCCATTGTAGATAATGAGATTAACACCTTGTCCAACAGTATATGCACTTTAAACAACATTGCTTCTTCTGCAATAGACATAGTGCTAAGCAACATGTCTTCCTTACTACATGGACAGAGCCAGCTAAGGTCCATTATGCAGTTAGCTTGGACATTACAAACACTAAAGCCGGTCACGTTCCCTGGCAACATGTTAGTGCAAGGGACATAGTTTCAACTTTCAATTTAACACAAAAACAACAAATAATGTCCAAGAAGGAAGCAACTTATGTCATGCTGAACATTGAGAAATTAGAAAGGTTGCCTTTTACTGTGGCCGAAATATCATTTGCTGAATGGTTAATACATGGGGTTATTAATCTGCCTATTTCAACACTTCAATTAACATCCCCCTTGACACACATACCAGAAGGAAGATATGAAAGGATGGGATATAGTTACATGCATGAGGTGTGGGAGCTTCCCTTTTCGTACAAATGTTTCAGTGGCATGAAAGAAGTCTTTGTTAGCAGCAGTGACTGTGAGACTTCTGCAAGCCATTCAATGGTTTGTAAGCAGCTGTCATTACATGGGGCGTGTAACGCTTCAGCAGCAAACTTAGCTTGCTATCTAAAAGGAGTTCTGGTCCCCTTGATTAGACCTGTGTTCCAGGAGCTCTTGAATGGTAGCTATGTGCTCATTAACAGTGAGAGCTGTTGTGGAACGCGAGCCGGAATAGTTTATTTTCATTTCGGTCTCCCAAATTGTCACCTGTTGCAATAATGTCCTTTTTCCTCCTACACAACTGACAAAAGTAGCAGATATTTGGCCTCATATTGCTACTTCAAATGAGAATTTTGACAAGTTGAGCAGACTCAAGGCTTTATTGTTTATAAAACATGTTGCGCTTATATCTGCGTGCAAGGCCTATGCTCTTCAAGTTTTGAGAACATCTGCAGAAATACTGCCCCTTCTAAGTACAATCTTTCCAAGACACTTTGGTGAACTCATGGGATGAATATTTAATGTACAAAGTACTACTGGGATTGTGCATTTCGTTAAGGCTGTTGGTTCTGGCTTTGTTCACAACTTTTCCTCTATATCTGGCTTAATACCTTTAGCCATACATTCAATATTTTCAAAAAATTTCAGTGGATTTCCAATTACTTTGGCTATAATCGGTGGCATCCTGCTGTTGCTATTTTTTTTAGTTGTATTGGCTGTCCTTTTGCTTCTATCAGAGCAACTGTATTGTGAACAAGTGATGCAGTATTTCGGCGCACCACTCCTGGATCATTTAAAGTGCGACTGGTCTCTATCATTCAGACCGCTTTTGGATTGTGTGAAGCCTGTGTTTCGAAGTCTTTGGTGCCATTTCGAATGTGCACTGAAAGTTTGCCTTTCTACACGACGTTTGCTTTCATTGGACGCAGATCTGTTGATGTCTTCACTAAGGGCTCCTCACCAGACATGCACATTGAGGATGCATTTGCTTCTGGAAGCTATTTATGAGTTGCCCTTCGTGGATCATGCAGCTCTTACCTCAACATTGGGCATAACACAGAATGTGGCTGCCGCAGCTGGAGCTCAGGCTTTGGAACATGAGTGCTCCTTGGTTTTCCTTGGCAACAATTTGGATACCTTACCACCTGCCGAAGTGGAACATTTCCTGGCTTCAATTGTCCCGGATATAATTGCTGATTCAAAAAATGACACTGACTTTTAAATTCGGTTCTATTGGCGCCACTGCTGATATATTAAATTACTGCTTTTTAATGTTTTACATGCTCAAGTGTCTAGTACCTTGTTTTTAATGACATTCATGTCTGTATGTATGTTTTCAAGGATAGATTTTTATTTGCTTTTATGTTTTTACTGTTAGGCATTTATCACCTTGGAACCAGCAAGGGGAGGGTGTTGTATAGCTATTTTAGCTTTGTTTTTAGACCTGGTATTTTAGCAACTAGGCCTTCTGTTTGTGCACGTTAGCCCAGTTACATTTTATTCAGCTTAATTTTTTTTTCTAGCATAGGCCACATTTGCAGTATTGTTTTGTTTTCTTTATCTAGCTGTTCTTTCGCCTAGGAAAGCATCACGTTCCTAGCAAGACATTCTTTTCACTTGGTGCTTTTGTCAAGGCTGCAGCCAGGTAGAGTTGCTGGCAAAGTGGTTTGCTGTGTCTCCAACATTCAGAGAAACATACACATCCTTACATGAGGATATTTTCTGAGAACATCAGCTGTTTTATTATAAAAACACTTCTTTGTCCCATACTTGTTAGACAGAGATTCCAGCCAGATGACCACAACTGCATGCTGATTGCTGATTGTCTTAGTGACAGCTGCTTGCTTAGACTCCCGGTCGCTGGCCTACATGCAGATGGTGTCTTTCTAGACCACAGGCTTCCTTGCTCAGGTATGGAGGATGATGTCATCCCAGGGATCAGAAACCTGAATGGCGGATTAGGGCTTATCACGCTGGGCTCTAACATAACTTAGATAGGAACCACATATATTACTCCTAGTGACAGTATGGTGGAACTTTTCTTGTGTTTCACTCTTCTTGTCACCATTTTGCTTCTAGCATGTTTTTATCTTCCTAGTTATTGCAATTCAAGCCATTTTGTCTATGATGCAGTTAACTCAATAAATCTTCTTGAACCATTATCTGCCTCTGTTTGTCTTTGCACCTGTGGGACTAATGTACTGAGAGAAAAGAATGAAATCTGATTGGCTACGATTCCCCTGAGGAGTCATTTCTGTCATGCGCCCGGTTGCCACAATCATCTCTGCTCTTGGGAAGAGATAAGGTGCTGCTAGTTAGCTGGGAAACCCAGATTAGACCTACAGCTGTTATATGGTGTGGGATTGGACTCAGTTCCCCACAATTCAGGTGATTCTGCCCCGAATCCAGTAGCCTCATTAGGATAATGAGAGCCTACACGACACTCTGATTGCATCAGTAGACACCAATTGTCCTTTGTATGTTGGAGAGGCACAAGATTTTGCAAATACTTGTAGAAGGCCTGCAACACGTTCCCCAATGGGAAGCTAGATCACTGTCTCCCTTTTGGTCCTACACACCCAGAAGTCTGTGGATAAATGGGTGTACCCAAACACATATTATTCCAATGTCACTGCAAGGCGCTCAAAGATGCATGCCAACAATCAGGTTACAAACCTTCACCATTACACATGTGCAGTGCACTCTCCCACATGATGCCACATCAATAGCTTGGAAAAGCACATTGTGGCTCAAACATCTAGTCATACACGTCATGTCCCTCATTGCTACTGCAGTTGTACATGCCAAATGACATGAAATGACATTTGAGGCTATGTGTCAGCCAACAATCAATGGTGACACACTCCTGTCTGTGGTACCACATGAAACATACCCCCATTGTAAATGTCCTATTCCTAACACAGGTTGGTGTTCACATATACGTGAGCTAGACCATGCATGAAACAACAGTGTAAACATTTTGTCAAAACAGAAAGGAACACATGGTAACATGTAGGCACAAGGAGTGTTGGCAACAGTGATGGCACACCAATCATGTCAATGGACATTCCCCATTTACCAATGGAAAGTAATGGTGCGTGGCTGACCCAAAGAACAATATATACTCTGTCACATGTATGATGGCCATTCTCACATTTCGGAGAGCAGTGAGGCACCAGCACCTGTCACCTGCTGAAAACAAGTAGCTTCTAGGTGGCAGATGCCAATATACTCATTTGTCCAGATACATGGCTGAGGACAGTGATCCATCACCTTTGGCCTGTAACTGAGGAGTAGTGGTCTGTAGTGTAGAATTTACACACACAACAAACATTTCTTGATTTGATCAATGTACACAGCCTGGAGAGCAATTTGTTTGTGGATTGTAGCGTGTTGTGTCCTAGGTCCCTGGATCAATAGGCAAGGCACATCAGTATGCACCCCATGACATATCTACACAAACAGTGACTCATCTACTGTGTCACACATGGCTCATCCCTAATCGTCAGCGGGAAATGTCAGAATCTAACACATGAACTTGGCAATGTGACAGGAAGGAATATGCCATGTACTCACCTCCTTGTGGCTGCTGTGCTCCCCTCAAATGCCCATCAAGGTCTGGGTACACCCCCACCAGGATGCAGGTCATTAGGGGGGTCATGGTCTGTCGTGCGACCTGCCCACGTTGATAGGTCAGCCTCAGCTGGACCGCCACGATCTTCCCAGCCCAGCGTACTCACATCAGGTAGCCTCTTCCCACCTCTTGTAAAAGTGGGTGCTCCGCTGGCTGTGAACCCCTAGGGTCTGCGCCTTCATGGGCGATAGATCTCCATATCTCTTCTTCTGATGGACATTTACCTGCATGGATGCAAAAGACAAATCAAGAGATTACAATCACAAGTATTGGCACATTTGGTTAAGTCACACATGTCAGACAAACCAAGCTAGAAATGTTTAATTTGTCAACACACCACAAGTGTAACACATACAAGCCAATAATTACAGGGACATGAATACAGATGTTTGTATCCATCTACCCTGCTCATGGCCTACAATGACTAAGAAAGCCTACTCAGATCAGGTAGCCCAGGGTCCAGCAACATGTACTGTGATGTGACCACATTGAACATTACACACACATATGTGGATTCTGAAGGGTAAACTCCTTAGGCCTGAATGGACCCACACATTCACACTCTGTGAGATTGACTCACTGCATAGAGTCCCTAATCCCTAAAGGCTGCTTCCATAGCACAGACTTCACCATTACACTTGGTAGACAATGAAGGGGCTGACATGGTGGATATAGAAAGTGTCTCCCCTGTCCATGTATGGGCTTGTGACCTATCAAATACAGACTCATGCCACTTCAGAGAGGTGGGGGTTCTGTGGTATGTACCAGCACCACATAACACTCCTTTGGACATATGTGCCTATCCAAAAGAGATGGCACCAACATACAAAGGTGTGCATTGCACAATTGCTGCTCTGTGGCCAAGCTAGTGATTCACATGTCATAGTCTCCAAGGATTCAACACACTGTCTGCACTGTGGGACAGTCATTCACGCTAGAAACACTCTACTGTACAAATATGACTTATGTGAAGGTGACAAAAGAGGCTTTGGGAGTAAGGGATCTGTCATGTGTCAAAGACACACATTGACAATGATGCAAAATGCACATATGGACTACTTCTGGGATATACCTCAGTACCCATTCCTCATATAGTCACTTGACTGAGGAATTCAGGGCACGTTTTGCCACTAGAGCATCATATTGCTCACATGCCAGGATCTGCTGGTGTACAGGGAGTGGTCACAGAGCCACAGTTGCATAGCCACAGTGACATGTGACAGTGCCTGATCTCTGCAGGTTGAGCATACAGAACCTACATGTCACTCACATTTCCATCACTTCCAGGCATGACAGTACATTGTGTGGCCATCAGCAATTTGGCATGTGGTCTGAGTGGCATCCTGAATGGCAAAGTGAGTCAAGATATTGCTTCCAGGTAACAGTTTGGCAAGGCCAGATGTGGGTTGAAAGATCTGTGGTACTATACACATTGCATACAAGATCCTCAAATGAGTCATACAAGAGGCATACACAGGTCACGCTGTCCTGCACATATATGTTGTCCAACATTTATGTTGGAAATGGCCTTTCTGCAGGGTCATCCCCACACTTTTTTCCTTCCTCCTCTTCATCTTCTGACCTCATTTTTGCTGGCTTTAGGACTCTGGACACTTTATCAATGCCAAACAGTGCTAAAGTGCATGTGCTCTCTCCCTAAAAACATGGTAACATTGGCTCACACCCAAATGGCATATTTAATTTACTTGTAAGTCCCCAAAGAAGTGCACTACATGTGCCCAGGGCCTGTTAATTGAAAACTACTAGTAGGCCTACACCACCGGTTCTGCCACCCACATAAGTAGTCCCTTAACTATGTCTCAGGCCTGCCATTGCAAGGCTTGTTTGTGCAGTATCACTGCCTCTTCCACTTGGCATTTACAAGTACTTGCCAAGCCTTAAGTTCCCCTTTTTCTACATATAAATCACCCCTAACGTAGGCCCTAGGTAACCCCTAGGGCATGATGCTGTGTAGGTAAAAGGCAGGACACGTACAAGTTTGGTTTGCATGTCCTGGTAGTGGAAAACTCCTACATTTGTTTTCCACTACTGTTAGGCCTGCTCCTTTCATAGGATAGCATTAAGGCTACCCTCATATGCTGTTTGAGTGGTAGATTCTGATCTGAAAGAGGGTAACCAGGTCATACTTAGTATGGCAAGAATGGTAATAGAAACTCCTGCTTATTGGTGAGGTTGGATTTAATATTACTATTCTAGAAATGCCACTTTTAGAAAGTGAGCATTTCCCTACACTTAAGATCCATCTGTGCCTTACCGCCTGTCTCCAATCCATGCCTAAGATGGGCTGGTTGACAGCCTCTCTTGTGCATGTCACCTACACAACCACAAACACAGGATACTCAGTCACACCTGCCCTCATCTGCATACTGAATGGATCTTCCTGGGCTGGGAGGGTGGAGGGCCTGACACTTACATCACAAAGGCTAGTGGCCTGCAATCAAACAATGGACTGCCAAACCCCCTACTGGGACCCTGGAAGACATAATTGTACTGAAAGGGGACCATGTGCACTTCAAAACCACTATTTGAATTCTTCCTTACTTCAAAGGCATTTTTGGGCATATAAAATGGACCTCTGACCCAACCAAATAAGACACTTCTGGACCTAAACCTACAACCTGTCAAGAGGAACTGCCTGGTTGCCCAAAGGGCTCATCTGGACTTCTTTGCTGTGGAGCACTGCTGCCCTGCTGCCCTCTCACGTTGCTGAGAAGTGCTCCTCAAGGTCTTGGATTGAGCTTTCCTTCTATTTTCTGAAGTCTCAGGGCCAAAAAGACTTCACCTCTTCAAGGAACTCCTTGTGAGCCGCAAATCAACACACAGTCTGCCGGAAACAATGCACAGTCTGCCATGCAACGAGAAAATCATCGCACAGCCAACCCAGAATGATGCAGCCCGACTTCTGAGTGAAGAATCGACGCAGCGCCTGCCTTGTGGCCGGACATTTGACACAGTCCTACCGGATCGACACACAGCTGACCCAGAATGATGCAACCCGACTTCCCGAGTGAAGAATCGATGTAGTGCCTGCCATGAGACAGAAAATTAGATGCATCCTCTATCGGATCGACGCAATGCCCGTGACTTCATCCCGCACGCCCAGGATTCCCACTCATCATCCCTGAGCTGCCCCAGAAATTGTGATGCACACCCTTTTTTCCACGCATCTTCTCCTCTGCTCTCTCCATGCATGTATTTTTTTTACACAAAGAGGTATGTTGTGAAAACCAGGAGACAACTGTTGATTTCTAAGATTCAAGACTCTTCTTAATCTTTTCAAAAATGATATCTAATCTTGTGCATCTTGTTTTAACCTTAATTTAAATATCTTATATTTTTCTAAACCTGTGTGGTGTATTTTTGTGGTGTCTTCACTGTGTTACTGTATGATTTGGTGCACAAATGCTTTACGCACTGCCTTTTAAGTTAAGCCTGACTGCTCAGTGCCAAGCTACCAGAGGGTGGGCACAGGATCATTTGGATTGTGTATGACTTACCCTGACTAGGATTGTGGTCCCTATTTGGACAAGGGTGTATACCTCTGCCAAAAAGACACCCCCATTTCTAACAATTTACAACAATCATAAAGAAAGAGATGTCATTGGCTGGCTGTAAAATCTCTTTGTCTAGTTATGTGCATCCAACACAAAGAAGATCTAGGACCACAAAAAACTTCATACAACACAAAGTGAAAGAACTAAACATATAGTACTGGCCACCAATACCTGCACAAAGTGCATCCAATTGATGCCACACAAACTGCAACAACCAGCACACAAGAAGTCCAATGGCATACAGAGGCACATTGTAGACTGTGAGGAGGGAAAGGACAGTATTAAACAAGGTCAATTGTGCCAATGAAGTACTTACCTGCTCCTCTGATGAGCCATAGATTTGTCCATAAAGGGGAAGGACCTCATTAACAAGCCTCTCTCGCTCTTCTGGAGAGAAGGTAGGGGCTCTATCTCTGCTGGGTCTGGCATGATTGCACCCAGAGGTGGCACACAGCAGATCAGGTAGTGGAGGTGTTGCTGGCAGAAGTGTCAGGAGCCAAGTGAGTACATTTGCACACCACGGCGGTCTCGTCTGCCATGTATTTTGTTATCACCTCTGACGAACACAGCAATTGGACAGGGCCTGCCCAAGGCAACAGTGTTAGCCTATGGCTGTGTCCACCTCGATTGAAACCGCCTACTGCCCAGATGATGTCCGCTAGCAGTCACAGGTGGTTCCTAATGTCCATTGGAGTAGGCCATGCATCCGCCATTTTGGCAGCCAGAAATACTGTATTTTGCTTTTCAAGCTGCATCACACCTACAATATATGTGTTGTAGCATCATATAAATCTGTATTCTGTCTTGTCATGTACGTCCTTCTACACAACCACCAGTGTAGTGTGTTGAAAGGAACAGATGGCTTTTGACAGTGGTGCACAGTCCACCACTGCCGACTGTCTTTTTGATGGTCGGAAAATGGTGTCACATTCCAAGGGGTATTTGTGTAGCAGATAGTTGAGGTTCCTCTAAATCCATGTAGTGGCCACATGTGTTTACAACCATGAGGGTCACATGTGACCCTTGTGTAGTTGTCAGCTATAATGTGTACTGGATGTCATGTCTATCCAGTCAGAAATCCTTTGTCACATGATATTGTTGGCATGCATCATGTATGTTGCTGTGGACACACCGACTGATGTTATAAATTATGTCTTGTCACACATAGGTACCCTGGGAGAGGGAGGATACGACAATCTCCTGTCTATCATCTACTGCTAGACCTTCAGACCATTGAGCAACGGCGTATAATTCATTTATATCGATTGAATAGGTAACAAAATAGTGGACCAGTTGAGGCCAGATCTGATGCTTAGTAATCCAACCTGCATACCAACCATTGCACACGTCATGTCAGTTGTTGGACCTGGCCCTTTTTGCAGGGCCATCCCCAAACTTTTGCTTTCCTCCTCCTATTTTTTCTGACCCCTGGTTAATGGCTCTAGAACTCTGAGCTGTTTATCACTGCCAATCAGTGCTAAAGTGTAGGTGCACTCCCTTCTCAACTTGGCATGATTGGCTTACACCAAATTGACACATTTAATTTACCTCTAAATCCCTAGCACATGCCCTATACCCAGGGCCTGTGAATCAAATGCTACTAGTGGGCCTGCAGTGCTGCTTGCGCCACCCACAGAAGTAGCCCTTCACACCTGTCTCAGGCCTGCTAGTGTAGGACCTGCATGTGCAGTTTACTGCCACAGGGACCTGGCATCTAAATTTACTTTCCAGGCCTTCAACTCCCCTTTTACTACATGCAAGTCACCCCAAAGGTAGGCCCTAGATAGCCCAATCGGCAGGGTGCTTTGTATGTAGAGGGAAGGACATGTGCCTGGTTGTGTGGCCTGTCCTAGTAATGACAAATAGCCTATTTGGTTTCTCACTGCTGTGAGTGCTGCCTTGCTCATAGGATTGCATTGGAAATGCACTACCTTATGTCTAGGGGGTATTGCCGGATCTATGAGGAATAGCGTAGGCATGTTTGGTATGGTTGTAATGATAGTGAGAAATGCTGCTTACTGGTGTAGGTGGATTTATTATTACCATTATAAAAATGCCACTTCTAGAAAGTGGGCATTTCTCTGTGCTTATGACTCTGGTGTTTTCCAGCTTGACTCCAATCCACATCTGGGGCAGAGTGACAGCTGGTCTTTGTGCATACTTTTCAGACAGCCTATACACAAGAACGGTGGAGGTATCACAGAGGTGCATCTGCAAATTGAATGATCCTCCCGGGCTGAGAAACAGAGATGCAGGGCACACTTGCATTTGTAAAGGTTGTGCCCTGACCTCACTCAAAGGGCTCATTTACTCCTAACTGATGTCTGGAGCCTGTGCTGGAGGAGAGAGGGGACACTCCTAGAACCAGTTAGAACTGACTGGAACCTCTTTGCCCCCTTTTGTGGAAGCTTGTGCAAAACTGAGTATGAGTAAAGGTGGTTTCGTCCATGTAAAAGAGACATTCTTGGAATACTGAACTGGACACAGGATGCTGCTGGAGGTCCTTGCCAGGTACCACCTTGGACTGCTGCTGTTGTGCTGACCTATGACCTGCTAGGTCACTAGTAGGGACTGTCACTGCCTGTAACCCTTTGTGAGGGCCTGTTTGCTTGGGCCCTGCCGCCCTGTGCTCTCTCTCTCTGTCTCCCGGGGCGGGGTGGTATTCGCCTCTCTCCCATGCAGCTCTTCCCTATGCTGACGTGGTGCAGGAAGAATGCTCTGCCTAGAGAATCCTGGAAGTGCAGGAATAGCGCTTCGTTGTGTCTGATCAGAGCGCTTTCTTTTGAGAAACCAAAGGGCATTCTGAGCTCTTCACTTTTTGTGGAGAATCACGTTCTGAGTGCTTCAGTGTTGGCACCTGAGATAATCACCACCGCGACTGGGGTGGGTTGACGAAATCTGAAGAAGCCGAAGCGTGCCTCTCAGGCACAGACAGTTGAAAACTCACCGACGCGATCTGGGATGACAACTTGGAGATGCTCGTACACCCGATCAGGTGTGGGCATGTTAAGAAGTGAAGCAGCTGCAGCCAGTAGGGAGGGAATCCTCATCAGAGGTTCTTCCCTATTGCTGGGTCCTCTGAGGCAAGAGAGGCTGTGTGAGCCTCTGTTTCTCTCACCGAGTGGTGACGAAGCCTCAGCGAAGGCCCCACCCAGTGGAGTGAGAGTTGCAGGGTGACTCCTGTCTGAGGATGGGGCACCCCATGTGCAGGAACCGGGGAGTTGAGGGTGAGTCCTTCTTCCCAGATCACTGCATGAAGAGCGTGTGAGCTCTGTGCACTCGTAGGTCCTGGAGACCTTTTCCTGCCCCCCTGCAATAGCCAGTCATGACCTCCGGGTGAAATTGGGGCTATTTGGAAACTTGATGGATGACGGGAAAGGAGGGGTTGTGTACTTCCCCCCCTCACCTTCTGCGAGACAGCTCACTGGGTGGAAGAGGTGTAAAAGGACGCTCAACGGAGGCCCCGTCCCCATGAATTTGGTTTGGGCCCCAGTTTGCGCAGAAGGAGCACTGGAGTCCTTTCATGTGGCTCCAGGGACTTGGCCTGTAAATGGGCAGGGAATGTTTAATTTTTATGAGCATTCCAGATGTTGTGATGATATTTGCGCAGTATAATTTTTACTGTACATTTGTGATGATATTTGACCTTTCTGGTGATATGTGTTTTCCATGATATGTGCATTCCTAGTGATGTTGTTTTCATGACTACTGCTTATGTTGCAGAATAACCAGTAACCTATGTGTTTCATGTGTCTGCTGCTGACTTTTTAAGAGTACCAGTAACTGAGTAACGTTCTGACAACTGCTTTTGTAGCAGGGTATCACTGATATATTGTGCTTGGTCCAATGATGTTTTATGCAATAAAGTTTATTTTTATATAACTTGTTGTTGTCTTTCCTTTGTGGTGCATTTATTGTGTCACGTGTGTTGTGCGTATTGTGCAATCACTTTACACATTGCCTCTGAGATAAGCCTGACTGCTCGTGCCAATCTACCAAGGGTGTAAGCAGGGGATATCTTTGGTGTACAGCTCCCTCACCCTGACTAGAGTGGGTAGGTTCTGCCTGGTTTAGGTGCATACCCTAGCCAACCAGAAACCCCATTTCTAAGATCAGTATTACACTTACTGGCCAAAGGGTTCTTCCAACATACGGTGGCCCTTTCTGCGGGTTTGTCCCAATCTATGTTCAGTCTGGTGTTGAAGGATTTCCTTTCAGCAAGAGTGAAACACATTGACAGCTATATCAGGTTCCCCGGTGTGAGGATTTAGCCAATGTTAAGACTGACTTTTATGGTTTTGCCTGCCTCCCACAAGTAGTGGGGGCCATTGATGGCACACATGTTGGCTTGGTGCAACCACAGGCCACGGATCAAGGGCCAGATGTAGCAAAAAGAAAAATTGCGACTCGCATTTTGCGAGTTGATGCGACTCGCAAAATGCGAGTCGCAAATTGGAATGTCAGAAAAAAAAGCAATCCGATTTTGCGACTCGCAGCCGGACTCGCAACGCTGTGTGCGAGTCCGCAGTTTGCGAGGTCGCTGTTTGCGAGTGTGCAAAAAACGAACTCGCAATTAGCGAGTGGGTGTCGCAAATTGCGATTACCTTCAAAATTGCTTGCAGGTGCAGCAGAACACTCCAGAAAGCATACCAGAACACTCTGGAAACACTTCCTGGCACATGATGATGACATCACAGCCAGGAAGTTAACAAATACACCTGGGAGGAGGGCTCAACAGTGAGCAGTGTCTCTGCCACTGACAGTAGGGTGCTGAGGAGTGGTAGGCACAGCACCATGGACGCAGCAGGGACCAGCCAGGCTGGCAGGAGGGGCAGGAGATCATAGATAACAGCCAGGACAGATTAATGTGGCACATGGCGTTAATGTGCCACATGACTGGTTGGCATTTTCCTGCCCATGGACAATTTCAACTTGTATATAGTTTCTTCATGACATTAATAAAACAGTTATTTTTGTTCCACTTAACAAATGGTTAATAGGTGAGTATGGTGGGAGTTGACACGTACCGTCCAAAATATTGCGTTGCAATGTGGTCCCGTCTCAGTCTGCCTTGATTAGCTAGACTCCTATCCCCATGATGGTGATGTGGTTGTTCTTGCTCTTCATCATCAGGATCTGGGTCTGCAGGGGTGAGAGGTAGCCTACGTCGGGTGGCTATGTTGTGGAGGATGGCGCATGCGACCACAATTTTGAAAGCGGTAATGGGGGTGTATTGGAGGGCGCCTCCACTGCGTTGGAGGCATCTGAATCTTGCCTTCAGCAGTCCGAAGGTGCGCTCGATCAGGTTCCTGGTCCTCTTATGCGCACTGTTGTATTGCTTCTCTGATTCAGTTCTGGGTGTTAAAAACGGAGTCATGATCCAAGGCCTGAGAGCATATGCACTGTCACCTGTTGGGCACAAAAGTACACGGTTAGGAAGTCCAGATTGTCGTGCACAGTGACCTGTGTGTATGTCTGCAAGTGTCTGTGGCTCTACCTAGGAGGTAACCGTCTCCAAATTCCCCACGTTCCAGGCGTTGATGTAACCCACTATGCCTAAAAATGTATGAGTCATGGGTACTGCCAGGAAACTTAGCTACGATGTCCGTGATGACATAATGGACATCACAAACAACCTGTATGTTGAGTGAGTGGGTACACTTACTGTTGCGGAAAATGTGTTCCAGATTAGCAGGGGGGCATATTTGAATGTGTGTCCCATCTACACACCCTATGACATGAGGAAAGTGGGCAATGCGGTAAAAGTCCAGCTTGGTGCTGTTAATTTCTGCCTCATTCCTTGGTAAGTATATGAAGTGAGACATGTGCGTGACTAAGGCTTCTAGGAATGCCCTGAGGAACCTTGACACTGCACTTTGGGATACCCCACCTGCCACGGCAATGACCCCCTGATAGCTCCCTGAGGCCAAGAGGTGCAGTGCGCATAGTACTTGCACATGCGTAGGGATGGCGCAGCCACGCAGAGTCTTGTGTTCTAGCTGTGGTTTCAGTAAATCTATTAATTCTAGAATGGCTGCGCTGCTAAGGCGGTATTTGTCATAGATCTCCTCTTCAGTTTGCTGAAAAAGAGTCTGCCTGGTTCTATATATCTTCTCCTGTCTGTGGCCCCTCCTCCTCCTCTGCTGGGCTGCGTAGACTCTCCTCCTCACTGCTATCAGGTATATCTCCGCCATCTTGAGTAACCCAGATGCCTTCTGGGTCCCCTTTAATACTTTGGTAATGGTTACCACCTGCTCTGAGTTAGTGGTAAATGGGACATGCAAACTGGGCTTTTTGCGACTAGTCGCAATTTGCGAGTTGCAATTGCATATGGGTTGCGACTCGCAAATTGCGACTTGCAATTTGCGGGTCGCAAAATGGGGTCGCACCGGATGCGACTCGCAAACGGGTCCCATCGCTTTTTGCGAGTCGGAAATGGGCTTTTTGCATCCCATTTCCGATTTTGCACTGTCGCAAATTGCGATTCGGCCCGTTTGCGATTCGCAATCGTTTGCTACATCTGGCCCCAAGTCTATTGCAACAAAAAGAACTTCCATTCCATCAACGTGAAAGTTGTCTTTTTGACTGGGCTCTACATCTCACATGTGTGTACCCATTATCCTGGATCAGCACATGATTCCTTCATAAACAGAAAGATTCCCCGGCTGATGTCACAACTGCGCCCAGAGAGGGCCTGGCTTGTTGGTAAGTCATGTCTGGCCTGATCATGTGTGAGCAATGTCAGGTGCTACAATCATGAAGTGAGGGACTCATTGGTTCACACCTGTCCCATTCCTTACAGGAGACTCAGCATATCCAAACAATCCTTGGGTGTTGACGCTGCTGAGGAATCCAACTAAACCAGGGGACGTCCACTTCATTGAGACCAGGGGAAGAACATGGAGGCCAGTTGAGTGGGCTTTTGGGCTCCTAAAGGCCAGATTTTGGTGTCTGGACAGGACTGGTGGGGCCCTTCTCTACTCACCCAGGAAAGTATGTCAGATCACTGTGGTATGCTGCATGCTCCACAACATCGCCCTGTGGAGGAAAATCCTGTACATCACAGTGCCACCGGGTGAGAATCCTGAAATGCCAAGTGAGGATGACAGTGGTGAAGAGGAAGGAGTGAGAAGATCTCATCCACAGCTACTTCTCATGAGTTTATGTGTTATGATGTCATGTCTGTGACTGTGCGATGGACTGTAGTTGTGAGAATGTTTTGAGTTGAGTGTTTTGGATACAGCTAAAGGCTGCTTGATGAAATAGCTTTTGACACATCCCCACCTTGTTGATGCTGCTTTGTTTGTGTCAGTTGCCTTTGAGATGTACTATGTTTTCCAGATGCTTGCTATATGACTTGTGTCATATGTATGGTTTCAAGCCTATACTCTTTGTTTTTCCCATTGGACAGATACTTTCACAATGACATCTTCATGTGGGCATTTCAGAGTTGTGACAAGGGCAGAGCTGTGATGCTTTTCTAACAAACAAAGTGGACATTGATTGTTGCAGGATATGTCAGTCACAGAGGTTGGGGGTATAAGACCTGTACCAAGACAGATTGCACAATGTTTGGATGGAAGGTCAGATGTACCCATTGGACATGCTGTGTGTGCTGTGGTGGGCTGATTGCATCATGTCTGTCATCATGTTGGCATGACATATGTAACCCTAGCTTATGACCAAGTTTGTTTTCCTTCTTATTGCCTAACCACTCTTTTTGTCTGACCTATATCTAGCTGTGGTTGTGTTTCATCATTGTCAGCCATAGTGCCTGTGTCACAACACTGACATATGTTTGTGTCATTCTGCCAAATACATGGACATTAGATTATGATGGTCCTGTGATCAGGGACTGTTGTTCTGCCATCTGTCTGTATCTTGGATTATGTGATGCAGGATTACTTTGGTGTGGTATGTGATAAAGGCCAAGCTGCTGACATAAACCACATCAATGTTTGCCTATATCACAGGACAATGTCTGACAAATCCCTTTCTTCCGTGGTCTGGAGGTCTGTACCTGTCAACGTGTTGATTTACTTAATATGACTCAATCATGTGTGCTCTCCAATAGTTTTAACAGATGTACAGCCTATGTGCTGCACACTGTAATAACATTTTTAGTTTGAGCAGACACTTTTATGTATGTGCTTGTGTGGGAGGGTCTTAATCCTGAGCTGGACACTGTGTACATGCAATATATCCCATCTTGGACAAGAAGCTTGGATCATCATTATATGGTTCACATGGTCTATGTGGTTAAATATTAAATCAAAATCAGCAGACAAAGCATTAGTGAAGGGTGATTTTATTGTGCTGCTGTGACTAGCAGAAAATATAAGCAACATAACTCAATAATAAAATCAAATGCAAAGAAGTCAGTCATGGTGAATGAAATAATTGGAAAAGATTCCACACCATTGGGAGTCCAAAGTTCAGAGTACTCCTTCCATTGGAAATCATAAGTGGTTGAGGATCAGTCCAAAGTAAATGTGTAACACACAAAGGAGGTCCTTAAGGAAGAGAGTTATTACTGGCAGTGGTAGATGTCTTGCCATCCGCACCTTTTGGAATCTTTGCTGGATGTCCCCACTTGCATGGGGGGTGATCTGCTGCTGTATAGCCAGGGGTGTCTGGGCCTTGGTGTTCCTCTGGCAAGTCCTCCCTTCCAGTGACTGGCACCGATGTTGCTGGGCCTACTATTGATTGTCCAATGGAAGGCTCAGACTGGTGTTGAAAAACCTTGCTCAGGGTGGTATGTATGCCCACCCCTGTTAGGGAGACCATGTTGTTGTTGTGGGCCTCAATCTGTTCCTGCATGTCCTGATTCATGTCCCTCCGTAACTGCTTGATTTCCCAGAGTTTGGTGAACACCTGGCTCATCAGGCCTTAGGACTCCTGTTAAAGCCCCAAAATGTGGCTGATGGTGTCCTGGCCAAGACACACCACAGTGGCCTCACCCCACTGACCCACAGCATCCCTCTCCTTGCCACAAGGGCCCCCTCCAACTTGTTACTGGACCCTCATTGACCAAAGTGTTGTGCTACCCTTTTAGGATCAAGGACTGGGGGCACAAGAAGGTAGACACTGTGCACTGGACACATGTTGAGAGGTGAATGATTGCCTGTGATGTTGAAGCAACAGGACTAGGAGGTGACATTATGGGGACAGTGAGACTCACTCTTGCATTCTGACCAGGTTGCCGAGATAGGCCAGAACTGTCCTCTACATCCAGACTGCCAGGAGTGTCATCCTCACTAAGGGCTTCATCCAGGGGGGTAGTGGCAGTCTGTTCTATGACCTCTGTGTGCCCAGCAGCAGATCCACCTGTTAATGTAAAACATACATTGTCACTAGTTGTTGTGTGACATCTAAACGTTCTGACAGTGAAATACTGCCAAATTCGGTTTTCACTGTTGCCAGGCCTATCTCTCTCACGGGGATCAACATGAGTGCTACCTTTAAATGTAGATTCCCTTTGGCAGCAGATAGAAATATGGAGTTTAGGGACTCTGAGCTCACAATTTAAAAATACATCTTTTAGTGAAGTTGTTTTTTAGATTGTGTGTTTGAAATGCCTCTTTTGGAAAGTAGGCATTTTCAGCTGAAGAGCTGAGGAGAAGTGCTGCCCTGGCCTGTGACTGTACTGTGTTGGCCTATCCTGCAGTTGCTACTTCTGCCTGTGCAAGGGGACAGAGACTGGACTTTGTTGAATTCCTGCTTGAGAAATAACTCCAAGGGCTTGGAGTAGAGCTTGCCTCCCGTTTTGAAGCCTTAGGGACAGCAAAGGCTTCACAAACCAGACCTGAGTCTACTTACTGTGGACTGTTGCTTGCCAGAGGGTACCATTCCAGTTCCTGGACCCCTGGAAGTGAATCCCTGTAGAAAAAAACAGTCTAACAATGCCGGACCAAGTCGTCCGACTTTGCAAAGGACGCAGCTGCCTGGAACCACAACGCTGCTTGTCCCAAGGCCATGGACCTCGCTGAATGTGCCAAATTCAATGACCCTGTGTGCTGACACTGCTACCCTGAAACAGTGACGCCACCTGCCCGGAGGCCGTGGACTTCATAGAAGTCCGACAACCCTGTAGGCTTCATGTCGCTAGAGTTACTGACCTCGCCCGACTTAGCTGACACTGGAGTGTCGTAAGTCCAATGTCCGTGACGATCAGATGCCATCACTGCGTCTGCGGGCCTGTGACGTCATCACAACCTCGTGGGGTTACCCTGCAGCATTGTGACTCTGCCGGACTTCACATCTGCTGGAACCAAGGGACCGACTTTGGATCTGACAGCGCTTCACCTTCGCCCTGTAGTGGGGAGCCGGTGCCGCTGCACGATGCTGCTGTCCTTCTGCCCCATGGCACCAGAACCAATGCCACATCGGACCCAGCGACACAACTCTTCCTGACTCTGTGCACCATCTGCTTTCTACTTGTTTCTTAAGGTACTGTACCTGGGGGTCGAAGACTTCATAAACGGTGCCCTTTGCGTCGCATTGTAGGAAACCACTCCGTCACGACGTCACACAATCCCATATTGCAGTATTTGTGCCTCAAGGCACTATTATTATGTTTTTAAGTGCTAAATACATATTTTTAACTGTGTATTGTGTTTTTTTCATATTTGGTCTTATTTATTTAGATAAAACAATTAGTATTTTTCTAAACTTGTGTTGTGCCGTTTTGTAGTGGATCACTGTATTACTGTGTGTGTGTTGGTAAAATTACTTAGCACATTGTCTCTGAGTTAAGTCTGCCTGCTCGTGCCAAACTACCAAGGGGGCGCGCGGGGGTTAACTGAGTATGATTTTCCTTTACACTGACTAGAGTGAGGGTCCTTGCTTGGACAGGGGTAACCTGACTGCCAACCAAAGAATCAATTTCTAACAAGTGTATTGACATGACATGTGAAGAATTCCAACACATTTAAACTCAAACTGCTGATGAAATGTGCAGATCAGTTGCACTTGAGAGGATGGTCTGAAAATGACATCTTGCCACCAGCGAAGCCAACACAGTGGATTAGCAACGTATGCCTTTGACCCTTTGGAGGTCCAGTTGAGTGGGATGCAGGCAGACCCATGACTTGGTCACATATGTGACTGGAGTCATCCTGTGCGCAGTCCTGGGTCAATGTGTCTGCTGCTGCTGCCAATCTGGTGATGCATCTTGAAACCTTAGGAATACCTCTTGCACACACTGGGCAAGCTGTCCTTCCTGCCCTCAATGGTTTGATCTTGGATTAGCAAGTCAAGATGAAGCTAGGTAGACAGCCACGTCTCTGATTTGAGCATAATCTGTGCTTGCTCCCTCCCAGGTGAGTACACTTCATTTGTGAGTTCTCAAACAGGGGTCTTTGGACCAGTAGACACTGTGCAAGTGGTTGGATTTGCTGAAACAGTACCTCCTAGGAGTTACAGACAGGTCACTCCCTCTAATACACACACTTGACCAATGTTATCCCCCAAGGTGAGAACACTTCATTTGAGAGTTGAAAAACAGATATATTGGGGTATGTGACCACTGTGGTGGTGGTTGGAGTTACAGTAACAGGACCTGCTGGTGGGTGCAGTCAGGTTACTCGCTGTACTACACACACTATACCAATGTTATCCCCACAGGAGAGAACACTTCATTTGAGAGTTGAGAAACAGATGTATTGGAGCATATGACCACGGTGCTGATTGTTGGAGTAACAGAAATAGGGCCTGCTGGGAGTTGCAGTCAGGTCACTCCCTGTATTGCACACACCAGACCAATATTATCCCTCCTGGTGAGTACACTTAATGTGAGAGTTGACAAACTGGTTTGTTGGGCATGCAACCACTTTGCTGGTGACTGGATTAACAGTAACAGAAACAGGGCCTGGTGGGAGTTGCATCCAGGTCACTCTCTCTACTACCCACAATGTACAAATGCTATCCTCCCAGGTGAGTACACCTTAAATGTGAGTTAATAAACAAGGGTAATTGGGCAAGTGAACTCTGTCCTGGTGGTTGAAGTTACTGAAACACTGCCACCTGGGAGTTGAAGTCAGGTCAGTCCCTCTACTTCCCAACACTTGAGAAATGGTATCCTTCTAGATGAGTAAATTTAATTTGAGAGTTAACAAACATGGGTATTTGGAGAAGTGAACACTGTGCTGGCGGTTGAAGTTACTGAAAAATGTCCTGGTGGGCTTTGCAGTCAGGTCAGTCCCTCTACTTTTCAACACTTGACAAATGGTGACCTTCCAGGAAATTAAACTTAATTTGAGAGTTAACAAACAGGGGTATGGACAAGTGAACACTGGGCTTGTAGATAGAGTCACCGAAACAAGGCCTCTTGGGTGTTGCAGTCAGGTCACTGTCTCTACTACACACAGTATACAAATGTTATCCCCCCAGGTGAGTGAAGTTCATTTGTGAGTTGAAAAACCCCCAGGGGTAATTGGACAAGAGAACACTGGGCTGGTAGTTGGATTTGCTGAAAGAGTGCCTCCTGGGAGTTGCATTTAGGTCACTCCCTATTCTACACCCACTTGACCAATGTTATCCCCCTAGGTGAGTACACTTCATTTGAGAATTGACAAACAGGGGTCTTTGGACAAGTTTTGGCAATTCCTTATTCTCACTATTTGGTGCCTGCAGCTGTTCCCCTGTCACATGAGTAGGTGCAGTCGGCATTTGGCCTTTGTGTATTCCGCCCAGGTAGCATCACAAAAATTGAGGGTCTAGGTTTAGGCAGGACAGGCAATCCTGGCCTAATGAGCGGGGGGGGAGCTGTCACTTACCTCACTTGCACTTCAAAGGCACTGGCCCAGCTCAAACACAAAGGACTTCCCACTAGCATACTGTGCCCTCATACAGGCTGGGACTAGAGAAGGGAGGCAGGAAATTTGAGACACCTCTATAGGGTAAACTCCAGAAACTTGTCCCACTTCAAAGTGGGCACCATGTATAAAAAGAGGACCCTCAGACTCACTCTTCAGTAGACTCTTGGACCTGTGGATACTATAGAAAAATGACACACAGCTGCCCTGCTGGTTGAGGCCTGTCCTGCTTCCTGAGAAGGAAGACTGGTCCTGTTACCTTCATTCCATGCTCAGTGACTTCAAGGGTCAGCTGACTGACCTTCTGTTTGGAGCTGCAACTACATCACAAGCTCCAGAGGCCTCCCTGCATCTGAGCAGCTGCCTGCAACTGGACCTGCAAATGCAACTGCCTTAGGACTACTGGCCTCTGCATGAGTGTCACTGATCACCAATAGGTGTCTCTCCAGGTCCTTGACCCTAGGCTGGCATCAGAGTCCATTCCTGTGACTCAAAAGAAGGAATCCTGATGATTTAGGCTCTTCACAACTGCAAACAGGCCCTTTTGTTTGAAGACCTTTCCACTCACAAAGCTCCAATAAACTTGACTTCTTGAGCTACAGTGACCGCTAGCGACAACTGCCAAGGCAAGATCATTGTTTCTTGCTACAGCATTGGCAACCTGCGATGACTGCCAACACAAATCTCCAGGAACGCGACCCCGATGCCTGACAGGATCTTTGCGCTACAGCGATGACCGTCTTCAGTGCATGGCCTGCTGTTCATGCCACAGCTATGCCATCTGCCATGATTTCCCTGCTCCTTCCAGCCTCCTCCACCATAAATGAAACTCTTCGCGCTGGACCTTAGAAGGTAACTTTTTCAGCAGGATAACCTAGTCTCTGTAGTTGGCCCACACTCCATTGTGATTGGCCTAAACTTGTGGATTTCATCCGGTCTTATATAACCAGAAAAGCGCCAATGGCGCTTTGTGTTATCAGGTGCTATAATTACCTTAAATCTTTCAAATTGCATATCTCCAGTTAAATTTATTGGATTTTTGTGGTTTTGGTGTCAAATAATTTAATAAATGTTTCTCTTTTTTCTAAATTGGCATGGGATTTTTTGTGTTGTTTTTTTCATTTTATTACTGTTTAACTGCTGTATAAATACTTTATACATTACTCCTAAGTTAAACCTAACTGTTTTGTGCCAGGCTACCACAGGGTTAAGCACAGGTTAATTTAGTAACTTTTCTGGATGGAGGCTGTTGCCTGAGAAAGGCTCACAGCCTCTCAACCAACAACCCAATTTCATACAGGATTCTATCTTTATCCATTTTTCGGAGACCTGTACTCGAGGATCTCTGTAAGAGAGAGACAGACATCAGAAGAGGCAGGGATGCACAATAACAGAGGACTCTACTTATCCGGTACACCCACTTGGACACCAAGGGGCATATTTATACTTTTTTGATGCAAAACTGCACCAATGCAGTTTTGCATCAGAAGGTTTAGCACTGGCTTGTGCCATTCCTGAGCACCAGCCGGGCGCCATATTTATGGAATGGCGCAGGCCGGTGCAAAGAGTGGGCTAGCACTAAACAAATATGAAGTTAGCCAGGTGGGGGGGTGGTATGGGAGAAGGGGGTTTCACACCCAAAAATTACATTAGGCTGGTTAAATGCAAAAAAAAGTGGCTCTAACCAAACTAGCATCATTTTCTGAAGCTAAACCATCCATACCACATGACTCCTGTCTTAGAAAAGACAGAAGTCATTCCCACAACCCCAATGGCCGCCACAGGGGACCAGTGTCCCCTGAGCATGGCCATTGCACCCTGTTCCATGCCGGGGGCCACAAGTTAGGCACCCAATGGCACATTAATTTAAAAAAAAAAAAAGACTTACTTCTACTTACCCTACTTACCTGGGATGGGGTCCCTCTGGTGTGGATGGGGGTGTTCCTGAGGCTTGAGGAGGGCACCTGTGGACCCATTCCATAGTGTTTAACCATGGAAATGGGTCCACAGGTCCCCTAACACCTGGTCTGACCCAGGCAATAAATAATGGCGCAAAGCAAGCTTAGCGCCATTATTAGCCCCTCCTCCCTCCTGTGCGTCATTTTAGCACGGGATGAATATAGGGCTATGGGGTTAGCACCATTTTTTAAATGGGAACACCTACCTTGCATCTCATTGACGCAAGGTAGGATCACGCATCTTAAAAATGGTGCAAACTCCAATATTTTTACATTAGATATGTCTAACGTGAAGATATAAATATGGAGTTAATTTTGCGCCAAATTTGCGTAAAAAAAATGACGCTAATTTGGCGCAAATAAAGTATAAATATGCCCCCAAGTGCTTTCTGATTGAATGATGATTGTAAAAAATCACATAGATGCTGTATGGGGTTATGTTGGAACGATCAGCTACCTGGAAAGCATCAAGCACTGCAAAATACCTTCCTCTGAGTATTTTTAACCTTATGTTTTTTTTTTAACTGAGAAGTATAATCGAAGATGGAAGGGGGCTGAGATTGTTCCTATTTTTAAAAAGGGTTAAAACCTGCCACAGAATTATCACCCCATCAGTCTCCTGGATATTATTTAAAAGACTTTGAAGCTGAACAAGTGCTAGATAATTTAAATGATTTGATTATGGGTAATGATATTTTAACCCCTTACAAGCCTTACCAGGCTGGCTTTTGGCAGAAAACAGGAACTGTTGATCAGATTTAAGATTCCTAGGCCCATATTTATACTTTTTGACGCAAAACTGCGCTAACGTAGTTTTGCGTCAAAAACATTAGCGCCGGCTAACGCCATTCTGAAGCGCCATGCGGGCGCCGTATTTATTGAATGACGTTAGCCGGCGTTAGCCGCCGGCGCCATCTGGTGTGCGTTAAAAAAAAACGACGTACACCAGGCAGCGCCGGCCTAGGGGAAAATGGAGCTTGGGCGTCAAGAAATGGGGCAAGTCAGGTTGAGGCAATTTTTTCGCCTCAACCCGATTTGCGCCATTTTTTTCCCACTCCCAACCCCCATAGAAATGACTCCAGTCTTAGCAAAGACAGGAGTCATGCCCCCTTGCCCAATGGCTATGCCCAGGGGACTTCTGTCCCCTGGGCATGGTCATTGGGCATAGTGGCATGTAGGGGGGCACAAATCAGCCCCCCTATGCAACAAAAAAACAAAAAAAAAACACTTACCTGAACTTACCTTAATGTCCCTGGGATGGGTCCCTCGAGCCTTGGGTGTCCTCCTGGGGTGGGCAAGGGTGACAGGGGGTGTCCCTGGGGGCATGGGAGGGCACCTCTGGGCTCCTTCAGAGCCCACAGGTCCCTTAACGCCTGCCTTTTCCAGGCGCTAAAAAATGGCGCAAAAGCGGCCGTACGTCATTTTTTTTGACCGGCCCACTCCCGGGCGTGAATTTTGCCCGGGAGTATAAATCCGACGCACATGCCTCGGAGTCGATTTTTTAGACGTGAACGCCTACCTTGCATCTCATTAACGCAAAGTAGGTGTCCACGCTAAAAAATGACGCAAACTCCATGGACTTTGGCGCTAGACGCGTCTAACGCCAAAGTATAAATATGGAGTTAGTTTTGCGTCGAAATTGCGTCAAAAAAAACAACGCAATTCCGGCGCAAACAGAGTATAAATATGCCCCCTAATGATTAAATGGAGGATGGTAGAAACTGCTGGTGGGAAGTCATATGTTGCCTTTGTGAACCTTTGTGGTAGGTTTCACCTGGTGCCAATAAGGAAGTTATGGGAAGTCTCACTAACTTGGGAGTCCCTTCAGATCCTTTAAAATTGTGCTCTTCTATGAAAAATATTTTGTCTAAGTCAGGTGGGGCACAAACGGAGAACTTACAGACAAAATTAGACTTGACAAAGGCATCTGCCAAATCTTTGTTCTAGCTCACACATTAATTTCTTGTATGTATGAATAGCTGCATAATTATTTGTCCAACTGTGAAAATTATGCTCTCCGGCTTGGTGGGGAGAGGGTTGTGGCCTTACTTTTTTGCTGACAACATCTTGCTAATTTCCAAATATCCAAGAGGACACCGAATTCTCCTTATGAATTTCTCTGTCTTCTATGATATGCATTGGCTGGATATCACAGAAGACAGAGAAAGTTTTTTCCATGGGCCCAAATGCAGCCACAAGAGTGAAGGCAAGATACTGAGAAATATTTATGGAGAGAAGGGAACCATTTTCACCACTATGCACAGTATCATAAGCATTCTTGCAACATAAAGCTGACTTTTAGGTACACAAAATTGTTAGATTATGTTACTCCACCATTTGTTAGATCCTTCTGCCTGCAATTTAGGTATGGGGCCATATGTATAGCCCCAGATGTGTCGCACTTGCACCATGCAATTTGGGCATTTGTGACACAACTCAAACATGAAGGTTTATAAAGCTATGGAAGACCACCTTACATGGCCTTGAGTGGCTTCTTAAACCTTGATTAAAGCAATGCAGCGCAAATCGCTGCGGTGCCTTCCTCTGTGTCAGGGAGATGTTCCATAAGTGTTATGTGGGTGTTCCCCTACAACATCAATAGATTTTGACACATTCCCAGATTTAGCAGAAGTGGGTGACCTGGGAATGCACCAAAACCTACGCCTCCCCGGGTGAGGCGTAACAAGGAGAAATATCTTTATTTTCCCTCAGCTTTTTACTCTTTCTGTGTGTTGCATTCTGTAATACACATAGAAAGAGGAAAAAGCCTCAGGGGATTGTTTTTGTACACAAAGGTGCCCTTTCCTTCACAAAAACAATCCTACATGCTACAAAGGCTCCTTTGCACCATGGTGTAAGGGTGCCTGCATTGGCGCCAGGCAGCCCATTGTGCGCCAGCGCTAGGTATAGGACAGGAATGCATCGTATTGGGATGAATACGGTGCACTTATATCTTGTGACACAGAGCAACACAGCAAGGAGACTTGTTGCCCTGCACCACTTGGCCATAAATATGGCCCATTGTGCTCTGCCAAAATTTACATCGTTATGACCTTCATCTTGCACCAAGTCCCCATTATTTATTTATGTGGGATGGCAGTAAAGTCTGAGGAGCAATATTGAATTTTTGCCCTGTTTACTGTAGACCCAGGGTTAAATGAATGTTTATGTTATGTCGTAATATGGGCATATCTGATAGGGAAAGTATGATAAGAACTAGCAAAACTGATTCGAAGATGGTTATTGTGTACTGTTTTTCTATATTTCTGCATACATCGTGGCTAAGAGGACTTAAGTTGATGGGTAAGCCGGATAATAGCAATGTATAATAAACACTTGTTTTTTTTAATTGTTTTTTTCTTTCCCTCCTCCAAATGTTTTTGGGGAATCTATTTAAAATTGTAATGATCATTTATTTATTTAGTGCCTTCTTACCAATGTATTTGTATGTATTTTTGGGAGGGCTAAAAGCTTTTTGGTTTGTATTTTTTTTATTGATTTAAGCATCCGATCAGACAAGGATTATTGATTGATTGATAATATAAGGAATTTTCTCAATTCTTGTTTGTAACTACAGACAGCCTGTTGATAGCTGAAGTGAATTTACTTTAAATTATCACACCTTCATGCATGCTGTGCATCTCTCGTTTGTGTATTCAGTAGACCTCGTTCCATTGGAATCCAGGGTGCAGGTTGTTTCATGAAGATAGGGACTTTAAAAGAAGCTGGGGCTACAGTTTTCAGGGTCACGCTCATCTACTTACAATAGGTCCATTAATTTATAGACCCTGCTAACGCGTCCCTTTATGACTAATTTACTCACTTTAGGACTCGTTTTAGGCCAATTAATCTTTTGACCCTGATTGAAGACACCTTAGGATGAGATAGCTAATCAACATGCCAATCAATATGTCAATAATGTCATCAACGTTCACAGTAATACGACAATTCAAATTAATCAAAGACATTTAATAAATCTCGAAAACCACCATGACCTTTCAGTCATGAATAATCACACCAGTTTAGTATGATTTTGTGAAGTTTATTCCCTATTGATTACAATTCTACTAATAAGTTTATTAATCTCAAAACCAAGAAGCACATTAGCATAGTCACAATATGGCAACTCTGATAAGATTGTATCAAAGCAAGAATCACAAATATTAGAACATGACCCGGCGTCAACATAGGTTATCCTTAGCAGAGTAACATTTAACATTAGCGCATTATTCAACAAAGCATATATTCAGTTGTTTGTCCATTTGATTCAGTTTAGTGAACCCCTCACCTAACCTTGAATTAGCATTGGTATGTTGGGCTTCATGCAAAACAATTTAGTAACACCAATTTAGAAAACATCTAGCTATGGTCTCTGTCAAAAGGAAGCAGTTGGTACCTAGAAAGGAAAAGCAAACAGACAATCACAATTTCATTGTCATATAGTCACCCTCTGTATTCAGCACTCAGGATCGGTCTTTGTCCTCATGACATCAGTTGATTCGCCATCAGCCAGGAATTCAGCAAGTCGGGTAGAGGGGCACTTCCCTCATAAGGAGGTAAAGTGTAATCGGGCAATATAAGGCAAGAATGGTTTTAAGAACCGAACAGCAAAGTCTCTATGTAGAGTGACAGAGTGTCTGGGTCATAGCAAAACGTGACAGCATATCCCTCCCATCTATCTCCTAGTCTCCTCTTCTAATTTACTTCCTTGTGTCAAGGGTTTTTATCCCATTTTCGTTGTACAGTCCCCTAATTCTTCATTGGTTGAGGAGTTGCACCCCACTATCTCCCTCCAATAGAGCTTCAATTAGCTCATCAAATTTGTTACCCATAAAAGTTCTCACATATTTTATTGGTCCCTATGATTGACGTCTTCAGCGGGTGGAATGTCTGGTATGATTTCATACTCTTGTGGTCCTTTGCACATCTTCAGTCAGTGGCTCCATTATCTGTACTGGTTCAGACGACCTTGCACCTGCAACTGGTCTACAGTGTTGCATTCAGCTAAAATGTTTCTACAAGCAAGTCGAATTTCATGAGAACGGATCTACTACAGTTACATTCAGCTTCTAGTTTGGAGGAAAACAAGAGTTCATGTCCTTCAGCAAGTCAGCATACTGCACGTTAGAAAAACACATTTAATATGAAAACCAGGCTGCTAGGCCTCGACTCATGCTAACTAAGGCCTAAAGGATTTATTAACAACATTTTAGCATATAGGCTTTATTATTAGTGCAAAATTATATTCTAGCATAATATTTTAACATTATTAATCAGTTTCATTTGTCGTATATTGTGGCGGCCACTCCCCATGAGCACATTTCAAGCACGCGTTTAGCAAAATAAATTAATACATTTTCTATGCAGCAGTATTATACATTAGTTCATAGTCATTTCATGTTAATATTGATTATATAAGCTTGGTTCTCTCAACCCCATATTATTAATTTCTAGGCCTTATATTATTAATTATACACTCAGATGCTCCTACTTCGTCTCAATATGTATTTTAGCCCAGTCTCATTTTAATCTCCTAAATTTCCCAAGTTAAAACCATTGCCATAGTGATAACGGAGTTTATGAAGATGTTTTATGACAAGCTTTCTAATGCCACTATTTAATGTCTACCATATCAGCACTGACGCCGACCAAATCTCACTTCATCTTATGTTAGGGTAGAT
Source organism: Pleurodeles waltl (assembly GCF_031143425.1). Classification (NCBI taxonomy): domain Eukaryota; kingdom Metazoa; phylum Chordata; class Amphibia; order Caudata; family Salamandridae; genus Pleurodeles; species Pleurodeles waltl. The sequence goes on from NC_090444.1 coordinate 559,931,419, forward strand.
GCATCAAACAAGGACTGTAAGAGGAGTTCAGTCAGTTAGAGAGTGACTTCGTTGGGTTGGATTTACAGTGCAGGGATTAAAATCCCCCCTATAAAATGACTGTATTCTATGGTATGGTAGACATCCTCGAATGTCCCTTCCAGCAGATAACACAACAGGAAGCGCAAGATAGTTTGAATGAAAAAGATCTTCAATATCTTAATGGCACCTCTCAACTCTGGCAAGGCAAGCAAAGTAGACCCATCGCCCTGCTGGCTCCCACTCACTCCCACTCACTCCTACAAGACACGAGCATGCTTTTAAAATACACACGGACCTACTCACTCAGAATGTGCCTGCAGGGACTAAAGTACAATATGTAATATATAACCCTGGCCGGTCCCACCCGCTCTTGCAGAATTTGAAAACAAGAATTGCGGGACAATTTGTGGCACATTTTGTAGGCGTTTAAGTTAATCACCCCTAAAAAGTCAAAGGTGAGTCAAGGTGAACCAAATGTTTCCTGTGCCTCTGTGGGATAATGGTCACAAGAACATCACGTTGATCACATAAAATGTTATGTGGTTGTTTGGGATTATTTAGTCCAATGTGAGTATGCAGAGAACCTCCCAGCCAGCAATTACAATGCAGGAGAAGAAAAAGAACCATGTCTGGAATAGGAGTCAGAACAACGCATGCTGGAACCACGCATGCCTAAACAACGTGGTCAGAACAACAACTGCGTTGTTACCATGAATGCCTTTACAACGAATACCTTAGCAACGATTTTTCATTGTAAAGGCATTCCTGGTAAAGGCATGCGTGAACGGCATGCATGGTTCCAGCATGCAACTCGCCCTGCCCCAACTCCCCCACCCCTAACACTATCGTATCCCAACCCCCCACCCCTAAAGACAGTTGTACCACTACCCCAACCCCACCCCTAAAACTTAAACTACCGCGACCCGCCCACCCTGCCTCTAAAACTACCACAGCCCCCACAACCCCAAAACCTAAACTACCCTGATGCCCCACACCGCCCGCCCCTAAAAACTAAAAATACCCCGACCCCCACCCACGCCCCTAAACCTAAACTACCCCGACCACCCACCACCAAAAACTAAAAATTCCCCGACCCCCCACCCGTAAAACTACTGCGACCCCACCCCCAAAACCTAAACTACCCCGACTCCCCACCCCACCCCTAAAACTACCAAGACCCCCAGCCCCCTAAGACCTAAACTGCCCCGAACCCCTACCCCGCCACTAAAACTACCCTGATCCCCACCCCCCTAAAACCTAAACTACCCGACCGCTCAACCCAGTCCCTAAAAACTAAAAATACCCGATCCCCCGCCCCTAAACATAAACTACCCCTATCCCCCAACCCCAAAAACTAAAAATACCCCGACCCCCCACCCCTGCCTCAAAAAATGCCCTGACCGCCCGCCCCACCGCTAAACCTAAATCACCCTGACCCCCTCCCCCAAAAACTAAAAATACCCCCACTCCTCACCCCTGCCCAAAAACTAAAAATGCTCGAACCCCCCACCCCTGCCCCTAAACCTAAGCCACCCCGTCCCCCCAAAAAACTGAAAATACCCGGACCCCCCACCCCTGCCTCAAAACTAAAAATGCCCTGACCGCCCCTCCCCGCCCCTAAACCTAAACCACCCAGATCCCCACCCCAAAAACTAAAAATACCCCGACCCCCCACCCCTGCCCCAAAACTAAAAATGCCCCAACCCCCCCACCCCTGCCACTAAACCTAAACCAACTCGTCCCCCACCCCCAAAAACTAAAAATACCCCAACCCCCCCCACCCTGCCCCAAACCTAAACCATCCCGACCTCCACCCCTAAAACAGCCTCAGCCCCACTTACCTGATCACGTCCTCCGACGAAGCCGACTCCTTTCTTCTGTGCCTTAACCACGCATGTGCATTGTTCAGCACATGCGTGGTTAAGGCACTGAACAAGGAAGTCATGGTTAACGAAAGCGTTGTTCCGCTTTCGTTGTCCACGACTTTGTTGTTCAGGAGTCGTGGTTGGGGATGTTTCCCCTATGTCTGATCAAATGCAGCTATCTTGGCCTCCGTCTGTGGCTTTCACCATCAAATACTGACATGTTGGAATTGTACTTCCTGTCAAAGTTTGTTTTTTAGGCAGTGGGTACTCCCTGCTCAGACTTGGCTGTAGACCTTTGTCTCTGCCTCCTGGGGCTCAAGAGATTTCTAGGGAGTCACCCATCATAGTACTGACATACGTTTCTGACAAACAAGCAATCCTTGAGATCCCCTTTTGTTGACTGTACTCAGTGTCTCTAAGTAAGGTGACCAGAAACCTTAATATTGCCCTTTAGACCCTCAGGAATCTTTCAGAGTTCCCCCCAATTTTGTGCAGTTCCAAAGAAATTTCCTGGAAGTTTCTAGTACTATGGCATGGCCCACAAGTACTTCTTCTATCTTGCATTTATGAGGGCTAGCAGGTGGCACAGGGAAACTAGTAGAGTAGTGCTTGTCGCTCCACGTTGATGTCCAACACCCTGACATTTTTCGGCCAGGGCCTGACCACTCATGTGATAGAGGGCAAATGCTGTGGTGAGGGCAGTTAGCACAGATAGACCTAAAAGGAGAATAGTGGGTTGGAGCGGGGTAGAAGACCAGGTGAGAGGCAGTGCCTCTCCCTAAATCTAAATAAATACCTAAGATACACATTAGCACATATTTCATAATCCGCAATGTCGGATATTTCATGACGCATCAAATATTCTGAATATTATTTATTCATTCAAATCATCAGCCATATTAGTTCTGAATATTTTAAATCCTTCCCTTTGCAATAATCTTTTAATATCAACTCGTTTTCAATTTTACCATTTTATTCCACCTCCTTTTCCGATAAGTGATAAATTCATAATGATAAGTCCATTTGAAAAAAACATACTCAACTTGATAGTGTTGGACATCAATATGAGACCGAGCATAGATGTGGTTTGAATTAAAACATGAGATTAATGTGAATGGTAGAACGCGTTTGCCTGGGTGGTAGCTGTGTAACGTGTAGCACGACCAGGTTTTCTCGGAACATGTTTACTTTACCTCCACGAAGCGCCTAGAAGACTTTGCACACGAGGAATGTAAGAAACCCCACATCAAAACAAACGATAGTTGAACAACTAATTATAATCTGACCCGATATAAAGAAGTTTTTTTTTTCTCAGAGCCGAGGTTATGACAAATATTATTTACTGGCTGCGCTTTAAAGGATAAATGCTGGCAGCAGGTGCTTGAGAGGAAAACACCACGAATAAAGGGTCAATAAAGAATTCCCACAGCCTGTTTACAGAGAAACAATTGGTAAGCTGTGTAGCGAAAAATACTGGAGACGAGAGGCCTTTGATTTGTGGTGTTCCTGGCCTGCCAACAGATAGTTACTGCCTCCGATGCCCTCTGTTACATTTTACAAACACTAAATTCATCAGTACTTAAAGAATAAGGGACTTCTGCCTCGCTTCAGAATAGAGAGAAAACAATAGGGCAGGCTACAGCAAGTCCAGGGCCTTTTATCTCTCCTCAGATTCAACCACTGTATTGATTCTTTATTGACCTAAACTCTCCTAAGCCTGGCTGTGTTTTTTTTTTCTCCTCGTGGAGTCTATGGGAGATTTAAGGCAGCTACTTCTTTAATATTGATTTTTCTGAAAAAGGTGCAGGAAAGGGGGCAATTTGTGTCTGCAGTTGTTTTTCACTATAAAAGATACTATTGTTAGGAGCTTACAGCATTATATCACGGGGCTTAATCTACCGCAATCGTTTTCTTTTTTTTTTTTACAATTTAGAAATAGGTTTGGGCAAATGTGTTATTGGTGTTAATGATATTTTGAAGAAAAGCAAATGCGCCTGCCCTTCTGGGTGCAAGGACTCGGTTAACTCTTTGAGGACTTGACAGGTCTACCAGGCCTGGCTTGAAGAGGGCTGCTTTGTTATCCAGGAAAGAATGCTCTTTTGAGAAGCAAGTTGCAAAATGTGATCTGAATAAATCTTTAATAAATTGAAATTATAACCTCAGGCTTAAATAAGCAGCAAGTCCTGACAGAACGGGCATTACCATCTAATTATGCCTACTTCAAAGATGAAGAGAGCAAGGGGGCAAGGCCGGAGATCTAAAAAATATGGCACTGATACCCATGGGGCTCCAGGGAGAGATGGGCAGATGGAATCCCTGATTCAATGGCAAATAAACTCCGTAAAATACAATTTACCTTTGGTTCCCAAAACACCGAACCTTTCTGAGATGTAAACACTGAGGGTAAATGATTAGCACAAGAAGTTGAACGCTGCACAAAAAGCACTCTGTATTCAAAAAGGAAATGTTATGCGCTTTTACAGTAGGATATCAATTGACTTTTCATATAAATTATTAAGCATTCTATTATAATTTGGTATTTTGCCGTGCTGTTTCGTGAGATAAAATAGTACGTTTGATTATTATTTATTGTCATTGTCATATCAGCCACTCATGTTTGGTATTCAAATTAAAAGCTTCCGAGAACAACACTTTAGTAACTCTTGCTGTAACTACAATTAGGTACTATGGGATTTGTTTTATTATACCTGTCATTTTTGTACCAATAATTAAAGATGTATTTTTGCAGGATTTCAGATGCTTGAGTAGGCTTGGAGGCTACAGAGAAGCTAATGTTGGGCTCATTTTGGCAACCACCTGCGACACATGAAGGAAGGGCATGAGATGGCAGAGCATTGACCAGGCCTGGCATCGGAAGGCAGCCCACTCACGTGGACTTAGAGCTGTAATCTCATGGGACCCTTTCTGCCAGACAAGTTTACGTGGCAGGGAGTCTCCTCTAGTGATGTATTTATGTGAACCAACATGTAGCTGCGTGCCTCTGCTCATGTCTGATGGTAGATACTGATCGGGTGGGGATACCATTCTTTTTCTTCCTCTCAATCTATTTCTAGTCCATGATCCTCTTGTGGCAGAAATGCGGCCAACATATACGCCCCTAGTGGAGAGGCATAAGCTGTTCTGCTTCTAAAGTGTCTGGGACCAGCACGCGGAGAATCAACATATTTATTGGACAGATCTGATGGCAATGGGAGCAAGCAATGAGCATTTTTTGCGCATGCTAGAAAAGCCTCTAATTACTCAACACAACAGAATGCCTTTGACACTAAATAAATTACATGTGGGGACATATTTAAGAACCAAATTGGGCCTCACCCTGTCCTTCCCATCTAATCATATTGGACAGACAACACTTCACTGACTACTAGGAGCTGGCTAATAGCTCACAAGCTATGACATCTTCCTGAACTGTATGAAATCCACTGATCTGAAGCAGCTCACTGTCTTTGTCATCTTCATCATCAGCAGAAGCAATATAAGTAGAAAACTAATATTTCTAATAATGTGATTTTGTATGTTATGTTATGCCATGCCATGTTGTGTTATGTATACAGATTTGTAGGGGACACATATCACCCTGAAGGGTATACTGATGCTTGAGAAGGAGAAAGATCAGGACCTATCTGATGTAGGCCTATTGGGAGAGACAGATTTTATTTTTTTTGTTTGGATTTGATGGTGGAGCTGGTAGATCCTATGAGGTAGGCGATCTTGTTCCAGGCTTTGGTGGTGATGTAGGAGAAAACACAACCTCTGGCTTTGGTAGACAAAGAGTAGGCTAGCCTAGTGGAGTGTCCAGATGGGGTATGAAATAGGCTGTGGTTGTTGAGTTAGGTTGGACCTCGGTCCTGTAAAGCTTTGTAGGTGTGTGTGAGGAGTCTGAATAGAGAGCCTGTGTAGATTGGAAGCCAGTGGAAGTCCCTGAGGAGTATGGATGTACAACTGCAATGGGTAGGTTGAGTATGGGTCTGGCAGCTGTGTTCTGTATTACTTGGAGACTTTTGGTGACTTGGCTGTCCTGTGATCACGTAGGAGATTTTGCTGTATTCAAGCCTGCTGCTAATGAGGTCTTGTGTGACGTACCTTCAGTATACAAAGCAAGCCATTTGAACATTTTTATTAGCAGTTTGAAGGTGTGGCAGCAGGTAGATGAAACAGCGCTGACATGCTTGGGCAAAGAGATTTGGCTGTCCATCATGATGCCCAAGTTCCTGGTTGCATTGAAGGGGCAGGGAGTTAGTCCTAGCTCCAAGGGCCACCAGACTTGGAACCATTGTCATGTATCTTTGCCGAAGAGAGCTACTTTGAATTTGTTGCTGTTGAGTTTGAGACAGTTCCTGCTTAACCAGCCTGCTACTAGGGGCATGCAAAAGTTTGCTTGGCTGGTAAGAATGGTTTCTGAAATGGAGAGGATGAGCTGTGTGTCATCAGCATATGACTTGATGCTGAATTAGTAGGAATAGATGTTGCTGCCAAGGGGGGCATGTAGATGTTGATCAGAGTAAGACTCAGGGAGTAGCTGTGATAGACACAGCAGATCAAATTGGTTGTGTCAGGAATGGAAGGACCTGATCCATCATAGTGCTGGGCCACACATTCCTGCCTCATGGAGACATTGGATGAGTATGGGGTGTGAGATGTTGAATGCTGCAGATAGGTGTAGTAGAAAGAGGGCTGCTGTGCCACCTTTGTCCATAATGAGGCGGATGCCACCATTGACTGAAATGAGGTGTGTCTCAGGCCTTTGATTGGGTCTAAAGACAGATTGTGAAAGGTCTAGGCAGTGGTTTGTGTTGAGGTTAGCCAGGTGGTTGTTGACCATCTTCTCCTGGACTTAGGCTATTTAGAAAGGAGGGAGATGGGCCTGGAGTTGATTATCCAGCAACAGATGGATAGATAGAATGGTATTGTTTGAATTAATCTCTGCAGCTGGCTGCACTACAGTCTATTGATTTCCGTCCACTATGCCACTCTATACAAAGGCACTATTTGTGGTCTTGCTTCACTTGGTGCTGGGGGTGCCTGATGGATTGTACGGTGTTAGCTGTCTCTGTGGTGGTGATGGCTTGCCAGCAGTTCAGGGTAGTTTCCTGGCTGTTGCTGGAGGACTCTTAGAGCAGAGAGGTCTGGTTTCAGGGATTAAGTTATATTAGAGGGTTTTTATTTTTCTGATAAGTAGATGGATGTTAGAAATTAATTCGCTAGGTTGGGGGAGGTTTGTACCCTATCCAAGTAGGGCCCACAATCCTAGTCAGAGCGAGTAAGACACACACTAAAAGGTTACCTGTGCTCACCCTCTGGTAGCTTGGCACAGAGCAGTCAGGCTAACCTAAGGAGGCAATGTGTAAACTATTTGTACACACACACAGTAACACAGTGAAAACACCACAAAAGTTCTTCACACCAGTTTAGTAAAACAAAATAGTTAATATTTATCTGAATAAAACCAGACCAAAATGACAATCCAATATCAAATCATGTTAAGAATTGTCAAAGAATAAATCAAAATGCAGTGCTTTGAAGATAATAGCTCCAATAGGAAGTGTCATGCTGGCCCTTGGCAAATTCAAAAGTGCAGCCTGGACTGTGATGGAGCATGGGACGGGTACAGGAGTCATGCAGACCCAGTGACAGTACCTTTGTTGTGTAGCTGCTTAATGACAGTGAGTTTATTCAAAGGAGTGGATGCATCATGCTTGTAGGGGATGCAGCATGTCCAGATCGGGCAACATCTTTGATGCATCAATTCCCAGAAGCGATATATACTGGTTCCAATGCGTTGGTGCCATGACAGCTACGCTGGGGCTTCGTTGTAAGTCAGGGTATTGTGTTGTGGAGTCAGTGAGTGGTGTCTGCAGCTTCAGCAAGGGAGTGGCAAAGCAACATTTTAGCAGAGGGATGCGTTCGTTCCAAGTGACATGCTGGTTTTGTTGCTTCAGTTCTGCGTTGCACCACCACACTCACCTCCAATGACCCAGTACTGATCTTGGCACCACTTGGCAGAGGAGGACTCACATCAGAGGAGCCCAATGTTTGTAGCAAAATGCAGGTGAAGTCTTTGATGTCCCTGAGACTTCAGAAACAGGGGGCAAGTTCAGTCAGGCACTTGGAACAACTTTAGGTTGCAGGATGTAGAGAGTTAGGTCCAGTCCTCTCACTCCCAGGCAAGAAGTAGCAGGCAGCAGGCCAACACAGCAGAGCAAATATCAAAGTGGTAGTCCGTTCTGACTGCCCAATGATCCTTCTTCCTGGTAGAGTGTCCTCAGTCCAGAAGTGTTCCAAAAATATGGTGTCAGAGCCCCTGTTCTTATACTCCTAAATGTCCTTGGTAAAGGGTGACTTCAAAGGAATAATTTCAAGTGTACAATAGACCCCTTTGACCCCAGCCCTGGCTCCTAACTATCTGTGGGGGTTATCAGTCCTTTTTGTGTGGCAAGCCATTACTCTTTGAAGTGTTAGCGAGAGTCCCCTCCACCCTTCCAGCCTGGGGAGACCCATCAGTGTGCAGATGGAATGCAGATTCAATTGAGCATCCTGTGTGTATGGCCATTTGGATGGAATGCACAGGGGGAGCTGTCAACCATCACAGACCATATGTGGATTGGAGGCAGGCTGCAAAACACTAAGGTTATAAGCACAGACAAATGCCTACTTTCTAAAAGTGGCATTTAGAAAATAGTAATGTAAAATCCAACTACACCACTAAGCAGGATTTCTCACTAGCATTCCAAACATACTAAACAGGCCAACTCCACTCCTTTCAGTTGAGAAATTACCACTTGCAGTATATAAGGGGAATTCCCATTGCTAACCTATCAGAGGAGCAACTCTCACAGTAGTGAAAAACGAAATTGGCTCTGTGTCCCTACTAGGACATGCAAAACATAAAAGTACATGCCCTCTCTTTTACATGCACAGCACCCAGCACATAGGGATACCTCAGGCCTACTAAGGGTGGTTTAGGTGTAATAAAAAGGAATTTTAACTTTACCAAGTCGTTTTTAATGCAAAGTTAAGATGGCATTACACTGAGAACACAGGCACTGCAGTGGCAGGCCTGTGACAGTCTTGAAAGTCCCTCTCCTTATGCTTCTCACACATCTTTGCTCATCCTTCTTGATGCATGATTAGTACAGCTCTCGTAGAGGGTTCATCTCCCCACCCGGTATGTAACACCACAAGAGACTTCCTTTGGTTAACTTAGGAACCAAAGATGCTGCCTCTGCCCTATAATGTAGTGCATTCGTTTTTTTAACCTGAGATCTGGGGAGTACTGGGGGTCCACAACAGCTACTCAGGAGGTTGATGACTGCTCAGAAAATAAAATAATATCAAGACATCAATGGGAAGTGTTTAGTAGAAGAAGCAAAATTGAACATTCTAAAACATTTTGTAGATGTGAAGTCATTTTAAACTAGTTGCTAAAAGTTGTACCCACAGATTGATTTGAGGGAGCATTTACACTGATTGGGTGGCCACAACTAGATTTAGAAAAGCTCCAGCCTTCCAATTGGTATTTTGATTTTGTTTATATTTGTTTGTGAATTAAATAAGATATTTCATCATTTGTGTATTTAATGAATGCTTGTTTCTGTATTTTTTATGTATTCTTTTGTGTACTGTTTCAGCAAGCCTGATTAGGCCTGGGTTCTCCGATTCCAAAATTGACTCAATGGGATTCCCCCAATTCAAATAATGATTCAATGGGAGTTTACAGATTCCAATAAATGATTGAGAGGGAGTCCACGGACGTCAAAAGGTTAAGACCACTGCCCTAGTGTTCATCAGCATGGCTATAGTGTTTCACACACTTTCTGACAAGCAATAAGACGATAGCAATAATCAAATGATGCCTTTATGAATTTCTTTGGACATTACATTTTTGAAACGTTTTGTGTCGATTTTTCTTGTAAATGAAAGCATGATAGAAAGACTGGATATCTTCTGCTACTTTATTTTTCAAAGCCCTGTCCATGTTTTCACCTATTTCAGAGTTCTTTGTTTTCACTGCACATAGAACTTCCATACATGTCCTTTCTCTCTCTCTAACATCCTGACAACCTCCTGGGACTGAAAATTTTGCCACTGTTTCCAAGAAGCGGGGAGGACAGGATTTTGTGCTTCTAGGTTCCAGAGTGCTTTTTCCAATAGAACAAGGCATTTTCGTAAACCAATTGCCATATAGGAGAAGTACTCATTGGCAATTCATATTATTTGACACATCCCTGTCCTGGAATTCGTCTGTGGCTCTCAATATGAGGTCTGCAGTTCAGTCAATAAGGTATTACCACCCCAGAAATCATTGATACCATGGGGTATGGTAAATATTATGTGCAGTTTTCCCTCATCCTTTTTGGTTTTCACCCTCGGAATTAAGGATATCTCTGAGAATTAGTTATGTGCCTCAATTGCCACAGATTTTTCCTTCATCCCAAATAAGTTTCCACTTGCTTTTTCACTGAAGAAATGTTCCCAGGATAAAAGATGGAGGGAGAGGTAGGGTGACATCTCAACACTCATAATCCCGTTTTTCACATCAGAGCCACATGACAATCAGAATCAGGGCTGGACTGGCCATTTATTCTATCTCACATTTCTCCAGAAGGCCTGAGATAATGGATGCAGATTTTTAAAGTCCGGGCCACTGCTGTTGTATTACTCACATTGTCTAATGTCTGAGGATAACTACAGTAGGCACAAGGGGCCTTCAGGAGAGAGAGAGAGAGAGAGAGAGAGAGAGAGAGAGAGAGAGAGAGAGAGAGAGAGAGAGAGAGAGAGAGAGAGAGAGAGAGAGAGAGAGAGGAGAGAGAGAGAGAGAGAGAGAGAGAGAGAGAGAGAGAGAGAGAGAGAGGAGAGAGAGGAGAGAGAGAGAAGAGAGAGAGAGAGAGGAGAGAGAGAGAGAGAGAGAGAGAGAGAGCGCGCAAGGGTGATAGAGAGAAAGAGGGGGGCGGGAGATGGAGAATGGAATTGCTGGATGGATAAAAGCAGAGAGGGGGATACAAGGGATGAGGTCTGTTTCAACATTTTGTGCTGATTAAAGCTCCCAGTCCAGTTCTGATCAGGATAACCCCTAAACCTGTAATTAGGGAATATTCACGGCTAGATGCACATAATTGTCTTAAGCTCAATTCTGAAAAAAGGTCCCTTTGCCTGGGAGAGATACAAACCTTCTGGACACATCCTGTGGCCCCAACATTGGGTCCCCTCTCTATGCTGTCTAGGAGTCATTTTTATGCCAATCTTACCTTTGCTGAGCAGATCAGCAAGCTCATCTGCTCCTGCTTCTTTTTATTAAAATCATTGAGAAAGATTGTCTGGTTTATTTCTTTCGAACTACAGAAGCTGGTAATCATTGTGTCGAAGTAAGCCTCAGCAAAGCCTACTAGTGCAAGGGGTTCGCCCTTCTCTGCACAAAGTCCTCAAACCATATAGGAAGAAGTTGGCACAGAAACTGAAATAAAAGACAAAGTTTATTAAACCTCATGAGGTGGTACCACAGTTCAAACAGCACCCTTCGGTAATGTTTGAAGTAGCACACTGAACTAAGAGAGCATGGTCCTTCCTTTTCTACCCATGCAGGGGCTAAAGAAGGTGGTACAATTATAGAAGCAAGACTTATATACATATAAGGTCATATGGAAATGCACAGTCGACAGATAGGAGGGGCTAACAGTTTTCAAGGACTAGTAGACAAATTACTGTTGGCTACTAATTACTAACAGCTGCAGATCTTACAGAGCATGTGCAAAGTGGGAGATACTAAATGTTATGTTATGTTATGTTACACAATTTATAGAGCGCATGGCTACCCTTGGGTTTCCCAGCGCTACTAAACCCTAAACACAGAGGGGATGAGAGTGATACACAACAAGAAAGGAGAAAAAACATCTGGACCTAGAATAACCAAGTTTTCAAGGCCTTTCGAAATTCCCAGTTCTAGCTCCATCAGCCGACAGATTAAGAGGCAGCGAGTTCCACAATTTGGCTCCTAAAAACATCAGAGAGGATCCACCCCATCTTGCTTTCTTTATTTTTGGTACGGTTACTAAAGCAAGAGTAGTGGATCTCAAATTTCTATTCGGCCTATAAAAAGTGGCAAAGTTCCTAAGGAGCATAGGTCCTCTATCATGCAAAGACCTGTGGATATGACATAGAGCCTTAAATTTGATCCGCTGTACAACAGGCAACCAGTGCAAGGAGGCCATTCCAGCTTTCACAGAAGACCTTCTTGGGATGTTCAGTAATAAACGAGCCGCGGCATTTTGAACTCTTTGTAATTTCTTTTTAACATATACTGGGGAACCTAGGAAAAGGCCAGTCCCGTAGTCCTAGCCTTGAAAGAATAACAGCTTGCACCAATGAGTCTTCTAGCCAGTGCTGGAAGAATAAAAAAAATCTTCCTAAGAAGTCTCAGTAAGGCAAAGCAAGTAGTAGATATGTTCGTAGCCTGCAGGTCTGGAGTCTGAAGGGGATCCAGACTGATCCCCAGGCTCTTAACATGCTTTTGGGAGGATTGAAACTCACTAAGGGGGTGATTCTGACCCCGGCGGTCTTCGACCGCCGGGGCAGGGTCGGCGGGAGCACCGCCGACAGGCCGGCGGTGCCCCGCAGGGCATTCTGACCGCGGCGCTTTGGCCGCGGTCAGTGCAGGAAAACCGGCGGTCTCCCGCCGGTTTTCCGCTGCCCCCTAAGAATCCTCCAAGGCGGCGCAGCTCGCTGCGCCGCCTTGGGGATTCTGACACCCCCTACCGCCATCCTGTTCCTGGCGGTTCGCCCGCCAGGAACAGGATGGCGGGTAGGGGGGTGTCGCGGGGCCCCTGGGGGCCCCTGCAGTGCCCATCGCCAATGGCATGGGCACTGCAGGGGCCCCCGTAAGAGGGCCCCGCTTGTATTTCACTGTCTGCATTGCAGACAGTGAAATACGCGACGGGTGCAGTAGCACCCGTCGCACCTTCCCACTCCGCCGCTCGATTACGAGCCGGCTTCATGGTGGGAAGGTCGTTTTCCCCTGGGCTGGCGGGTGGCCTTTTGGCGGCCGCCCGCCAGCCCAGGGGAAAACTTGAAATACCCGCTGCGGCCTTTTGACCGCGGCGCGGTATTTTGGGGGCGGAATTCTGGCGGGCGGCCTCCGCCGCCCGCCAGAATCAGAATCACCCCCTAAGTGCCGAAGGACAGGGGCGAGAAATGCCAGGCTTTGGTTCAGGGCCCAGTATCAAGACTTCCGTCTTCTCCTCATTTAGTTGCAATTTACTCTGAGTCATCCAGCTTGAGACCGCTTGCATACAAGCAAGGAAAGCGGCTCCTTCTGAGGTCTCATTAGCAGAAAAGGAAACCATAACTTGTCACAATAGTTATATAACAATATAACTTGTCACTAGACAGATTTTCAAGAGTAGTTAACAGGAAGGTAGGACAGAGCACATGGCGAGCACATGGCGAGCACATGGCAGCATGTGGCAGAGATAATGGCTGCCATGAATACAAAATGGATTCCGCGAAATGTTCACAATAGTTGCTAAATACAAGATGTCTTCTGCTAATGCTTAATCTAATCGCTACTAAATTACAATAATTTCTCTGGTATTATTCAGACTTGGTTACTGGAATGCACTTGTCTATGGTGCCCATCAACGAATTTTGAATCAATTGCAGATTCTCCAAAATGTACCTGTCTGTCTTTTAATGAAAATCCAAACATTTACATCAGCCTCAGAAGCCCTGATGCAGCTGCATTGACTCCCATAAGGAAACAACATGCATTTAGAGGCACTTAAATCACTACATAATATATGCCCTGAGTACCTTTAAAACGAAGGGGCTGTTTATGATGAGGACAATGATCCATGAACCATTGTTCCTGTGGTGGCGGTTGGACCACTGCAACCTTGGAGGCCCTACTGCCACATTTCGATGCTGGTGGCTGGACCACCAGCACACCTCCACCACCACCAGGATCAGAGATACCAATGGTTGTCAGCGGTGAAAGTCATGTTTGAGTGAAAGTCCTGCCGAGTACAGCACCACCGTGCTGATCACAACTTTACTTTCACCAGCCTTTTCTTGGCGGGATCACCGCCATGAAAAGGCTAGCGGAAAGACAGCGTTGGGGCCACAGGTGGGCCCCTGCACTTCCCACAACCATGCCCCCTGTCAGCACCTTTGGAATGCACACTGTCTGATATGGCTCCCTGAGGGAGTCAAGGCCAATGCTGCTGCGCTGTTCCTGTAGGCCAGCCAGGCGAAAACATCGTAATTCGGCGGTGGAGAAGCAGCTGGCTTGGTGGCTGCCTCTCCACCACTGTATTGGAGTTTGGGCAGTTTGACTGCCCAACTCCTAATGAAGTCCTAAATTCAAATGGAGCCCTCCATTTGGCTACACAAAGAACAGTTGTAATTCCCCACTTTAATAAAGCATCCTGGGGTGGTCGAAGTTTTACCCTCACCACCAGTAGACACTGGAATACTATGTCCTGGCATCTCACAAATAAAATGAATAATCTCTGCTTCAGAAAACAACTAAAAAAATTGCTTTTTACATCTCTACTAGTCAACTAGCTGAACATTTGATGACATTAGTGCCAAGACACCTACGGGCATTCATGCACTCTATGAATGTTATCTATTAAAAAACCCTCATGACAGACAATACGTTTTGTGTATGAGGTGTGCATAAACACAGGAACAAGAATATTTGGGATTGTAAACATCATTGGAAAAACCTGATTCAAATTTCAAATTTGAGGGCATTTATTTTACAAATAAACACAGTCCGTTATAACGTGGGCTGAAAGACCAAAGTGTGTAAGGTAAGAATGTATTGTGAAGTCAAGCTCATCGACTTTCTTCACTACTCAGCTGCCATTCATCAATCAAAAAGGCTGCATTTCAGCGTTGATCTAAGAAATAATATAAGCTCATGTAGCCATAAAATTGTCATTGATCTGTAAATTAATATGAGGTCAAGGTGTTCCCTTCAAGGGAATAACCATGTGTTTCAAAGGTGCATTGCACATTAATTAATGGTGATTTGAAAATAAATGTCTTCGAAAATATGACTGCCTTGTAATGTCTCGAAGCCTGCCTTGACTGGCAATGCACATTGCAGTTTATGAATTAGAATTGATCAACTGTTTCTTGTGTTAGACAAAGTACTGTGCCAAGTAATCACAATTAACCCCATCGCTGCCAGGCCTTTTCCCCCTCAGGTGCCAGGCCTTTTTATGGTTATTTGGGGCAGTTTGCACTTAGACCCTCATAACCTTTTGCCCACATAGGCTACCCACACCACATTTGCATCCTTTTTTCCAACATCCTAGGCATTCTAGGGCTACCCAGAGCTTGTGGTTTCCCCTGAAGGACACCAAGAAATTAACCAAAATACAGCCAATATTTAGTGTTGTTTTTTTAAAAAAAGGGAAAAAAGAGCTGCAGAAGAAGACTTGTGGTTTTTTCCTTGAAAATGGCATCAACAAAGAGTTTGTGGTGCTAAAATCACCAGCTTCCCAGCTTTTGGGAACAGGCAGACTTGAATCAGAAAACCCAATTTTTCAAGACAATTTTGGCATTTTACTGGGACATACCCCATTTTTATGATTTTTTGTGTTTTCAGCCTCCTTCCAGTCAGTGACAGAAATGGGTGTGAAACCAATGCTGGATCCCAGAAAGCTAAACATTTCTGAAAAGTAGACAAAATTCTGAAGGAAGCAATGGGTAATTTGTGCAGATCCTACAGGGATTTCCTACAGAAAATAACAACTGAAATAAAAAAATATTGAAATTGAGGTAAAAAAAACAGCCATTTCTCTCTACGTTTTACTATGTAACTTTTTCCTGCGATGTCAGATTTGTGAAAGCAATATACCGTTACGTCTGCTGGACTCTTCTGGTTGCAGGGATACATAGGGCTTATAGATTCATCAAGGACCCTAAGTACCAAGAGCCAATAAATGAGCTGCACCTTGCAGTGGATTTTCATTCTATACCGGGTATACAGCAATTCATTTGCTAAAATATAAGGAGTAAAAAATAGGTTGCAAGAAATCCTTTGTATTTCCAAAATGGGCACCAGATAAGAAATTGAGAAGCAGTGGTTATTTGCAGATCTCTGAATTCTGGGGTGCCCATACTAGCATGTGAATTTCGGGGCATTTCACGAATAGATGTCTTTTTTACACACTTTCTTAAGTTTGGAAGGAAAAAATGTAGAGAAAGACAAGGGGCAATAACATTTGTTTTGCTATTCTAGGTTTCCCCAAGTCTCCTGAAAAAATGGTACCTCACTTGTGTCGGTAGGCCTAGCACCTGCGACAGGAAATGCCCCAAAACACAATGTGGACACATCACGTTTTCCCAAAAGGATATCCCCCAAAATACAACGTGGACACATCACATTTTCCCAAAGAAAACAGAGGTGTTTTTTGCAAAGTGTCTACCTGTCAACTTTGGCCTCTAGCTCAGCCGGCACCTAGGGAAAACTACCAAACCTGTGCATTTTTTAAAACTAGACACCTAGGAGAATCTAAGATGGGGTGACTTGTGCGGCTCTCACCAGTTTCTGTTGCCCAGAATCATTTGCAGTCCTCAAAATTTAGCTAAAAAAATACTTTTTCCTCACATTTCGGTGACAGAAAGTTCTGGAATCTGAGAGGAGCCACAAATTTCCTTCCACCCAGCGTTCCACAAAGTCTCCCAATAAAAATGATACCTCACTTGTGTGGGTAGGCCTATGGCCCGCAAAAGGATATCCCCCAAAATACAACGTGGACACATCACATTTTCCCAAAGAAAACAGAGCTGTTTTTTGCAAAGTGCCTACCTGTGTATTTTGGCCTCTAGTTCAGCCGGCACCTAGGAAAAACTACCAAACCTGTGCATTTTTCACAACTAGACGCCTAGGGGAATCCAAGATGGGGTGACTTGTGCAGCTCTCACCAGGTTCAGTTGCCCAGAATCATTTGCAGACCTCAAAATGTAGCTAAAAAAACACTTTTTCCTCACATTTCGGTGACAGAAAGTTCTGGAATCAGAGGGGAGCCACAAATTTCCTTCCACCCAGCGTTCCCCCAAGTCTCCCAATAAAAATGATACCTCACTTGTGTGGGTAGGCCTAGGGCCCGCAAAAGGAAATCCCCCAAAATACAACGTGGACACATCACATTTTCCCAAAGAAAACAGAGGTGTTTTTTGCAAAGTGCCTACCTGTGTATTTTGGCCTCTAGCTCAGCTGGCACCTAGGGAAACCTACCAAACCTGTGCATTTTTTAAAACTAGACACCTAGGGGATCCAAGACAGGGTGACTTGTGGGGCTCTCACCAGGTTCTGTTACCCAGAATCCTTTGCAAACCTCAAATTTGGCTAAAAACAAGTTTTCCCCACATTTCGGTGACAGAAAGTTCTGGAATCTGAGAGGAGTCACAAATGTCCTTCTACCCAACGTTCCCCCAAGCCTCCCGATAAAAACGATACCTCACTTGTGTGGGTAGGCCTAGTGCCCGCGACAGGAAATCCCCCAAAAGACAACGTGGACACATCACATTTTTCCAAAGAAAACAGAGTTTTTTTTTTGCAAAGTGCCTACCTGTGGATTTTGGCCTCTATCTCAGCCGGCACCTAGGGAAACATACCAAACCTGTGCATTTTTGAAACCTAGACTCCTAGTGGAATCTAAGATGGGGTGAGTTGTGGGGCTCTCACCAGGTTCAGTTAACCAGAATCCTTTGCAAAGCTCAAAATCTGTCTAAAAAGACACTTTTTCCTCACATTTCGGTGAAAAAAAGTTCTGGAATCTGAGAGGAGCCACAAATTTCCTACCACCAAACGCTCTTCTAAGCCTCCCGATAAAAATGATACCTCACTTGTGTGGGTAGGCCTAGTGCCTGCAACAGAAAAAGTCCAAAAACGTGTAGAGATTGAGGGGATAGCACAGCGAGTTGATAAGCACATATGTTTCTTTTAGAAATATTTAGGCTGACTCTGCTTTGGGGACCCACACAAGTGAGGTGTCATTTTACTTGGGAGACTGAGGGGAACGCTGGGAGTAGGAATTTTGTACTGGAGCGGCGATCCTACAAAGAAAAGTCAGGAAAATATGCTTTTTTAAGCAAATTTTGAGGTTTGCAGAGGAGTCTAGGTAAGAAAATTTTGGGGGATCCACATAAGCCACACCTCCCTGGACTCCTTGGGGCGTCTAGTTTAAAAAAATGTCTGAGTTTGGTAGGTTTCCCTAGTTGAAGGTCGCACCCAGGACCAAAAACTTAGGTGCCGTCTCCCCCCCAAACACAGGTAGTTTTGTAATATATCATTTTGATGTGTCCACGTACGTCTGTGATGTGGCAAACACTAAAATTGTCAAAAGAAATGCACTTAGGCTATGTGAAAAAGACCCCTCACCCACCAACCAAGTTGGTGGCATGCTTCATCATTCGGGGTCCCACCTGAGACACCTAGCGTGTCACAAGTGTACTGCGACCCCTGCTTGCAGCCGAGCAGGGTTTGTCATTTTTACCACACATACTGGTTGGATGTGGCACGAGGGTGAGTGATGGTTCAGTAGATCAAATTTTATTAACAAGAAATTTCACAAAAGGGAAATGCACTGTTAATAACTGAAAGGCCAAAAAACTGAACCAATGACTCACAGCTCGTGAGCTGTAAAGCCGCGTCAAGGCACCAACCGTTTTACAGTCCATTTACACCTTTCATACATGACATGCACAAGACCATTCATGCCACCAGCGACGGGCCCAGCACATTACAACACTCGCATCGACAGACAGCACCACTCAAGGGCCCATCACTTACATACGCCCACATGCCTGATACAGCATTCACACTAGCTGATGGGAGTGTGTGGACTGACGGTTGGCTGGCACCGCCAGCCAAGCGGCACTCCACACACACCACCAGCCAAGCACCACCCCACGCACACCGCCAGCCAATCGCCACCCCACACACACCGCCAGCCAAGCACCAACCCACGCACATCGCCAGTCAAGTGCCACTCCACACACACCGCCATCACTATAAAATAAGTACAAAATTACAAACACAAAAGCTCTAACTAAATACATGACAGTAATGCCAACCGTGAAACTGAACATATGAAAATATAAAATAGGCAGTTTACATTCAGGGTATTTCACAAAAATATTTTTTGGTGTGGTAACTCCTGAAACATCCGGCCACACACAGCCCAGGCTTTGAAGAGCATTGAAATAAACACAAGCTTAAGGACGGTGTACAGGATGGGTTTCTCCATTCTCCTCCTACAATTAAGGTAAAGATAGGAGATGCTTGTAATAGTAACAATAATAGAGGAGACACTTGGAAAGTTAATTGTGACAACTTTAAAAGGATTGAAGTAGTTTGTCATAGTTTGATATAAAGTTATCTTTTGTTGTTTTGTGAAGTAGGTAATATTTCAAAATTGAGCTAATATTCTCTTGAAAAAAGCTTTATATAATATCAAATATTCTGTTGGCATGTAACACACACATCTATTTGTTTATTTATCATATGTATGAATGTACTGTATACCTGAAATAGGTGTTTTTGATTGTTTTTCTAGAACTATGATTGCCCTTCTCCAGTCCTGGTGAGGCCATAAATCAGTAGGCCGAAACGCGTTGACTTCTTTGTATTGCAAGTGGATTGGGCTTGCTAAATAATGGACTATACTGTAAAGATTTGAGATGCACGATATCACGTTTGTGTGAAAGAAATACACAACACAGTGATAGTCGAGTGTACGAAAAGCCCAGTTTCTTAGCAAATAACAGTGGATCACATGTGAAGTTACATAATAGTGACCACTTTTCAAATGCGTAGGGCACCATTTTAAGATGGTTTCTTTTTTATATTGTTAAAATAATATATGTAATTTATCTTGTGTGTATTGTGAGTAATTTTTTGGTTTGTAATTTTTTGGTTTACACTTATTTATGTGATGTGTATTAAGTTTTGTATGAGATTACCATAGATCCTTTTTGCTATATTAAAAAATCTTTTTGGAAATAAATATGAAAAAGAAATAAATCCAGTAGTAACAGAATTAAGGACTGTTATTACAACTTAGTACTAAATTTGTCCCTAACTGCCATTTTTTTGCCTTGTTTATGTTGAAGGGCATTCGGGGCAGTACATCCAGCTCTCCCTCCGGATACCTCTTTGGGCACATACTCTACATTTCTTAGTGGACAAGTCTTTTTTGGGAGTGGGAGGAATGTGATCTGGAAAGTGGCGATCTTTCAATCTAGCCACATCCTCCACCACTGCTACTCTAGGAACTCTTGCCTGTTCCACCACAGTAAGGCTCTCTATCACTCACACCTGAAATTTAACATATTTCATTCTTGACTCAGGATCTGAACCTTGAACACAATAAAAGCATTAAAAGTTGTCAAATGAAATAAACGTAGGGACAACTTTTTATACCACATGTAAGACTTACAAAGAGCAGTGTAAGATTCCAACCTCTGATCGACTCTTTCAACACCACCCATGTGCCTATTGTAGTCCAAAATGCATGCAGGTTTGCGCACTTCGGCATCCTGACCCCAAACAGTCACAGGGGAAGTACTCACATCATGGATGGTAGATGGCATGTACACATCCATCCTGTCTGAAAATTTCAGAGCTAGCAGCTCATTATTCCGCAAGGCACTGCACTGTCCCCTCTCAAGTTTTTTACAGACAAGCTCCCTTGGATATTCTTTCCGGTTACAACGGATTGTGCCACAAGCCACAGTGTCCTTTCTAAACAACTCCTCGAACAACTGCACTCCAGTGTAGAAATTATCTATGTACAAATTGTGACCTTTGTTAAACAGTTGTCTAACAAGTTCCCACACAATTTTCTCGCTACCTCCAAACCAGGAGGGTCAATACTGGAATCCCTACCAGTGTAGACCCGGAAATTATACACATATCCTGTACTACTTTCTGACAGCATATACAATTTAATTCCATACTGTGCCCTCTTACTAGGAATGTACTGCTTAAAAACTAAACTCCCCTTGAAAAGGACTAAAGACTCGTCTACACTTATCACTTTGCCTGGAACATAGACCTCTGAAAACCAATCTACAAAATGATCAAGGACAGGCCTAATCTTAAAAAGATGGTCACAATCAGGGTGATCTCTTGGCAAGGCTAAAGCATTGTCTACAAAATGCAGCATACGAAGAAAAAGCAAATAGCGATTACGAGTCATAGTTGCAGAAAATATAGCCATTGCCATCAAGGGACTAGTAGACCAATAAGAAGCCAGTAACGGCTTTCTTATCAACTCCATCAAAAAAGTCAAACCTAAAAACATTTTCATCTCTTCCAGATATGTGGGAACCCACTGAGTAGCTCTACACTGAGGCCTAAGTCTGGCAGCGTTGTCCCTCAAATATTGCTCCACATACAAATTAGTCTGCTCAACAATCTCTTCCAAAAATATATCGTCCATAAATAAGTGAAAGAAATTGACAGGCAAAAGGTTTTCTGTATTGACTCTACAACCTGGGAGACCAGTAAATGCAGGTAAATGTGGCTGCTTCCTGTTTGGGGCAATCCAGGTGTCAGGTCTTCTAATGGGAAACCCTTCAGCCCCAGGCTGCTGCACTCTTGGCACATCAATGTTGTCCTCTAAAACAGGCCCTTCATCTGCACTGAGAGTGGCTTCCTCATCAGAAGAATTCTCTCGGACAGAAAACTCACTGCCAGAATCTCTCACTTCCTCCTCTGCCTCAGATGCAGAGTCAGTCTCATATTCATAGTAACATGAATAAAAAAGCATGCCAACAACCTGCTGAGTGGTCACTCGGCAGCTAGCCATGATCCTTTCTAACAACAAATGGATTGCGAACAACAACCAGCACTAAAATAAGTAATAAACAAAGTGTAGCTTTATCACAAAGAGTTATGTACTAAAAAACTATGCCACTCACTTGCCTGAAAAAGCTACTCACCAGCAACTACTCTGCACAGACACAGCAATCACCAATGATATCCCACTAAAAAGAAAAAAGCAAATTAGACATATGACAACACAAATATCATTGTGCTCAAATCTAAGGACAATTTCACACACAATCCTGCATTTAGTACACCACCTACAAACATATCATTCATGCGTGTCAACAGTACTACTTTGGAGTAAATTGCTTTTTCTTACCCAAAACAGGCAACTATGCAAACCGCAGGACAACTCCTTCCAAAACCGTAAGGATCCACAGCAAAGGAAGCAAAAGCTTTGAACTAGAACAAAAAGAAGAATTAAACTTTTATAATCACAAATACAAATACTTTGCCAGTTGACAAACGCTCCACCACCAAGAACTTAGAAATTGTCCCTGGTGCCAGATGGATCTAAAAAAAATAGGCAGAGCTGCTCCCAACGGGAGCAGAAATGGCCATCAGTAATGTTCCCCCTTTGGGGGGGTGACCCTTTCCAAAGGTGCCACCCCCCACACAAAACACACACGATCCCTGGTGCCTAAGTGGATTCTGCCCCCCAGGGGGGGCAGAAATGGCCAACAGCTCTGTGCCCCCTTTAGGGGGCTTCCCTTGCCAGAGAGTGGGAAAGAGGGCACCCCCAGCACAAAACAAAAAAAGGGGAACAAAAAAGAAATCCCTGGCATATTAGTGGTTTCTGCCCCCCTTGGGGGCAGATGGGCCTAAAATAAATAGGCCCATCTCCCCCAAGGGGGGCAGAAATGGCCAATACTAATTTTCCCCCTTTGGGGGGTGACCCTTGTCCAAGGGGTGCCCCCAAACACACAAAACATACACCACACAATCCCTGGGGCCTAGTGGGTTTCGACCCTCCAGGGGGCAAGATCGGCCAAAAACTAAAAAACAGCCGATCTGCCCCCAGGGGGGACCGAAGCAGAATTTATTAGTGCCACACAGGGGAGCGACCTTTGCCCAAGGGGTTGCTCCCCAAAATAATATTGAAAGTAAATCCCTGGTGCCTAGTGGGGACTCCTGCTCCATGATCGCGGGCCCCGCCCACGATCATGGAGCAGGAATCCATTGAAAAGAGGCACAGGGGGAAAGGAAAAACGTTCCTTTCCCCGTGTCTGTTTTTCTCCCCAAAACCCCCAAAAAGAGAAAGACTCACCTTACGATGGTCCTCTATCCAGCGCTTTGGAAGCAAATGGCTTCCAGCACGTCTTTGGCAACTTCTGATGACGCTGGCTCTCTGTGAGCGTGCTGACGTCATCAGATTCCTGAGGGGAGGGGGTCGGGGGTGGAAGGGGAAGCGATTCCCCTTCCATCCCTGAATGGGGGGCATGGGAGGGAGGTCCACGTGAGGGGCGCTAGCACTCCCCCCGTGGGCCGGGTGCAGGACGACCAAATTGCATTTGTAAGTAAGTATGGAAAGCACTTTTGTCATATGATATACAATTGTTTTTAGTGAGATGGCGTAGTGAGTTTGACACTCGCTGCTAACATATGCTAACATTTTGAAATGATAAATTCACATCTTTGCAGGAGCAACTCAGGCTTATATTGTCCCATGGCTAACAAAGTGAGCACTGTTAAAATGGAAAATAGTGCGACACCTAGCAAACGTGTGTTGTGATATAAAAACAAAGGGGCACATTTATCATTGTGTTGGTTCACCCTTGTGCTATGCAATGGGTTGCAAGGGCAAGTCAAAAACAAAGTCAGATATAACAAGCCATGTAAATCCACCATGCATGCCTCTCATTGGCTTGATAAATCTGGATTAATACCTGGCAGCGCAAATCACTACCTTGCATTACTCTGCCCCAGGGAGGCGTTCCATGGGTGGAGAGGTGGCGTTCTCATTCATTCACCCTATTTTGGTGTATTCCCCAATTTACCAACACTGCTAAACCTGGAAACATGTCAAAATAATATGCCTTCCTGGGGGAGGCGCAACAAAGAAAAATATCTTTATATTCTGCAGCACACTTAGAAATAGGAAAATGGCTCTGACAATTATTTTTGCATAAGAAGGTACCCCTTCCTGCACAAAACAATCCTGCCTGCAACACAGACACCCTTGTACCACAGTGCAAGGGTGTCTGCATTGGCTCAAGACAGCATATTGTGCGACAGTGCAAGGAAAGGACTAGAATGTGCTGTATAATGCTAAGTACAGTGCGGGTTCTTGCTAAATGTTGGCATAAATTGGGTAAACCTGTTTCCACATGGACAGCAGGTTGGATAACATCATTCAGGGTTGCTTTACTCTATAAATCATTGTATGTTTATTTGCTTTGCTTCCACATCCTCATTTTAACATTTAGTGTGATTTTCATGGGGAAAACATGAGGGTAAAGGGTTATGGACTTCACACTTTTTTACCTGTTTTTTTTAACTATGACTGCAGTGGTGGTGAAAGAGAGGTTAAGTCTCTTTTAAACTGGCGTCCACAGTCCCTTATGTGTACGATAGATTGCCCACTCATGTGGACTTTATGATTCTGCATACCTTTGATTTGAGCCCTCTTACCCCGGTCAATAACTGTCTTGGGATGCCCTTTTCCTTGGCTAATATTGGTTAATTACTTTATATGTCAGCATGTTTTCTTTCAACAACTGACCAAAACATTAAAGCACTGATATTGTGCTTGTAGTTTCCTTGTATATCGATGACTTGCTTGACAGTGTTTGATGAAAGCCATATCATGATTAATAGTGGTTCAAAAAAAGTAGACAGTAAGGCCCATCTTTATGAAAAATGACGTATCATTTTTTTAATCGCAAGATAATTCCATTCCCTATGCACCATATTTAAGAAATGATTCACAATGGCACTAATGAATGGCTAGTGTCTCAAAAAAAGATTCTAGCCAGTGAGGGATGGTGTTAGGGGAAATGGTGCTAGTGGGTCAAAGATGACGCTAGGCTGATTAGCAGCAAACAATCTGCTGGTAGTCAGCCTAGCATCATTTTTTGATGCACAAGCAGACAAAAAATTACTCCTGTCTAAGTATAGACAGGAGTAATTAGCACTACCCCAATGCCCACCAGAGGGGACCAGTGTCCCCAGAGCAAGCTCAACATACCCATGCCAGGCAGGGGGCCCCATGTTTGACACATACACTTAAACTGCAACTTACTTGGGATGGGCTTCGTCCTCCTATAGTGTCCTTGTGGTGTGGGTGGTGGAGATGCTGAGGGTTGGCGTGGGCATCTATGTTCTCATTCCATGGTGTTTTTCCATGGACATGGACCTACCTGCACTTTAATGCCTGGTCTTACCAGGCATTAAATAAGGCCACTAATTGGGCTTAGCACCATTATTTAGGTCTGCCTCCTAGCTGTGCGTTGTTTCTGCGTCAGGTGTTAAATATGGCGCTGGAAGGGAACGCCTACCTTGTATCTCATTGATGCAAGGTGGGTTGGGCCTTCCTATAAATGGCACTAACTCCATTATTTTGACACTAGAAGGGACAAAATATAAATATGGACTTAAGTTACCGCCACTTTAGTGTCAAAATAAATTATGCTAAGGCAACAATAACTTTCCATAAATATGGGCCTAAGTCCTTCATAAGTTGGTGTTATTTGTGGTTATATCAACAAATACACCTAAGTGAACGATTTGAAAAAGTAATGGTCTCTAAAGAGGTCCTTATATGTGGTTCTTTCATAGAGAAGACTACCCCATTAATTCAGAAGCATTTCAGGTTCCTGTGTTGCAGCGACAGAAACATAATAGAAGCCATGCAAGGGTCACTCTGGTGCCATCCGATGGATAACTTTAGTCATAATTAATAAGCCCTTAACAAGCATTTCTCAAGCGCTTTTGCTTTCAGGCCAATCATAACAGTCTAAGGCAGCACCTCTAAGGAAGCAATGCCAATCAGTTGTCTGAGATGAGTTCAGCGTTATTGCTACTTTTCGTCGAAGGGAACTGACTCCCAGGAGATATTTGAGAACCAGCATTCATATATGTCCAAAGTAATTGACATGTTTACACCCATTCCAATGAAAAAAATCCAAATCACAATAAAGACTGTCAGAAAAAACCTGGAGAATAGAAGAATAGAAGGACAATACACCAACGGCGAGAACAATGTGTGAATAGAAGGAAGGTCACAGACCAAAGACTCTTTTGGACATTTCACATGAGGCACTAACAAGCACCTTTGGTTATACCTTTATGTGGACTTTTGGCATACTTGGTTATGTAGTTTCCAGGGAGATTGCCACAAGGAAGGAAGTAGCAGGGCCAGCCAGTATACATTATTATCTTACCCCACTAAAGCTATTATCCTTAGATTTGAATATGTATTTATTTTTAGCTTTCATTTGTGAAATCACAATATAATGATGCAACTTTGAGCTTGATGAGGAATGTGTCAACCAGGGCTGGGTGGAAGCAAATATAATATAATGCACACACCTTAAAGTAAAATTAAATGCAAGTGAAACTAATCTGTATAAAAGGCATTGCTGTGTTAGGAATGCTCAGTTGGTCAATGCGGTCTCTTCTGATGTCTGCCTGTCTAACTGGAGGGACGGTGATTTTAATCCTGGTTAGTGCACTGGGTAATAGAGAGATGTATATTTAGAGCTCTGTGTCATTCCTACCCACGAAAGAAAGCAGTTAATATGTAAGTCAGTAGTTTAAAACAATACGCACAATATAAAATAAGCTGCTGCAGTTTGAAAAAAAGTATCACACACAGTATTGGATAAACTGTGCATAGTACAATATAGTCAGGCACAAATTGTGCAAGAACACATGGGACCCAATGTATTAAGATTTACCACAGCTCAGCAACCAAAGTTGCTGCATTGTGTTGTGTCAAAGAAAGAAAGCAGACCAGCTCCATAACTATGGAGATGTGCCACTTTTTTCTCTCCCCCTCCACTCATGCACTTTGACTGGCTCGTGCCACAAACACACAGACACACACAGACTGTTGCAATATAGTGCAAGGGTTTGTGCATGATGTCTAGTATAGGTATTGTACTCAACTATAAAACATTGAATGCAGCGAACAATTGAAGATAACTCCAATTCTCACATTAAACAATAATTTCCCTTGTTTCTCTTTGCATACAGTAAGGTTTTCAACCTCCATAAATATCACAATTTGTTGTCTTTGAGAAAGAACATAATCTAACAATACATGTGCAATATTGGCCTCCAAACAAATCACACCTACAAAATATTGCATGTTGACACATACAGAGAGCTACACCACATAAAGATCCTGTATTTCAGTACTAGATAATTAATCTGTCTATACATAAAAAAACATGATCTTACTTGTTATTTTGGGACTTCAGACAGCATCACCATGCTCTTTGCTTTGTGGGCAATACTCAGATTTGTTCCATATACAGGATAAAGGATTCAGCAATTATCTATAATTTTGTGGTATCACTGAATTCAATGTTCAAAAATTTCAGTAAAGCCATTGTGTTGACTTTTACATTAACTCAATAGGTGGATGGAAAACTGCACGTTTTAATCTACTTCTGCAATTGGTGTGAGCAACTGTTTTTGTGATACTCACAAACACAGTAAGTGCAGATATATTGTTATGTTTCTTGTGGCAGAAATTCAAGCCGAACATCAGAAGATGTGAGAATGACTTGCCTTATAACTAGTGTGACGGTTTTATTCTGGGCCAGAGACAGACTTGAGGACCACAGAAGAGCTTGACCTGTCCCATCATAATGTGCAAACAGTATGTGGCGCATGTGTTCAGTTCGGTAATTAATCAGGCAGTTAAAGAAGCACCTAGGGGCAATATTATGGAAAATTGCTCTGCACCGAGCACAGCACCACTTTCCCTGGAACCCCCCTACCGTCACCCTGTGGGTGCCGTTTTACATAAAATACGGCACACCATGGCGCAGGGTTTGGGGCAATAGTGTAATTTCTCATGATGCTATTGATGTACTCTGCAGGAGTAGCGCCAAAATATTCTAAAGAATGGAAGTCCCCTTTTAGTGCCTACTCTTGAGCAGGCGTTAAAAGTGCCATAAAAATGCAATGTTTCTGGCTCCCCTAACAGTGTAACGCCCCTTTTTCATACATTATGCCTGGTGCAGGCATAATGTAGCGTAAAGGGTTACAGAGTGGTGCAATGCATGCATTGCACCACCCTGTAAACACGGCGCAGGGTGGCACTAGAGCATTATAAACATGCCCCCTAGTTTGGTATACAAGTTATCCAGACAGCTGCTCCGTAGTGCAGTGGTGTAAAACAGGATAGGCAGCATCACAAACTATTACGAACCTGTACTCTACAGATGTCTCCTACATGTGCATAACTGTGTATATTGTGGTCTCCGAAAAGGGTCATATAAAATTAAAACTCTATTCAATTATAGACCTACGAATAATAATATAGCTTAGAATGTAAAGCCCATAAAGCCTTGTTAAGTTCTTAGTACTATTACTTCTGTAAGCAGAGAGACATAGCTGTAGCAAAAAATGCAGATGTAAGAAGTTTGAACATTAGCTGATGGGTTCTCTCACTCACAAGCTTAAACAACCTCTGTATTGCCCCTGAAACAAATGTTTATGGAGATGGCCCTGATAGTTTGTGATGAATAGGGTTAAGTGGATATCTGTCTGATTTCATCCAAGTCTGCATAACTAGGTAAGATGTGTCCTCGATAAAGGATCAGTGGCTAGTTTTCAAATATCGGTTGTAAAAACTGGATATGAAGAGAGAGTTTGAAGGTTGAGAGCAGAATTTTGCATCTGAAATTTGAAAATAATTTGTATGCGCACGCATTTTCTGGGTGGGTTCAATACAACATTTCTGTCTACATATGAATAATACCCAAAGATTTACAAAGGAAAGAAAACTTTTAAAAATAATAACAATAAATGAGAATAAATAAAAATAAACCAGCCATAATCATTTATAAAACATTGTCAGAGCACGCTTTTGTCATCCTCCCTATACACGCTTTGCAGTTCATTCCAATATAATGTATTTTATTTTATTACCTTGTAACTTCATAATGTGTCATATTTTCAGTCTGGCACAATTAAACCCTTTTCTCTCTACAAACATCTCAAGATATGTTTTCTTTGCATTCATATCACTTGTACATCAAATTGTTCCCTGGTTGACAGTGAAAACCCAAGAATTGTTTTAACCTTTTTAATTCTGTAGAGTAATATTTGTATATGTATATTTCTTATTTTAGGAAATCTATCAGGTTTGTTTTATTAGTTTGTAATGTTGAAAACAGCAATAAAACCACTGGGTTTACTGATGGAGTAATAAAGAGGCTTCCACAATTGCGGCAGTGTACTTAATCTGAATGTTATATCTCCTTTGGCAAACAGTGACTATTTATATTTCATGAGAAAGGGCTCAAAAGGGATTGTTTTTGTCTTGTTCGAACTTTTTTGTATCACCAAACTTTGAGTCATACCCCAGTGGCACAGGCATTCAAATATCACTTTCAGATACAATATTGACTTACAAAACAGAGACACACTCCTGCAAGGCTTCCCTGTTGGACACGGGAGATCTTCACGTCTTGACAAATAACTTTTATATTCCAACAGTGTATGTTAGACATTTAGCAGCAACAAAAAAGGCACTGTCTTGATCTTGCCAACATGGATATTTATTTCATGGGAGGCCTGGATAGAGGAAGTGACATCACACACCCTTAGACAACCAATAACATCTCAAGTTTGACATCATCCCACACTTTGTTACTTAACAGTCATATATGTGTTTCTAAGGGTTTAGAGGAATGGCAAGAAGTGTAAACAACAGAAAGTAAACAAGGTTCTTTGGGTCTGATCTACTAATAGAGAGGACTCTCTGACTATTTGCGATGGATTGAAATAATATTAGGTCACGTTACAACATCTCCAGTGGGGTGGATTGTAGAATGACCTGTAACGTTATTAATGAGGAAGGTTGCTATTTAGAATCCACTGTGGTTGACTACTAACTCAGTGATGGTGACCTGCAAGGAACAGCAGATCGCTGTCCCTGTGTTTTCATTCCCAGAACTGGAAAAAAAAAATTCGAAGCACCCTGTGTTCTTTCAAGTGACTTGTGCTACGTTTCCCATTGTAAACACGTCAGGGATGGTGGGGGGGCATTTAAATGGTGTGCAAACCCTGTGATTTTGCCAACCGTAGGGTTTGCAACTGCAAACTTCTTTAGTACACTGGGCCCCAAGTTCCCTCTTTCATTTCCTGCAACTACCTTCTTGACTTCTGAGACCAAAAGCAGTGGGGGCTTCATCAAGGATACGAAAGGGCTTGCCAGAGGTAGAAACGGCTCCATATGGCTATCCCTGGTTGATGTCACTGCTAACCATGCCTTCCGGGGGCCTGGAGAGACTGTTGAATGCTATGACTTGAATGCAAATGGATGTAGACTTCAATTTACCATGAACGTCTTCACATATGTGGTCTCAGCATAATTTGTTTTTAGTTGAAGCAATGGGGAAAAAATGATTATGGGCAGGGCTGGCTTTAGGGCGATGCGATGCAATGGTGCAGCCGCAGTGGGCGCTGACCTGGGGTGGGTGGGGGGACACTGACCTCATGTGAGGGGCCCTGTGTTTAGCAATAACTTATGATTTAACCTACATCTAAAAGCTCTTCCTGCAGGGTTCCTTGTGCCTCAAGCTTTCAGGCAGCAAATTAAATATCAAGATAACTCTTGTAAATTTGCAAGAGAGAAATCAGAGTTTTGTCTAATGCCAGTTTTGACTCACCATAAAGTAGCACAGAGTTAATATGTCTGCTGCAAAGAACAGATATGTATTTCATCTAGATAGCTAAGTGGGGTTACTAAAGACAGCCTTTACCAGTGCTTTAAAACAAATCAAATTTATGTGAGAGAGGGGCTATGGAGAGATAAGGGGCACCTTTGCCGGGTGGTAGAAGGAATCTATGGTAGAGGTCGTGGGTGGGGGTGCCAAGAAAGATCATCGCAATGGACACCACCAGCGCTAAAGCCATCCCTGGGTATGGTATATTTGGCTGGATGAATGTGGATCCTGCTTTGCATTGAATATGGGTAGATAGCCTTGACTGAGTACATGTCCCCTTGTTGAAGACCTGTATTTGGACAATTAAACAGAATAAGTAAATCAATAAAGGTCTGGACTAATGTTTACTAAAATCTGCATTTTTCACTTCCTGCGGGTGTCCAAAGTATAAAGTGAATGTTTCGAAAATTAGTTCCAATGGAGCGGAACACAAAAACAATTATTATAGATACATGCTGTGCACACCATTGAATTAGTACCTAGTATGCTATACACGTTTGAATTATAAAATCGAAGGTGTGGAATGTGTAACGAGTATTAATATTTCAGTTAATTGAGTACATCGAACTCACAGAATGCAACCTGAACCCCGGTTTGGTGGCTTGTTTAGGCTAGTGCTTCAGTTCACCAGGGCTGAGTGGCATTATTGTCAGCGCATTTTTAAAGATTATCATTTTTTTCACTTAAGCCACATTCAACTTCAAATACAATGGACACTTAACAGCCTCTTCTGTATGTCTCTTAAGGGAATATTTTCGTTAATTGCAAATATTTGATTGACAAACACGGGATGCAATTAATAGGCAGGCACAGTAGGAGTGTGCAGTGAACTGAATCTCTGAACCAACAGATCTCAATCCTCCCAGCTTCATAATGAATAGAAAAGCATATTTAAACCATATGTTCACCTCAAACTTCCATTCGTCCGTAGGGCATCTTTGGTTCCCCAAAGACGACTCTTCAGACGTCCAAGCTTACCCAAAGCCACATGAAATGCTGACAGTTTTGCCTCAGTGAATAAAATCTGCTTCACGTGGGCGTTAGTACAGTGCTAGGTGTCTGTCTCATTAAAGCAATGCAAGTCATGGGCCAGAAAGAGATTACCCTGTTAATATTATAAACGTTGGGAGTAATTATCTGGCAAAATGTTTGCAGCTCACTTTAGAACAGAAAGACCGGGGGTTTAAAACTGCAAAATTAATAAATAATTAAGTAATAAAATAGGTGCGAGGTCACACACAATGGTATTCACGTGAAAGGAAGCAAGGTAAAATTCATACAGGTTTTCAATTGTTTGCTTACAGAAAATTTAATAGCAAGGTAAAAACGTTATATTGTTATAACCCATTCTGCCACATCAGTGGGTCTTAGCACGGTCAACAAATACATACATTTCTGTAACCCAATATACTACCACTGATGAAGGTTACATTTACTGGGCCCGCCAAGTTTCCAAACTTTTAGCCTGATTTAGGGCCTCATTACGAGTTTGGAGGTCCTTCGACCGCCATGTTGGTGGTGGTGGTCCGACTGCGAACAGGCTGGCAGAGATCTCCAAATACGACCACGAACATGCTGGTGGAGAAGACCTCCAAATCATGAGTTTGGGGGTGGTGCACACAGAAGACATCCATAGCACAGCCAGCATCGTCAGGCAGGACCGACCACTGCGGTCGAATGGAAACACAAACAGTCCAGCAGAGACCCTGTTTCTGCCGAATCAATTAGGAGGTTGCAGACCACCAATGTGACTGCGACGGTCAAACCACCACGGAGCACCAGGCAGAAAAATGAACAGTATAAAAGGAGACACTCACCTCCATGAAGAAACATAAGTCCAGAGCCACCATGGAACCACAACTAGATGTCATCCCACTGCTCCTGCTCGCTGAAAGACAACATAGTGGAGAAGTGTGGCACAGTGGAGAAGTGTGGCACAATGGTTAGAGCGGCAGACCCTGAAGCAGAGATCTGGCTCAAGACCAGGGTTCAAGTCCCGCTTTGGCAGGTCTTGGGCTCAATTCCCTTGGACCAGATAATTCTCGCCTCAGTGCCTAATCTAATTGATGAGTCCAACTCTGGGCAATAGCTTGCTTAACCTCCACAACGGCCCCAACAGCGCTTGGAGGCCTGGCTTCACCCAGGGGGTGCCCAGCAGTGGGCACCTCACAGGGAAAAGCCAGGAGGGGTTCCATAGCGGTATGAGTACAGTACCTTGAGACCCTAATGGATGAGTAGTGCGCTATACAAGTGCAAAGTTTTTTTTTTTTATAGTCATCGCCAATGAGGATGACAACACCCATAAGTACACACACTCACCTGGTACATATGTGAAATGTTTCAATTTGTACAAGTACATTATATACTGTAGAGAGGGGGTGCGAAGGGCTGACACACACACGCAACAGCATAGTGACAGACGCATCAAGGATACCCACGCAAACACATCACGTACACTGCAGTGCACAAACACACCAACCCTTCAAAGCCACACATTTACACATGGCAAAATAGCACAGGCCCAGCCTCATAGATCCCCTTCCAACATACAAACTTCTACAACAACACAACAATTGCACGAATACAAACACATGTCACACACTCACAACCTACACTGGCCAGGGACTCGACACACATACAACACAATGTACAACTGTGTGTGATGGGACACACATAACAAAACCATCATACAACCTAGCAATCGACACACACATCACACATGCACATCACATTAAACCTATTATGCCATGAACAATACACACAGACAGAATGCAAACAGTCAAAAAACACAAAGCGAGACAGCACAACAACAAACACATATCATGACATACACAATACAGTACCATGACATAGTGCATCAAGGTCACCCACACAAACACATCACGTACACTGCAGTGCATGCACACACACACACACACACATACTGCATCAAGGACACCCACGCAAACACATCACGTACACTGCAGTGTGCACACACGCATACTACACATCAATACCACACATTTACGTTTTGCAAAACAACACAGGCCCAGCATTACAGATCCCCTTTCAACATACAAACATGTACAACAACACAGCAACTGCACAAATACAAACACATGTCACACATTCACAACCAACACTGGCCAGGGACTCAACACACATTCAACACAAAGCACAACCATGTGTGATGGAACACACATAACAACACCATCATACAACCTAGCAATCGACACACACATCACACACACACACACAGAGTACATTGAACCTATCATGCTAAGCACAATACTCGCAGACATAACGCAAACAGTCAAACACACAAAGCAACACAGCACAACAACAAACACATATCATGACATACACAACACAGTACCATGACACCAACATTTCAGCTACATACACATACCTATCACACAACACACACCCTACCCTGGGGGACAACATCACTGCATACAAGCTCACATACTATTCAAATGATACATGCAGCAGCACACACACAACAAAATACTGGCACACAACTAGTGTCAGCTAGAAACAACTCATACCTACAAAGGGAAATGCAGGCCAAAGATGTAACCAGAAAACCAACAACTGGTTGGTCATCATATATTATTTTGTCAAAATGATGAAAGTCCAAGGCCATTGGCCAGTCAAAAAGTTTGTATTCGGCGCCAAAGTCACAAAATAGTACCCCAACTTGACTCCTGACTGCCATGTAACCTCCACTGGTGGGGCATCAATGGGGCAGGCAGGCACCTCAGAGATTCTTGA
The DNA here is from genome assembly GCF_031143425.1 of Pleurodeles waltl. Lineage (NCBI taxonomy): Eukaryota > Metazoa > Chordata > Amphibia > Caudata > Salamandridae > Pleurodeles > Pleurodeles waltl. The sequence goes on from NC_090444.1 coordinate 559,965,828, forward strand.
GGGGTGAAGAAGGAGGGGTGTTTAGGCTTGGGCTTGGAGGGGGTTTGGCTTTGGTTTGGGAGAGGGGTGGACCTTTTTGGGAGGGGTGGATTACTTGATAGGGAGGGGCATTTGGTGCTGGCAGGGGGGTAGGGGAGGCATTGGAGTTGGAAGGGATGGCCTTAGGGAGGGAAACAGTTCTTTTGGGGATGTCATGGGGGAGAGTAGGGAAAAGGTTAAGGTGAGAAAGGAACACTTTTTTAGACACACAGGGACAGTCATTAGAAGGGGTTTGGGTGTGGAGGGTGGTGGAGTGGTTGTCTGATGTATCTGTGTGTATGTCTTGGGTGCATGTTTGTCAGAAGTGTGGGAGGTGTGCTTGTGTGTGATAGGTGTCTGTTGGGTGGAGGAGTGAGGGAATTTATGGGTCCTGGGCTGAGGGGGGTGAAGGTGCTGGGGGATGTCTTGGTGGGTGGGTGGCTGTCTGTTGTGGTGTTGACTGCAGGTATATTGGATATGCTGCATGTAGGCTTATCAGTGGTTGTGTTTTCTGCGAGTGTGGTGACTGGAATGGATGTCTGTGGGTAGGATAGGTGTGGTGGCTGGATCAGGTGCTCCAGGTGCTGTGTCTGTGATGTTGGGGGTGGAGGAGGTGTCAGGGCATGTTGTGATTTTTGCTGTGTCGGAATCTGTATGTACTTTGTGTGTGCCTCAGTGGTGTGCCTTGTGGGGCTTATGTTTGTGTGCCCTACCCTTGGATATTGAGGTGGATCCATGCCTGTCTGTGTGTGTGCTTTGGGTGGGTCGAGGAGGGGGGATTTGGACTGGGAAGAGTAAGGTGGAGTGGAGACGGTAGACAAGGGGTGACTGGCTGCGATCAGTGTGGAGGACAGAGCCTGAAATGATCTCTGTAGGCCAGAGATTGCACTGTGAATGCCCTCCAGGAATATATTGCTCTCTTGGATCTGGCTTGCCCAGTCCCTACCTGATACCATTAGTTGTGTTCCTGTAGAAATGTTGCAATATCTCACTGGTATTCTACATGCATATTGTCAACTCCTATGGGACATCACAATTGCCTATGCACATCCCTCACTTACCAAGGGGATTACCTTGCAACTGGTGTGAAGATTTTAACTGTGTATGTCATATGACATGTCTGATGGACATCACAGCATCATATGATGCTGTCACTCATCAGAAACCAACAACTACTAGAGATGACTTGCCCCGCCTGACTTTACATTTAACATAGACATGATCCCTGATACATAGCTGAGGACAAAGAGCAAGGAACTACCTGCCTTTCTACTCTGACATTGGGAAGATTGACCTTTTGGTGGGAAATAACACCCACCAGGGTCGGAAAAGCAGATTATTGGAACACATATGACACAGTCATATCTGCTCCATTATGTGCTATCGGACAGAGGGGTTCCCATAGTTGAGTATCGTGCACACATGTTTCCAATTGATGACTAGTGTACATCAATGTAATCGCAGGAGATCTGTAACACATTGATCTTACCACATTGTCAAAGCTCACATCCTGTTCCCTCACTCAATTGCCTGGTAAATGGGTGAACATGAGCTATGTTTGTACTTACCCCCTTGTGGCTGCTGTGCTGCCTTCAAATGCCCATCCAACTCAGGGTAGGCCACTGCCAAAATGCATGCCATTAAGGGGGTCAAGGTCCGACAGGCACCCCGTTTTCATTGGGAGGACATCTGCAGCTGGGCCTTTGAAGTCTTCTGTGCCCAGCATCTTAGGTCCTCCCACCTCTTCCGACAGGGGCACTCCGCCGGCTGTGGAACCCCACGGTCAGCACCTTCTTGGCGATGGCATGCCAAATCTCCTTCTTCTGATGGGTGTTGACCTGCATGGATGACTTAGACAAAAAAGAAAATCAAGTTCAACCAGTACCACGCAAAAACAATTAATTACAAGTTAGTTAAACAAGCACATACTGTCTTGACCATCCTCTCCACTGATAGATGTGTAAATACACTAAGGATATACATAAGATGAGACACAAGCAGACAACATGCATCTACAGCACCAGCTGTCATGTTAGCACATATGACCAGACATCAAGCACATATGATGATGACATTTTCCAGGTTGAGTCTGGCATAACACCTCTACTAATCATGTGCAAAAGTCACAAGGTGGGTCAGGACGTGACGCACTCTCCACAGTGTCTCAGGACTCTAATCCTGTCACCAAACATAGGTGCATGCCCAGGAACTCTACCTTTTTAGCACATTGATATCACCTAACTCACTTTGAGGACACATTCTGAAATATTGCCCATTAGCTATTGCTCACCATATCGAAGAATAGTAGACCTACAGCAACAAGTATGCACCTGGTGCACTTACCTGCTCCTCTGGTGCACCATAGAGCTGTTTATACAGGGTTAAGCCCATCTGCACAAGCTTCTCCTGATCCTCGGGTGAGAAGGCAGGGGCCCTATCCACTGTAGGATGTGGCATGATTGCTCCCAACTGCAATACACAGCAGCTTAGGTCATGGAGGTCTTTCTGGCAGCAGTGTCAGGAGTCCAGAGAGTGATGAAGAATGAGATGGCGGTCATGTAAGTGACCGTCACCACCGGCAGACACTGCCATTGGCCCTAGACTGCCCAAGGCAACAATGTGTTCCAATGGCAATTTCCACTGCAGTAGTATCCACCCACCCCCATGACGACGTTCGCTGGCAGTCGTGGTCGTTTCCTATTGTCCAGTAAAACAGGTCAGGCAGTCGCCATTTTGTAGCACTCAAATGGTAGGAAAAGGTCATTTCATGATGCGTCTCAAGGTGGGAAACATATCTACCGCATTATATTCAGTGCTGGCATTGACCCAACATGTATGATTGTCCAGATTGAAGGGAGATGTTGTAATGTTGTCCAGCTAAAATTCAGGTATCTTTGATGGCACAGTCAGCACCCTCTTGACAATGGGCAAGATAGTTTTTGTGGCTTTTTAACAAAATGCATAATTAGATGTCAGTATCAGAGAGACTCACTGAGGCATCCATTTACATTTCCATGTCATAACTGAGACAAGGGGATGATATATCACTGATATGCAATTATGACCATTATTATGTGCTGTGTATCATATGGCATGTCACATCCTTATATGAGACATATGTATTGACACTTACTAGGGACATAATGAGTGATAGATATTCCTCCTCATTTTCTTTCACATAGTTAGCCTAGAATGAAAATGTTCAGACAACCTCCAATGTACCTTCCACCAGCAGACCTGCTGACCATAGAGGATTGACATGTGATTCAGATCTTCAGCCTGGATAGCCAGACAATCATGGGTCTCTGCTGTCAGTTGGAGCCAGTTCTGGTGCTACCATTCATCATCATAATGGCATACCACCCATTCTACTAGTCGTGTCAGTGCTGCACTTCCTGGCCAAAGGCTCCTTCCAAAATGCAGCGGCCCTAACTGCAGGGATGTCCTAGCCTATGTTCAGTCTGTTCTTGAAGGCTGAACAGTCTGCATTGTTAAAACACTTGCACAGATACATCCGATTCCACAACTGGAGGATTTAGCCCATGTGAATGCTGATTTCTATGGTTTAGCACACATCCCACATGTAGTGGGAGCCATTGATGGTACCCCTGTAGCCTTGGTTCCCCCACATGGCAATGAACAGGTCTATCAGAAAAGGAAGACCTTCCACTCCATAAATGTCCTAGTAGTCTGTTTGGCAGACCTCTACATTTCCCAAGTATATGCACGATACCCAGGTTCAGTCCATGATGCCTTCATTATTCGCCACAGCGCTATCCGACAGCTGATGACACAACTGTTCCCACAGAGGGGCCTGGCTGGTTGGTACGGCACAAATGTAATTTGTGTTAGTAAGCTATGTCTGCTGCCAACTGTAATGATGCCCTAGACTAATGTTTGCACACATGTAACAACTACTTACACAGGACTCTGGCATGCCCAACCACGCATGGGGGAGTCCGCTTCAACGAGGCCCACGGTAGGACACCATATGCCATGGAGCAGACTTTTGGGCTCCTGAAGGCAAGATTCCATGGCATCAATAAGTCTTGTGGAGCCCACCTCTATTCACCCACCAAAGTGTGCCAGATTATTGTGGCCTGTTACATGCTCTACAACCTCACCTGCGTCAGATCCCATACATCCCAGATGAGGGGGAGTCAGCATTTCCACCGGGTGGGAATGCAGAAATGCCAAATGAGGATGACTGTGATGAGCTTGAAGGTGGAGACATCCGCACAGATCTCATCAATTAGTACTTCACCTGAGTGCAAGTATGTGATGGTCTTTGTGTGAGCATCAGACAGGTTATTTCTTGGTTAGCAATATACAGCTCAGGTTTACAGGCAAATCAGGACATGCAATTGTGACTCTCGCCATAATCTCCTTTGTTAGGGGCAGTCAATTTGCACATTCTGAGAAACCATTGTACTATTGTGATTTGTAAGTCGTAATAGGTTTAATGGTTTAGTTGTTATGATGGGCTGGCAGTGCTGGTTGTGGGACCGCCTCTTTCCTGCCTTCCAAATTCTGGTGATGTTGGATTTTTGGCTGAGTTTTGGTGGTCCTGCCTGTGTAACTCATAATACGGCAGTCTTTATGACCTCCAACATGGCAGTTTTTTGGTGGCTTCCACCAAGATGTTCTGGCTGTCAGACTGCCAAACTCATAATTACCTCCTTAGAGTTTGGCAGAAGGAGATACTACTCACATTTTATTCAGTTCATCAATGGCACTGCTGACCCAGCTGACTTCACAATACCAATTAAAAATTTCATAAATTTATTATGATGATATGCAACTGCAAATCTGAGTGGGCAGGCACAAGGAACATTGCACAAACACCACCCCCAAATTCAAATACAATATTGGTGGTTGAAAGATAGTGTTCTCTGCCCTGGGTAAGACATACATGGAATCCTCAACACTGTGGATTACACTGGAGTACAATTCTCTCTTTGACTCAGGCCATTCTTTTGATAGTCTTGTACCAGTAGGCTTTAAGGAGTCATCTGCGAGTCAATCAAACTGTTTTTGGTTAAGTGAGATGATCAGGGTGTCGTTCCATTTCCATTTCTCAATTTTGTGTACTGCCCTTCTGAGCGTTTGAATGAAGCATATCTGAGATGGCTTAGATTTAGAAAATAATGATTTCTGTGGTGTGTGAGTTTCACTTAGGTTTTATGGACTGTTTTGTATTTAATGAGAAATATCGACATCTGTTGAAAGCCGGTGGGATCTCAAGAGGTTGTCAAGTTTGCTTAGCATGGCATCTGTAGGCCGCTGTGTGGAGATATGATAGGATTATATTTCTTTTTTCAGTTGCTCATCTTGCCAAGGGGTGATGCAGAATGTGAATGCATAGTTTTTCATCAAGTCCAGTGGTGTGAGGGACTTGTAATAATTTGAGGGAGCAGCTGTCACGTTGCACCCAAGGTTGGTGCCTTTGGGAGGTTGGGATTTGTGATTAGATGCTTGATGACTACATTTTCACGATAATGTCCAATGATTCTTAACTAGACTTTAAACTTAACATGCTGGAAAGGTTGAAATTACCTAAGAAGACCAGGTGGGAGCATTCACTGAGGATAAAGTGATAAAGTCTGATGTTTCAATGGTTAGGTTCCAGTTGGACCATCATGGTCTGTAGATCAGAAAGAAGGAGTCTGTGTTTGAGGTTTAGGGTGGGATGCAGCAGGTAGAGAACTCAAATGACTTAGGGGTTACCTGATCAGTGAGACTTCAAGGCCAGATAATGAATTATGTCTACCATCTTCCTTATTTGTCTGTGTGGTCTATGTGTTGAATATTGTAATCCGTAGGAATGAGGGCCAAAAGGTCATAGAAGTACAGAATAAAAACTTGCATTAACTAAACAGAAACAGCAGTCAGATAAAGGGCATGATAATGATCCATCATATACCAACAGGTATCTGGGAGCCTCAGGCATGCCGTGAGAGGCTTTTGAGTACTAACAGTAAGTCAGAACTCCCAAGGGAAGTTCCTTAAACAAATTAAACTACTAAAATATAAGAAAATGAAGATGGGAAAAGTAGGGGTAAAAGCCATACTAACCTAATGGTAAGGTACACACACAGTGTGGGTATTAATTGCTCTAAATAAACAGAGAAACATAATAATAACTCATCATGATTTGATTGGGTTCTCCGCACCTCTAACTTGGTGTAAAAAAGGTTTAAAAGCTAATTCTTAGTAGGGGTACACAAGAGGAGTTCTAGATATGAGTTATAGAAAGTCTAGGATGTATGGGCAAAGCTGCAAATAAGGATCTGCCGATTGATAACACTATAAGCCTGTAGGTATCAGTGATGAATATAGTGTGGGCAGTTGCAAATCTGTTGAGGCCTAGATTAAGACACAAAGGGTGAATCAATTTGAGTCTAGGGCCAGCATAGTGAAGGCAGAAAAATAAAAAATGGTTGTTGTCCTCAGATTTCTACTGACACATTGCGCACTCAACCCAAACAGGAAAACCTAACAACCATTTGATGGTAAAAGCTTTTAGAGGCAGAATACCAAAGCAGAATTTTATATATATACTTTTCGTGAGGGGAGAGGTAATCTAATTAAGGAAAGCCTCACATTTAGGGAATGGTTTATACCTGAGAAATTGGGTAGATAGAGATCCAAGGTTACTAGAGTAGTGCGACTGGGCCACTCAAAAATCGTAGTAAGTTTTAGTTAAGAGTACTTTAGAGATTGAGCAAGGGAGGTAAGGAGTGAATGGAGGCCTAAATAATCAAACCATTCATTTACGTATAAAAACCAATTGATTTTTGGTAGACTTTTTAATCCTTAGCGTGGTCTCTCTTAACTTTTTGCCTCTGTTCCCCAGGTTGTTGATGTGTGCTGGACTCTAATTTTACTGTTTTTGTTACTCTGGGCTCTTTACCACTGCTAACCAGTGCTAAAGTGCAAGTGCTCCTTTACAAAATGTGTATGTATTTGGCTTATCCATAATTGGCATATTTGATTTACTAGTAAGTCCCTAGTAAAGTGCACTGGAGGTGCCAGGGCCTGTAAATCAAATGCTACTAGTTGGCCTTCAGCACTGGTTGTGCCACCCTCATAAGTAGCTCTGCAATCATGTCTCAGACCTGCCATTGCAGTGTCTGTGTGTGCAGTTTTAACTGTAAATTTGACTTGGCAAGTGTACCCACTTGCCAGGCCTAAACCTTCCCTTTTCTTACATGCCAGACACACCTAAGGTAGGCACTAGGTAGCCCCAAGGGCAGGATGCAGTGTATGGTTAAGGTAGGACATATAGGGGGTCATTACGACCTCGGCGGTCTTTTGAAAAGACCGCCGAGGCCGCGGGAGACAGAATACCGCCATTGCCGGCGGTATTCCTGTCTCCCTATTATGACATTTCCGCTGGCCCAGTGGAAATGTCACATCAACATTGCAGCCGGCTCGTAATAGAGCCGGCGGCAATGCTGATGTGCAGCGGGTGCAGTAGCACCCGTCGCGCATTTCAGTGCCCGAAATTCGGGCAGTGAAATGCGCGAAGGGGCTATTCCAGGGGGCCCCTGCACTGCCCATACCAAGTGCATGGGCAGTGCAGGGGCCCCCAGGGGCACCCCAAGTCCCCTTACGCCGGCCTTTCAATGGCGGTGTGTACCGCCACGGACAGGCTGGCGGTCAGGGACTCATAATCCCCAGGGCAGCGGTGCTTGCACCGCTGCCCTGGGGATTATGACCGCCAGGTGGAATCCTGGCAGGAAAATGGAGGGGCCAGCGGTATGGCCGTGGCAATTCCGCCACGGTCATAATTGCTGGCGGAACACCGCCAGCCTGTTGGCGGTGTTACTGCCAACATACCGCCGGCCGCCAGGGTCGTAATGACCCCCATAGTGATGTGTTTTATATGTGCTGACAGTGAAATATTGCTAACTTCGTTTTTCAATGTTGCACGGCCTTTCCCTCTCATAGGTTAACATGGGGGCTACCTTTAAATCTGATTAAAGTGTAGATTCCCTTTGGGAGCAGATGGACATGTGGAGCTTGGGGTCTCTGAGCTCACAATTTAACAATACATCTTTTAGTAAAGTTGATTTTAAAATTGTGTGTTTGAAAATGCCACTTTTAGAAAGTGAGCATTTTCTTGCTTATACCATTTCTGTGACTCTGCCTGTTTGTGGATTCCCTGTCTGGGTCAGTTTGGCAGTTGGGCTGGTTGCACCTTACACTAGACAGTGACACAAAGGGAGATAGGATGTAGTCTGCATGTCCCGATGAGCCATCTGTGCTAGGAGGGAGGGGAGGAGTGGTCACTCACACCTGAAAGGGCTGTGCCTGTCTTCACACAATGCAGTCTTCAACCCCCTGGTGAGTGCCTGGGGCCTGGCCTAGGCAAGGCAGGATTTCACATTCAGAAGATACTTTGCTTTGAAGTAGGCCTACTTCAAAGGAGAAATTGGGTATAAGAAGGGCACACAAAACCACAGACTTTAGAACACTTCTGGAAACAAGAGGACCCTCTGTCTGGAGAAGAGCTGAAGACCTGTGGAAGAAGAGCTGCCCTGCCTGTAACTGTGCTTTGTGGAGCTATCCTGCAGTTGCTGCTTCTGCCAGAGTAAGAGGGCAAAGACTGGACTTTGTGTGCCTTCCATCTTGAGAAGAAATCTCCAAGGGCTTGATTTAGAGCTTACCTCCTGTTGTTTGAAGTGTCTGGGACAGCAAAGACTTCTCTCTGCCAGCACCTGGAGTTTCTGGAGGGACTCCTGCCCTGACAAGTGGTGCCCTATCCAGTCCCTGGGCCCTTGAAAGGCAAAGCTGGTGAAAATTCAAGAAAATCTACTTCGGACGACTCCGGACCGATGCTGCTGCTGAATCCGGTGATGCCATCTGCACCTGACTCCGTGATCTTCGCTGGAACACGACGACCTTTGCAGGCCCGCCACCGCTGCAGCCACACCGGAGTCTGCGACTCCGTGGAAGTCACCGCACCACATTGTGACCGCCACCACTCAAAGTGCGCGGATTCAACGTTTTGCACAGACGCCGCGATCCCTGACTTCGCGCATTGGCTTGTTTCCATTCTTCACCAAGGTACTGTACCTGGGGGTCTACGTGACTCCGTGCCTGGGGCCGCTGGTGTTGGATTGTTGGGAACGACTCCATCACGACGCCGTGTTAACACCTCATCAAAGCATTTTGTGTTTCTAAGCGCTATTTTTGAATTTAATCTTTAAAAATTCATAACTTCAGTTGTGTATGTCGGATTTTTGTCATGCTCGTCTTGTTTTGTTAAGATAAATATTTCCTATTTTTCTAAACTGGTGTTGTGTCATTTTGTAGTGTTTTCATTAAGTTACTCTGTGTGTTGTTACAAATACTTTACACCTAGCACTCTGAAGTTAAGCCTACTACTCTGCCAAGCTACCAAGGGGGTACGCAGGGGTTAGTTGAGGGTGATTCTCTTTTACCATGACTAGAATGAGGGTCCTTGCTTGAAAAGGGGGTAACCTGACAGTCAACCAAAGACCCCATTTCTAACAATTTTGCTTCCTGTATTGAGGTTCATGACTTGTAAAAGGCTCCTTCTGTACAAGTCCAGTTCACTATGGGACCAGAGCCTAACCCAATTTAAGAGGTGTTTAAGGGCAGCAAGATGCTTGATACCCAGTATCAATACTTATAGGTATAGACAGTGCTAATGGGGGTATTTACACATACAAATAATAAAAAAATATAGAGAGAGAACAAAAAATGATAAATGAAGGGACAGAGCTGCTCACTTTTTATTCACTGACCTGGGAAGTAACTCTCTATAATGCCTTTCGTGGGCTACTTATATTTTCATGCATGGTGGTGCCTGATTTTGGGCAATGGTACCACCAGCGTGTTCTGGAGCCTGCAGAGAGCACAGCAGCACCCCGAAATACTTACAAAATTACCACTACATTTGCTGGGGTCTCTATAATATCATCACAGGAAATGTTAACCATTTTGTAGGCATTCTGAGGACTGGAGAGTTCGCTCTCCAGCTTGACAATGAACAGACCCCTTGCTTTTGGTCTTATGGCTTCATTGTGTCGCTTGAGGAGTGCAAAAAAAGAGTCTTACACTTGTTTAATATTGCTTTGATTACAAATGCTTTATTTAAATATTTATTGACATGCACTAAAAAGACCTCCTGACAAACCCAATAGATCTGCCTTTTAAATACTGACAGTCACTTACAGTAAAAAACCATGGAAATTTACTGCAAAATATAATAGTTAAAGTGATGCTATAGTTAAGTGACAATGGCAGTTGCAATATTACATCTAAACTACAAAAACACTGAAATTCACCAGTTAGAGTTAACTGAACTAACTATAATTTGAGCCCTGAAGTAACTATAGCGCACACCTTTGCCATGCACTGCTTATACCCTCTCATAGTAAATCACTCATGACAATTTCTATAACATCATTGCTCACATCGGAATTTATATCAGTGATGACAGCATATACCTCTGAAATTCGTGCCCTAAGGAAACTATAACTTGTTCCCCCACCATGCACAGTTTTCTCCTCAATACTTTTATTGCAAAAATTACATTGATATTATCAATGATGTTATCAAAGATGTCTTGAAATATGTGTTGTAATTAGTAGAGCATGGCGAAGCAGGGATTTATAATTACCCTAGTGTGCAAGTTATAGTTATGTGAAATAACTATAACTATAACTGCTAAATTTCTATGGTTTTGTGCGAGAACATTCAGAACTATAACGTCCCTGTAACCTTTGTTTTTTTAAGTTAATTTGTATGTTTTTTAAATTCTATTTTCTAACTATAACGACCCTCTTACCTTTGTTTTTTTCAGTGTATGTCTATGTTTTTTTCAGTGTTCTAATTACATTCCCCTGATGTGACCACTGCTGTTCATGGCCTTCAGGTGTGCACAGTGGAGGTTGGTCGCTACTTCCAACCTCCTACAAGCACCAAATCCCACACCACACATCGCCTTTGGCCCTAAGATGTGGGAATTGGCCGCAAGGTTTGGCCAGTGCCAATGCCCTACAGTCAACCCCACTTAAGCTCTGAATCACACACCATGCATGGAAGGGATTGGCCACAGGGCCTGCTTGACTGCAGTTAGGGGAGCTGTGTGGACCTCCAGGGCCCTGAGGACCACCACCTCCCTAGGACAACATTAAATATATATTTGAGGGCCCCACAGGCCCCGGGCCCCGGGGACCACCATCTCCCTAGAGCTAAGTAATCAAAAAATTGGGGGGCTGCTCAGACCCCTATGTCCTGGGGACCACCACCTCCCTAGAGCAACATTAAATATGTGTATAGGTGCAGGTACCACCACTTTGCTGAGGCTATATAATAAAAATTATTAGGGGTGGCCACATGGACCCTACCTCCCTAGGCTGATTTCAGCCATGGGGACCCCATTCCTTGGAGCCCAGCCACATCCTCCCTGATGCCCTGACACTACACAGGCCTCCAAGTAAACTACAATGGGTACCCTGGGGGGGAGCGTGAAGGCACCCGTGGTCCAAGACAGATACTCGCCTCCTGCTGGAGCTGACATTGCTCCTACATAAAGGGAGCTGCTAAAAATTCAGGTCCCGCATGCTGGAACAATCTTTTCATCTCTTTCCCTGCCCACTGTCATGCTTAAAGTTATGAAAACTCTGCTCAACAAGCAAAAGAAGTCTTAACACTCCTACTTGCCGGGAGCAGAGTTATGTTTGCTTTTGTGGGAGCTGTCACAGCTACCACCAAGCAAAAGCAAACAACTACCACCAGAGGGTGATTACTTTGGGAGATAGCAGAAGCCGACTATGGGAGGTGGTGGTACCCAGGGCAATATAAGGCTCATGGAGGAAGGGGGGCCTGGACGTCCCCCCTCCTTTTTTCTTCATGGGACGGCACTGGAAGGGTGATGGTCTCTATGGCTGTATATGGCCTGGGGGAGGCGGGGGCAGCCTTTCTCCATGATTTAAAAAATACTTATGGACCTGGGAGGTGGTGCGGACCCTATCTTTAAAGTTTATTGTGGTCCTGGAGGGATGGTGCTACACGGGAGGGTCCACTTACCCCACCCATTTATTTATAAAATGTAGACCCAGATAGCTGGCAGTCCCCCGGGAGGTCTATGAAGCCCCATTTATTTTTCTAATGTAGCCCTGAGGAGATGGTAGTCCTTGGGGCCCAGGGGGGCTTAGAGCCAGCCTCCCTGATATTGAGTTGTTGACCCCCAGGAAAGTGGTTGTCCCTGCGGCTTTAATACGCCCTGGGAGGGGGCCTGCGCACCCCCTCCTTTATACATTAAACATACTTCCAGGTCCTGGCCCACCTGGAGGGAAAGTAAACAAGAAGCACAGAAGACCACACTTTATTTTTCAGATCATGCTGTGGATTTTGCAGAGAATTAAAAAAAAACTTTTTAGACCTGGCAGGGTCCCAGGGGGTCCCCTGGACCAAGGCTAGGCAGTTAGGGTACACCTATCCTGCCCCCTTTTCTTTTTTCATGTATTTTTGGGACTCAGCTGAACCGTGTCCCAAGATGGCTGCCAACACTTCTTGGTTAAAATTTTGGCAGCCATTCAGATCTCAGCAGGAGATCACTGAGATATGCAACTCTAGATATCTATATTTCTTTTCCCTATAAGCTCTCAAATGCTACTGAACATACTTACACCAAATAAGAAAAAGGGTGATCTGCAGACCAAAAGCTACCTTTCTGCCATAATCATGGATCGCCCGGCACAACAGACCTATTGTATAGGCAAACAGGTATGCCCTATTGACTATGCTTTCATAAATACCTAGGCCCATATTTATACTTTTTGACGCAAAACTGCGCCAACGCAGTTTTGCGTCAAAAAAATTAGCGCCGGCTAACGCCATTCTGAAGCACCATGCGGGCGCCGTATTTATTGAATGACGTTAGCCGGCGTTAGCCGCCGGCGCCGTCTGGTGTGCGTTAAAAAAAAATAGGTACACCAGGCAGCGCCGGCGTAAGGGGATATGGAGCTTGGGCGTCAAGAAATGGGGCAAGTCAGGTTGAGGCAATTTTTTCGCCTCAACCCGATTTGCGCCATTTTTTTTCACTCCCAACCCCCATAGAAATGACTCCTGTCTTAGCAAAGACAGGAGTCATGCCCCCTTGCCCAATGGCCATGCCCAGGGGACTTCTGTCCCCTGGGCATGGTCATTGGGCATAGTGGCATGTAGGGGGGCACAAATCAGGCCCCCCTATGCCACTTTTTGTTTTTAAAAAAACACTTACCTGAACTTACCTTAATGTCCCTGGGATGGGTCCCTCCAGCCTTGGGTGTCCTCCTGGGGTGGGCATGGGTGACAGGGGGTGTCCCTCGGGGCATGGGGGGGCACCTCTGGGCTCCTTCAGAGCCCACAGGTCCCTTAACGCCTGCCTTTTGCAGGCGCTAAAAAACGGCGCAAAAGCGGCCGTACGTCATTTTTTTTGACCCGCCCACTCCCGGGAGTGATTTTTGCCCGGGAGTATAAATCCCACGCACATGCCTCGGAGTCGATTTTTTAGACGTGAACGCCTACCTTGCATATAATTAACGCAAAGTAGGTGTCCACGCTAAAAAATGACGCTAACTCCATGGACTTTGGCGCTAGACGCGTCTAACGCCAAAGTATAAATATGGAGTTCGTTTTGCGTCGAAATTGCGTTAAAAAAAACGACGCAATTTCGGCGCAAACGGAGTATAAATATGCCCCCTAGTATTTTGGAGAAGTATTGGATTTTGGAGTTGAGCATATAGAGGGCAGCGATCATTGGCCTCTCCAGCTAACAATTCAGTCAGCCGATAAAGTCCAAAAAGAAAGAGAAAAGGCGCTGATAGCTCAGGTAGAGTACCCTAGCAGGGCAATGACCAGACTTACAGAAAGTAGTTTAAAGGCGCTTAATGAATTGATAATAAATTATACAGACTTTAGAATGGAGGATGATCCAAAAGATATATTTAAGGGTTACAATAGAGGAATTGTGTTAATAGTTGACTGTTTAAAAACAAAGTTAAAAAGATCGCAAGAGGGAAAGAGGAAGGGAGAAGCATATAAGATCAATAATAATATATGGTTTAATTGGGAATGTAGGAGCAAGAAGCGGAAGGTGCGAAAATTAGTAAAGAAATATAAGAAAAGACCTCTGTCGATATAGAACAGAAGCTTCGTGAAGCAGCACAGTGAGCTGCCGCCGCCCAGCCGTGCCGAGCTGCGCCGAGCTTCGAGACACCTGGCCCCCGTGACTGTCTCCTGCCGCATCCTGTGTCCAGTTGGGGTGCCGGGGGTTGGCACTGCTGGAAATGCCATTGGAGTGCCGCAGGCACCCCGCCCGTGTCTATTCCTCACTGGTGGTGCCGTGCCATGGACGGGTGGACAAGGTGCGGAGAGGAGTGGAGGTAGGGAGGGGGTGGTATGGGGTGCGAGGGGGGTGCTGTGTGAGGCTCTGGGTGGGGAGGAGGTGGTGAGGGGGATAGGTCGACACTGCACGTGTGCTGTCCAGGTGCGGTGCACGGGTGCAGGAAAAGTGCCTGGATTGGTGTCGGGCCACGGACAGGGCTAGGTTGTCTGTCTGGTTGGACGATGTGGGCACTGTGGTTCTGAGGAGGTGCTGGGTCGTGTGGTGCAGGTGAATGGAAACGGTGGGTGGGGGTGTGACCGCTCTGCATCCACCACCTAGCCCACTGTCCTGTCACCGGCCTCTGCGCCTCTCCTCTTCCCCTTGCCCCCCGGGTCCTCCAGCTTAGACTTCCACCCTCTTGGCTCCGCCCCATCCCCTCCACCCTCACCCGTTCCCCTGCCCTGCTTGCCACCGCCCTGCAGTGGGGCCCTCCCCCTGCACTTGCTCTGAGACTCTGCCCTGTCACTGACAGTACCCCTCGTGCCCTGGAGTCGTCGGCCCTCGGTATCTGACTTTCTCGATCCTTCCTGGTCCTCCTAAGCCCCGTCCCCGGCCAGGCCCCTGGTGGCATCGAGAAACAGGCAGGGCCGGACAGAGGGAGGAGGGCTGGTCAGGACCCTCTGCATATGGTACTAGGCAAGTGCGGTGACTGCACCTAGTCACCCCAAAGGGTGTGCCCCAGCATTCGCAGAAGCGGCCCCCCTAGGGTGGGTGCGGCTTGCGGACGGCTGGTGAGCCCCACGTGCCCTTCAGCAACATCAGCAGCAGCACCACCAGCGTCAAGATCTCCATACTCTTCAGCCTTCATCTGACTCTACCTCAGCAAAGTCCAGTGCTCTCACGAGTGACAGTGTAACAGCCAACCGTCAACTTCCCCATGCCTCCACTCTCACTACCATTACCACCCCACTAGCGGGAAATTAAGGGCGTTGCAGGAGGCAAAAAAGGGAAGGAACTGTTGGGAAGAAATCACATGACCATGCGGTCCGGCAAAACACGGAAGACACCCCCCTACAAAATCGTTATGGGAAAAAGGGAGAGGAGAACATAAGCTCAGGACTGCTACCATGAGGCCCAGATTGTCTCACCCTTGATTGAGATTGAGTCAGACCCACTCCAAGGAGGTCCAGAAGAGCAACCTAATGCTGGGCATAGTCTGGAACCAAGATACAGTCTGGAACAATCCAAAAAACGTTGTGTCACCAATTTCCAACCGAAAATTTACACCAAGTTCTCATTTTTAAAAAACAGCAGACCTGGCCTTGTCTCCAATAGCAACGACACCCAGGGGCTACAGTCACCACTAATTCCATCGATTTTCACTCATACAGCAGAAACCCTCCTATCAAGAAACAATTCTGCCACAACAGGGGCTTCCTCAAACCCAATGTTTGCTCAACATCCTGCAGCTAGCACAGTCTCAACACCTCTTGGACAATCTGCCATACTCGCCAGGGCAGATGTGCACGAGGAGCAAAGACGGACTCCAGCAAAGCCATGGTGGACCTCCCCCCAACAAAGTGCAGCCCACCAAATTCACCTGGCGCTACATGGACTGAAAGCGGCACAGCCCAACTTTGAGAATGAGGTGGGACAGCAGTCTACAGATGGTTTGGCCTTTCCTCTGAAGGCCTCCGACAATGACTGCCCAGAAAGTACATCAAAAGATGGATCTCCGGGCCCCTCCCCTTCACCTCCCTTAGTAAAAAAGGATATCAGAGGGGCTCCACACAGGAGCGGATGCAGAAACCCTATCTTACCTAAACACACAGGAGTGGGAAGATATGCTTGTTGCATATTCTTAAGACTCCTCTTCTGTCACTAGAATCACCCCAGAGCCTAGCCAGCAATCTCCAGATGACGAGCTAATGAACAACCAGGCCATTCCACTTCCAAGCCAACCATCTCCCAATGACGGTGCAAGGATCAGTGCAAGCATGAACACTAGCACCACATCAACAACTGGACAGGACCCTGCCTCAAACCATCTCAATCTGCACACGGATGGCACCTGGGCCTCCCTGCTCAAAACCTTGCAGCTCCTAGTCGAAACACTCCACTACCAATCGGACAAAATGGACGTTCAGGTAACCCCACTCAATACCTTGGCAGTATTTGTAGCAGGTATTGATGAGAAATTAGGCGACCTCAAATCCCTCCTTATGGAACCACAAGAAAACTCCACAAACTTCTCTACAAGCTGCCTATGTGGCCCGATAATTGACAAACTAGCCAAGCTACCTCTGATGCTAACCAACCTCTGTGCATCTCTAAAGATGGGAGCCTCCAGCCAGCATCCACACTTGCATCCCTCTCCTGGCCTTACCATACTACTCCAGGGAGATACTCACTCGGAGTCACTCGAGACCACAGCCATCGGCCTGGGATCAAAAAGCGATGACAGAGCAAAAGGCCCCTTCCAGGAGACTCCAGTGATTGCAAACTCTTGCAGTCCGACTCCAACAGTAACCGCACCGTCACCTTCAAGGAACATATTATTATCTGGCAGCCCTGGGGACAGCAACGCCATGGTGAAACTCAACGCCAAGCAGAGACGCATTCAACAGAGGAAAGGAGGCAAGGGAACGGAGAAATCCCAGATGCAGCACCTACACTAACAATACCGGACATCTGGGCCTCGAAAGAAGTTACGTCCCCCAGGTCACCTGCCCTAACAATAATCTTGGCGGGTCCACCCTTGAACTTGGCCACAAAACAGAAGAACGCTGCCAAAAGGAACCACCCCTGGTCTGTAGAAGGGACGGACAACACCAGGGAACTCCGCACTGCACCTTCTGGAAATCACAGTAAATCAACACAAGTAACTTCCCCCACACAAGTAACTTCCCCATATCCTCCCTGGTCCAGTCAACGACGACTCCTCCTCAGGCCCTGAGAGCATCCATTAAGCCTCCTAGCCCCACATATCACACACAAATAGAAAACTTTACAATCAGCAGAAATAGAAGTTGTTGGAACCAGGGAGAATACCCCACCCCAGGGTCCCTTTGGCATCCTCTGCAGAAATTCAAGACCCCACCAGATTCGGCCACCACCAACTCATTAATTTTTCACCCGCATTATAAATCCAAAGGATCTGGCGCCATTCTGAACAGGGGGAACATTCTTCGGCTACTCCCACATATCCCCTCCACAAGCGGCCTCAATTCAACTGATCTTCTAGCAGTTGAATTTCTCCATCCAATTAACACCACTGCTTCCGAACCCACTAAAGCCACATGGAAGACAAGCCTGATTGCCCAAACAATCCTAGGAGAAAGTACAACCTTCGAATGCTGGGGTATCAGTATTACCACGTATTGTGAGGTTGGCAACCCAACTCCCCTGCTATCACCAGATCCTGCTTTAGAACCAGGCCCCCAGTGCCGGGAAACACACCCGCACTCAGGAGCGCTCAGGGCTGCTCTCCGGTAAACTCAAGTTGCTCCAGGACTGCTAGAGGGGAATCTCGGTCCCAAAAATCAATCACCTCGGTCAACCTCTTCTCAAACAATGAAGGCTTAAGGTGGTTTTCAAAAACAATCAACAACTGCAACAGGCAAGGGTGACAAACCTTAGATAAAAAGATGGGCTTTACATCTATAAAGGAGACCCTCCATATGTGCTCATGGAACATCAATGGCCTCTTCTCCAAAGTACAGGACTCTGATTTTATCCAATACATCAGCACCTTTGACATCATATTAATGCAGGAAACCTGGCTGGAGGAACCATTTCATTTGCAGGGCTATATGTGTTTCATTACCCCAGCAATCAGGATAGCGAAGTATGTGCATCTGCAAGGTGGCCTTGCCACTTATGTCTCCTTAGCTAGAGTCACCCCTTTGCATTCCACCTGCTACTCCATCAATACGGTGTCAATTGCCGCTACAACAAGGGCATCCGCAGTAGAGATATTTCTTGTAAACACCTACCTTCACCCTAAAACTAAACTCAGTGAAGCCAATATTTAGTGGCTCTCCTCGAGAACTTCATAAGCAGCGGCGTCATAGTCGACCCGGCCGACATCATCGTCTCAGGGGACTTCAATCTGCACCTGCTAGGATCCTCAGTAGATGAAGTTACAACTGCTCTTTCAAGCGCCTGGGACCTCCCCGCACAAGGGGCTAACATACATGGCTGTCCAACAAAGATCAGCAGGATGCTGCTCAATGGCTTGGAACTGTTACAGCTAATAGCCCTGAATGGCAGATTTACTGAAGACTTACCTCTGGCAGCATCATATTTTTCAACAATCACATCCACCACAATTGACTACACATTTGTTTGTCTTCCACTGTTCAAGTAAGTAGCCTCTTTTCAGCTAGGCAACAGGTGCGAGAGTGATCATTGCCCACAGGAAGTATCCATCAAACTTGGGATAACCAAAATGGACAAAATTAACATTGCACAAATCACCACTTTTACCAAAAATTGCAAGCGAGTCAAATGTGGGCAATCAAACATTAACAAACTCATCAAAACAGCAACGAATCTCTCACTTGAACTCGAAACAACTAACGATAGCAAAGTGCAGAAATGGGAACAACTCACAACCAGGCTTAGCGGAATGTTTGCGGTACCAATTACCAACAGGCGACCACCACCTACTGCAGCAGTAACTCACCTGGCGCAAGCCCACAGGTCAGCACTGTGAGATGCAAAGAGAAAAATCAACTCCAGCATAAGGCGACTCCGTGGCAGCCCGGGTAATCCAGAACTTCTGACAAACCTAAGGCACCAGAAACAGGAACTGAAAAAAACTAAAATGGGCAATCAATAGGAGCCGCAATGAAGACTTGTGGACCAGGCTATATTCGGATGCACGGAGTAACAACAGCGCACACTTCTGGCGCACAATATGCAACCTCACACGCCCATACCATGGTGTCAATACATCGCATATACCAGAAGCTGTCTGGGCCAAATATCTCGGACTGCATTTCAACAGACCAATATCAGTTAGCATGGACACACAAAGCATGATCACACCACGATGTCTTCTTCTACACAGGCCTGCACCAAAGACTAAGCATTCATTACTCACCGATTCTGTCATTATACATAACCAGCTAACCAAGGGCTGGAGAGACGGCGCCCCGGGACCAAATGGCTTCCCGCTCGCAGTCTTCAAGCACAATAGACCCTCTGGGAAAAGATTCTTGAACCCCTGTACCTGGAAATAGGTCTGATAGGAACGATCCCGCAGTCCTGGAAGGGGTCCATAATCTCCCCCATCTATAAAACAGGGGACAGGTCGCTTCCCGATAACTATCGTCTGATTGCCTTAATTGACAATGACGCAAAGTACTTTGCAGGCCTGTTACTGGATCATCTGCTGCCATGGCTTACCAAAAAGGAAATAATCCCTACGATTCAAACAGGATTCTCCAAACATACCGGCACCATCACAAACATCATGGCCATTGCCCTCTTAAGTGACAAAGCTAAAAAAATGAAACGTCAGCTCCACCTAAGATTTGTTGACTTTAAGGCGGCATTCGACCATGTGGACAGAAAACGGTTGTGGAAGAAGCTTGCAACCTGGGGGCTTCCCCATCCACTTCTACGCCTAATAATAGCTCTCCACACAGACACATGGGTCAAGATAAAACTAAGCACAGGCACTTATCTCCCAAGCCGGATCCCTACAAACAAAGGCCTAAAACAGGGCTGCGTTCTAGTACCCAGACTGTTCAATCTATATCTAGCAGACTTAGCGGGTGCACTCACCCTTATAAACTCGCACCCTTCAAAAATTGGGGACCTCGAGCTACCATGCCTCATGTACGCCGACGATCTCGTACTACTCAGCCACACGGAGGTAGGCCTTCAGAGACTACTCAACGCCACTCAGCTCTACACAGCTACGAATGCCTTGACAGCAAACTTTGGCAAAACACTCTCACTGTCAATTAGGTCAAAGCCATCCGTGAGAGCCTGGTTTTGGGGTGAGACACAACTGGTCCACACAGGTAAGTACAAATATCTTGGAGTCAGTGTTGACAAATCGGGGAACTTCGAGCATCAAAAGAAAAGCCTAATGGGAAAAAGTCTAGCCATAGCACTCTCACTGAAAAGACTAAAAACTCTTCTGAATGGGCTCTCATACACCCCCCTCTTAAAAGTGCTAAAGGCCAAGCTCCTCACCACTATAACATACGGGAGTGAAGCTCAAAGAGGCAGGGACTCTGATATCTTAAATCGTGCAGTGAGCAAAGCTTACCGGTCGATCTTTAACATCCCCAGATTCACCTCCCTGCCCAACTGAGATTGGAGTTTGGTCTGCTGAACCAATCCCTGGCTCGACCTGTCGCCTACATAAACTTTTGGAACAAAGCCCGCAGTGCCTCCCCGGGAACTCTCAACTATCATTTGTGGCAAGAGCTTGAACATAAGAACACCTCCCCATTCAGAATTCACTTAGATGACTCTCTTAAGAAGACCGGACTAACGGACTTGTTGAGGACCTCAATCCCACACAATGCCTATAGGAAAGCAGCTAGGAAATTACTTAGGCTCCAGTCACTACTGGAGGACAAAGCAGCCTTCTCACAGAGGTCTCACGCCTGGATGACCCTGCGCACCTACACGTCTTTGACACCGCTGCCATACCTAGGCCAGGGCTTCTCGAAATGAACAAAGGACAACTTCTTAAAGTACCGACTTGGTCTCCTACGACTTACCTTATACGCGGCCCCCTGGTTGAGGGATGTAACCAACTCTATGTGCCGCCTGTGCGGTGAGGACACGGAAGATCTCCTCCACGTCCTTTATTCTTGCAATCATCTCGCACTAGAACGAAAAGCCCTACTGAAGTGCAAATTTCATGAAAAAGGCATACGGACACAGGGAGAAGCAGTAATGGTGTGCTTTGCACCTGGTGACCTACAGTTCAATTGTGCCTTGGTAAAGTTTTTACTGCAGGTGTCACAAAAGCAGGAGTTAAACGAGCAACATTGCCCCCCTGTCGTTCTAAAGGAGGAGGACAGGCTCAATGCCTCACAATGGACTACAATGGCATTAAGCGCTGCTCTACTCACACTGGAGCAAAGTAAAAATTTTAAACAGCAAAACTTAACCATCATTTAACGCGAGCTCATATGAAGCCCAACTGAAATGACTGAACAATGATTTTTCTTTTTTACCTTTTTATATAGTGCTTATATATTTTTATTTTTTGTGTTATGGTTTTAAGTAACTAAACAATAAAATCTCTTCTTCTTCTTGTTAAAACGGATTAATAAAACAATTATGAGACAGAGGAAACGGGGTTATATGAATAGGAAATGGGATACAATGATTGAGGTGATAAGAACACAGAATATCAGGGGCTTTTGGCAGCTGGTAAGGGGGGGTAAACTTTAGGAACCATGCGGTGTTTGGTTGGAGAAGAGGATTGGCAGATACATCTGGCCACTGTATACAAAGGTACAGATGTTGAGGAAGAATATGAACTCACCAGGAAGACTGGTGAGGAGGTGAGACTAGCTTTTGCCCTACAAAAGATAAAATAAACTATTGTAGCACTTAAATTAACCAAGGCTGTGGGACCAGACAGTCTTCCATCAATAACAATAAAAAACAACATTGATTGGTGGACTAAATTCTTCCATACAATGTTTTATAAAATCTTTGATTATGGCTGTTTCCCAGAGAAGTGGAAGGGCGCCATCATAAGACCGATTCATAAATAGGATGACCCAACACAACCAAAAACTATTGCCTGATAAGTTTATTAGATGTAGGGGAAAAAGTATTTATAAAGATATTACTTGGGTTAATTAAATCATGGGCAGAGGAAAATGATCTGATACCAGTAGAGCAAGGTGGCTTTAAAGAAGGCCACTTGACAATTGACCACTGCTTTAGTCTGTGGTCATTAGAAAAATAATAAATTGAAATGCAAGGACGTCTGTTTTGCTGTTTTGTTGATTTTCGTGCTGCATTTGACTTGGTAGACAGAAAAGTTTTATGGGATATGTTAAAACAGTTAGGGATTAATTCGGATCTATTATTACTCCATGAGGGTCTGCGAGGGTCTGCATTCACCAAATTTGTCCAAAGTAGTTTTAGACATGAACGGTTCACTTTAAAAAAGACTTGCGCCATTTTTTGACGAACAACCCCCATTGAAATGAATCCAGTCTTAGCAAAGACAGGAGTCATGCCCTTTTGCCCAATGGCCATGCCCAGGGGACTTTTGTCCTCTAGGCATGGCCATTGGGCAAAGTGGCATGTAGGAGGGCCACTTAAAAAAATTAAAAAATTATACTTACCTCTACTTACCTGGGATGGTTCCCCCCATCCATGGTTGTCCTCCAGGGGAGGGCGAGGGTGGCAGGGGGTGTCCCTGGGGGCAGGGAAGGACACCTGTGGACTGCTTCCATGGTCAGAGACCCTGGAGGTGAGCCCACAGGCCCCTTAATGCCTGCCCTCACCCATGCATTAAAAACGGTGCACATCAGGCTGTGCACCGTTTTTTAAGGCTGCCCCCTCCTGTGCGTCAAAATGACGCAGGAGTATAAATAAGGCACACAGGCCTTAAAGTCATTTTTTGACGGGAACGCCTACCTTGAATGTCATTAACGCAAGGCAGTTTCCCTCATACATAAAATGATGCACACGTAGGAATTTTGCCGTTCGCGGGGTCGGGCGTCATAGTATAAATTATAAATATGGTGTTAGGTTTGCACCTAATTTGCGTCAAAAAAATGTATGCAAATTTGTTGCAAACAAAGTACAAATGTGCCCCTGAGTATTCAGGTGAACACTATATTGCACCTCACAGCATCTTGCCAGTTAACCATGCATTTATACAGTTGGAAACATTGAGGACCGGCATAAATGTATGGATACAGCTAGAAACATTGAGGACTGGCATACATGGAAAAAGCGTGGAACAGGGGCTCTTAAATGACCCTAATCTGTCTCTGTGGCATCGTGCAGGCTCTGTCCAGCAATAGCCATGAATTTACCTATCTGGGCCAGGTCTTTTACAGTCACAGATAATGAAATGAATGGTGTAGCCTCTTTACATGCTCTTATGCCATTTTGAAGTAAAACGAGCCTAAGGTAAACCCGTCTAGTAGTGCAGGGCAGAAACATATAACATGAATAGCAGTATTCTGGAAAGTTTGCACATAGGCAGCACTTGCCTGTAAATTTGTGAATGTTCTTCCACTGTGCCCGGTAATCATTAGTATGTTCTGTAAAGCTTGTCTTCTCAGGGCAGCTTTCAGATATGGTTGTAAGTGAGCAGCTTCATATGATTGGACCAGGCCCTCTAATCCATAGGTGTCTTTAATTTCACGAATATCTACTTCCCATGACAATCATTTGCTTTGTGCTTTTGACATCCTCTTTAGGGCCTCAATATTCACATTCAATGTGGCTGCAGCCATTACTAAGTATTGCAAACGGGTGGCCTTTTTGTCATGAGATATGGTACGTAATACTGTTCTAAGTGAATCTGGAGTACCCCAGAGCCCCAGGTAGTAATACTTCGTTATGTCTTTTTTTAAAAAGATGTCCATATTTTCCTGCCCAAACTCTAGGTGAATCAATGTGTCCTGTGCCCCTTTGGGGATGCCAAAGATCTTTCTATATGTCGACAACTGACAGCATTCCAACGTCACAACGAGCATGCTCTGGAAAGCCAAGTGGCCATAATTTATATTGGGTAAAATCATGGCACATGTCACTATTAGAATACTCTCCGCTGAGGGACTATGTAAGCTGTAATGCAACTTGCAGAGAACATGGGCTGTCTTTATAGCTTTTCCTGTTTGTACTTCGGCCTACCAGGTAGGATTTCCAGAGTCTGACAGCCAGACACAAGGTAGTTGCATTTACCAATCATGCTTATCCTAAGTGGGCTCAGCTGCCTTTCTAACTGTCTTCTTTAGACCTTAGCCCAAACAACAGAAATTTTGATTTATTAACAATTTCCTGGAAGGCATTCTTGATGTTAAACACATGAAATATACCCATCGCTCTTGTCAAGTGTGATCCAGCAATACCAGATCGTCACCATTTTGCATTGTAGTGTGTTTACGATGCCCTAGCTTAAATGGAAATATATGGCCCTTTAACAGCTCCGCTCCCAAATTAGCTGTGTATAGGTTGAAAATCGTTGAGATGATAACAAAACCCTCCTTAAGGCCCTTTTTGGTATTTTTTTCCTAGTGGTGTGGCTATGTGAGATCCCAATTCGTACCCAGGTGTCCCTCTTACAAAGCTATAATTTCAGCCAGCAGTTGCCTTGAAATGCCTCACCTAGCAAGTTTGGCCCAAAGGATATTCAAATCACTTCAATCTAATACAGCACTATAATCAATTAAACAAGCATAGAGAGGGGGCATACTCACTTTGGTGGCCTTTTTCCCCAGGTAAGAGAGGTCAATCCCCTTATCAATGGCTGATGCATTCCTCCTGAATACGGTCAGATAATATGGTATATTATCACTCTCATTTATCCATGCCTCAAATTCATGCAAGAACTCCTTCACAAAGGACTTCACAGGAAGCAGGGCAATTAGCCTATAATTTTAGAGCAAGGTGCAATCACCCTTTTCATGAATAGGAAACAAGATGGAACCTTTCCATGATTCAGGAATAATTGATGACAAAATGCATTAATTGATCAAGCTGTGCATATTTGGTGCCCAGAAGGCCCAAATTCCTTAAAAATGCTGCCTGGCAAAACATTAGGACCCGGTACACCATGTATCCTAATGCTCTTAATGATGCTTTATATTTTTCTTTATGTGATGCATACTGGATTCCCTACCAGTTTGTCCAAGACTTCAATGGGAAAGCTCTTAGAGGCTGTTTTCTTTGCCCCTGCATCAGTGTATTTTTTGTGAGCGTACCACCTGTCTGCTGAAACAGCATCATCCCTGACCAATGATTCGCTTGCTAATTTGTTAATATAATTCCAGAATTCCCTTGATGTTTTAACCCGTTCTGTGCTAGAGACGTAATGGTTACGTCCGCCGGCACAGTGCTCCTGTGCCGAGGACTTAACCATTACGGCCTGGCACATGAGCTTGGAGAGAGTGCTAGCGCTTCCTCCGTGGAATCCCCTTCCACCCCCCGAGGGCAGGGTTGGAAGGGGAAGCTCTTCCCATTCCACCCCGACCCCCCCCCAGTGACGTCTGATGACGTCAGCACGCGATCGCACACTGACCGTATCAGAGGCCATCTCCAGCTTCCAGCGCGATCAGAAGAGTAAATGCAAAGCATTTCTCTTCCGATCATGTGATGGGGGCCTGAGAGGCTTCAAAGGGAAGGAAAGGAATTTCCATCCCTTTGAAGTCTCTCAGAGCATTTCAGCAGCCAGATCTGTTGGAATGCCCACTAGACACCAGGGATTATTTTTAAAAACAAAATTGGCATAAGGGGAGCGACTCCTTGGGAAAGGGTCACTCCCCAGGTGGGCAATTTTTTGCAAGGCATTTTCTGCCCCACCTTGGGGCACATCAGCCTATTGTTATTAGGCCGATCTACCCCCAGGGAGGGCAGAAACCTTCAGGCGCCACGGATCATTTTTTTCCTGTTTTTTTAGAGATGAGGTGCGACTCCTTAGGCAAGGGTCATTCCCCGGGGGGCCTGAATTTATTGTAGGCCATTTCTGCCCCCCCCTTGGGTCAGATCGGCCTATTTTAATTAGGCCAATCTGCCCCCATGGGGGCAGAAACCATTAGGCACCAGGGTTTTGTTTTGTTTTACAGATGGGGAGCAACCCATTAGGCAAGGGTCGCTCCCCTGGGGGGCAAATGGTAATCAGGCCATTTCTGCCCCACTTGGGGGCAGATCAGACTATTTTTATCAGGCCAACAGATACCACTAGACACCAGGGATTTTTTTTTTATATACGTGCGCATAGGGGGAGCGGCACCTTGGGCAAGGGACACTCCCCAGGGGGTCAAAATATTTGTAGGACTTTTCTGCCCCCTCGAGGGCAGATCGGCCTATTATAACTAGCCCGATCTGCCCCCGGGCAGGCAGAAACCCCTAGACACCAGGGATATAATTTTATTTATGTTTAGTTTTGTTTTTTATATATGGGGAGTGAACCCTTAGCCAAGGGTCACTCCCCTGGGGGCAAATTGTATTTAGACCAATTCTTCCTCCTTTGGGGGCAGATCGGCCCACTTTTGTTAGGCCAAGGGGCAGAAACCACTAGACACCAGGGATCTTAATTGTTTTGCGTCAATTTCACGCAAGGGGAGCGACTCCTTAGGCAAGGGTCGTTCCCCTGGGAGGGTACATTTATTTTAGGCCATTTCTGCCCCCCTTGGGAGCACATCGGCCTATTTTTATTACACCGATGTGCCCCCAAGTGGGGCAGAAACCACTAGGCACCAGGTATTGCACCAATTTCACGCAAAAATCGGCAAGGGTTGCTCCCCTGGAGGAGGGGGAATTTATTTTAGGTCATTTCTGCTCCCCCTGGGGGCAGATCGGCCTATTTCTATTAGAAACCACATAGGCCCCAGGGATTGCTGTGTGTGTGTGTGTATGTGTGTCTTGGGCAAGGGTCGCTCCCCACGGTGGCACATTACTGTTGGCCATATCAGCCCCCCTTGGTGGCAGATTGGCCTATTTTTGGAAGGCCCATCTGTCCCCAAGAGGGGTACAGAGCCCACCAGAGACCAGCAAAGATTTTTTTTCAAAATAAGAGGGTGGGGGTATGGTCATATCCCCACCCCAAATAAATGGGGCCAAAGTTGGTCTGCCCACCAGTGGGAAGATGGGGAAATTACCCCTGATCCACTCCCGGGGGGAGAAAGTCTACTAGATGCCAGGAAATTAGAAAAAAAAATAGTGGGGTGGTGGCTACCAACCTGTATGGGCCTGGTTATGCCCCCACCCTAACTGAAGGGGGTAACAGTCTTTCAGCTTTCTCCCGCACACTAAAACATCTTATCCAACAGCAAGCAAGAGGACATTTGATTATTTTGGGTTTTGGTTTTACACTTGGGACATGAGAGCTTGGCTAACTCTCAAGATCGTCCCACTTGGAGTGGTAAGGGCTGCATTTTATGGACTTTGGGACGCTGCCATGTAGAAAAATTCACAGGACCTAGACACATCTGAAAATTAAACATCTGGTTGATTCCAGGGTGGTGTGCTTCACATGCACCCGCATCTTTTTCTTACCCTCGGTGCCCTACAAACATCCAACTTTGCTGGAAATCCCATATTTTTTCCACATTTTTGTGATGGAACCTTCCCGAATCTGCAGGAATCCACAAAATTCCCACTACCCAGCATTGTCTCATCTATACCGATAAAAATTCTGCTGCACTTGTCAGCCTAAAAATATTTTTTTTCAAACTGCCTTTTGGACCCGCTTTGGTTCCCCCTCAATTTCAACATGTTTTTGGCTCTTCCCTGTCACAAGCACTTGGCTCACCTACACAAGTGAGGTATCATTTTTACCGGGAGACTGAGGGGAACTTTGGGTGGTAGGAAACTTGTCCCGGCGCGGTCATCCCACACAGAAATGTGGGTTAAATGTGATTTTTTATCTAAATTTGAGGGTTGCTGAGGATTCTGGGTAAGAAAACATTGGGGGATCCACAGAAGTTACACCTCCCTGGACTCTCTCGAGTGTCTAGTTTGCAGAAATGTCTGGGTTTGGTAGGTTTCCACAAATGGCTGCTGAGCCCAGGACCAAAAGTGCAGGTGCCCCCCGCAAAAACAGGAAGTTTTGTATTTGATAATTTTGATGTGCCCAGGTAGTGTTTTGGGGTGTTTCATTTCGCGGGCAGTAGGCCTACCCACAAAAGTGAGGTATCATTTGTATCGGGGACTTGGGGGAACACTGGGTGGAAGGAAATTTGTGGCTCCTTAGCTTTTTAGCCAAACTCTGAGGTTTGATGATGGTATCCGCAATGACAATGACATTCATGGAAATCGCATGACTATAGAAAGAAGTGATTTGATTGGGCAAGCCAGTTCTCTGTCTTCGGAACAGGAAAATCACACCCAGTTTCTTTTTATTTTCTCCTGAACTGCTGTTTGGAGGAGTTCTGTTGGAGCTACACATTGAGTGCATTTCAAGGTAATTTTGTACTTTCAGTTTTTTCTTTTCAAACTATAAAATGGCATCTGGTGGTCCTGGGAAGGAAGCTGCTCACCACCATGAACAGAATTCATCAGAAGGTGAACCCCCTGCTAAAAAACAATCAGTTGCAAAGGAGTCCTTTACTATACCGTCAGGGGAGAGGAAAACATTTGCAAAACTGGTCCATTGCACCCTGTGTGACAAGATCTTATCCAGGGGCACTTTGAAGAAGTATTCATGTGGAACCACCAGCATGCTTTACCACCTGAAAACCTACAACCGTAGGACTCTGGCAAGGGCTCAGCAAGAGCGGAGTGAAGGTAGCCTAGTACATCACAGCCTTAAATGGTGTCACCTGGTGACAGTATTCCTGCTGCCATACTGTAGCAGCTTACAGACAAAGCACCTGAGCTAAAGACAATCAGAAGAATCTGCCTTGAATGCCAGAAGGTGCAAACAGTGGGAGTGGAGTCTATGCACGTTTTTCAACAGACTGAAAAGGGCCATCATTGCTGAGTTTTTTTGTTTGAGTTAAAATTAGTTCTTCGGTTTCAGTTCTTCATGGAAAATTGTTTTTCCATTTGCCATTTTATTGAAAAAAAAAAAAAACATTAGGAAAACTACAAAAAGTTCCAGAAAAAAGGGTTCTTGTTAGAAACTGTCTTTCATTGTTAAAAATGAAAAATAACTGTATAAGTGTCTCTATGGATCACTGAGTGACTACATGAGTGTATGCATAGCTGATTCACTGATCATATACATCCATTGTGTGTAAATGAGTGAGTGCACCTATGGGTGAGTAACTGTGTATATGAGTGCATGTATGGGTGAGTAACTGAATGTATGATTGTATGTATGCATGATTGAATGGGTACATGAATGGCTGTATTGAGTGAGTGAGTATGTGACCGGCTGTGTGGGTGACGGAGTGTATGAGTGTATTTATGGGTTAGTTATTAAGTGCATGAGTGCATGTATGTGTGAGTGAGTGCATGAATGCAGGCATGGATTAATTACTTAGTGCATGAATGCATGTATATGTGAGTGAGTGAGTGTAACAGTGAGTGTATCTGTGGTGAGAGTATGAGTGGTGGGTGGGTGAGTGAGTGAGTGTGTGACTGGTCGAGCGATGGGTGACTAAGTGTCTGAGTGGTGTGTGGGTAAGTTACTATATTAGTGATGTATGGGTTAGTGACTGAATGTATGAGTGGTGCATGAGTGTGCATGAGGGTGACTGGGTGAATGAGTGAAAGTATGGTTGATTGTGTAGGTGTATGAGTGCTTGTATGGATGAATTATTTTAAATGTGTGAGAGGTATTTAGAGATTGACTGAGTGGACGATAGGTGAGAGAGTGAAAGCATGAGTGCCTCATGGGTGAGAGAGTGAGTCCATGAGAGATGTATGAGTGATAGAGTGAGTCCATAACTGCTGTATGAGCCAGTGAATGAATGTATAGATGATGTATGAGTGAGTAAGTGAGGCTGCAAATGGTGCATGGGTGACTCACTGCATGTATGGGAGCACGTGTGGATGAATGAATGACTGCACGAGTGGTGCATGGCTGATTGAGTGGATGTGTGTGTATGGGTGAATGAGTGAGTAGAAAAATTGGTGCATGGGTGATTTACTGAGTGCATGAGTGCATGCATGAGTGTGTGTGAGGGGTGCATGAGTGAGACAGTGATTCCATGAGTTCTGTATGAGTGAGTGAACAAATGTATGGATGATGTATGGGTGAGTAAGTAAGGCTGCAAATGGTGTATGGATGTCTCACAGCATGTCTTGGTGCATGTATGGATGAGTGAATGGTTGCATGAGTGGTGCATGGCTGATTGAGTGAGTGCATGAGAGCATGTTTGGTAAATGAGTAAGTGCATAAGTGGTTCATGGGTCACTGACTGAGTGCATGTATGGATGAATGAGTCCTGTGAGGTTGAATACATGAATGTACAGGTGAAGTATGAGAGAGTGACAGAGTACAGAAATGCTGCATTGGTGACCCACTCGATGTATAAGTGCATGTGTGGCTGGTGAGTGAGTGGATGAGTGCTTAATGGGATATTGAGTGAGTGTATGAGTGCATGTATTGGTACTTGAGTAAGTGCATGAGTGCAAGTATGGTTAATTGACTGACTGTGTGAATAATGCATCTGTGAGTAAGCGAAAGGAAGAGTGGTCTAGGGATTGACTGACTGTATGAGTGCATTTATGGTGACAGAGTGTTCCCATGCTGCATGAGTGACCGAAGGGGTGTTTGAATGAGTGAATGGGTAACTGAGTGAGTGGACTAGTGGTATTGTGGGTGAGTGACTGAGTGCATCAGAGAATGTATGGATAAATAAATGAGTGGTAAGTACACATATGGATGATTCACTACATGAGTGCATACATGGAATACTGAGTGAGTGCATCAGTGTATCTATGAATTATTAAGTGAATGTATCAATGGTGTATGAGTGCCTGAAGTACTGTATGTGTGCTGTATGGATATGTAAGTGAGTGTATGAGTAGTGTATGAATGAGTTAATTGTTGTTTGACCACTTCTATGAGCTATTAGTTGAATTATTTATTAAATTCTTTATACTTACCTGAACATTGCTCGAATTATACTGAAACCTTTATTATAAAATAGGGAAAAAATGACACTGAGCTGTAGACATATTTTGTTTATGCTTAAAAGTAGTTTCCATCCTATTTGTCAGCAATATTCATATGCTTCAAAAACTCTTTTAGGACACCTAACATTGATGAACTTCAGCAACCATTGGGGAACAAAAAAGAGAAAGCCATGTTAATTTTTAAATTTCAGTCACTCAAACATAATGAACAGTCTTCACACACATGGTCCCATTTGTAATTGAGTCCAAATAGAACATCAATGTTTACTTCTTCTTCTAAGACTCCAAGGATCACCATAATAAATTATTGTGCATCTTGCTGAACATTGAACATAAATGAGAGTAAATGTTACTGATCCTGTACATGTGTCTAGAAGGTGCCGGTTCCCTGAAGCAGAAAGTATTATAGTTCTGTCTCCTCTTAAACGTTGCAGCAAGTGTCATAGTGAACAACACATTCTCTCATTTGACTTTTCTTCAATTTGGTTTACTACATGGGATAAACCGAACAGCACATTGAGAACAACATTTGCATAGCTGTTGACACCTGTACTATTTACCAATTGGTAACTATCAATTTCACCATCATTTTCCACTTTTCTCTTCTTAGCACTGTGTTGTCTTTCTTTCCGTAGTCTGCTTTGTAATCTTCCACTTTGGGCAGAGTATGCATTTCTCATAAACTGGATACTGGCCTAAATGGGGAGCGTATAGAGTTCTTAACCGATTGTATTCTCATACTCAGCTGATATCAGCACTAACTTTACTCACGTCAAAGTTAATCAAAAGCAAGCCTGACAAGGTTCTAATTTGCGACAGTGCTACACATGACATTCCTTCCTTGAATACAGAACTTCCAACATTAACAAAAGCTGCACCTATACTTAAACCATGTGATTTATGGATGGATACTGCACATGCTAAAGATAAAGGAAACTGTTGTCATTGGATATATAAATCTTTCACAAGTAAAAACAGTACAACACACCGACCAATCTTCTTCACCTCACCTATCTGATAAAATAATATAGCCAAATATTTCACCTCGTCTCTATTTCGAAAATGAATTAAATCAACAACTTTACCCATTGCACCACTTACTAAGCCTTCCTCAACATTTAAATTGCATCATGCAATAACTTGACAGTTTTTGCAGATACAGAAATGATCTTCTAAGCCTGTAACTTTGGATACTGATTCCTCCAAAGAATCACATTTTGCTTGTAGTTCATCTGTCAGAAGTATTGTGACTCCTTGATGCTCCATTTTGTCAATAGCTATACTTTCTAAAATGTCTTCTTTCTTCAGTTGTAGTAATTTCCTATCAAGGTTTGAGCTCTCATCAAGTATTGGCATTAAACAAACTATACATTTCTGTTCTGTGATGAAATTGAACATCAGTTCTGCAGGACTATTGACACGTGGGAATAGATTTCTGAGTAAGCGATTTTCCAAAGCATGTTCCCCCTGTTTTGTGAGAACTCCTACTCTAATGTCTTTCAGTATCTCTGAATAGTCAATATCAGGCACCTACTGCATGTTTTTTACCAATTCCTTGTGCTCAAAGTTTTACCAGATGTTTTACCAATACTTCCTAGAGAAGTCCTTGTTTTTTATGGAGAAGAGTTTTGAAAATTGGTCATCCTTTCACAGGAGTACTAGGAGTAGGTAACTGAAGACAATTACATATTTTTCTCCAAAAAGAATGCCATAGTTTGTCCTTAAAACGTGCTGCATCTTTAAGTGTATGAAAACAAGCATTATGTTTGAAACCATGCTCACATCATCACTGATGAAAAGAATCATTGTTTTCAATATTCTGTATACTTCATGGCAAGCTTCTCCAGATAACTTCTGAAATTCCAGTTTATTGTCATGCTCAACAGGGAGAGTAATTCCTTTAATGTTATGAGCAGCTAATCCTGTTGGTGCTGGTACTACACATGACAAATTGGAATCAGTAGTTTTCTGCAAATTACTGGTGAGAACTTCAATTATGAAGCTTTTGCCGGCGCCGTGCTTGTCCACTGATGTACAATAATATTGGTTTATATGTAGGACATTCACATAGTTTTTTCTCATGCAGAAATCCATGTTCTATTTTAGTTTTAACTTTGTTGTAAATTTCTATCTGTTCATTGTTCATTTGATCCGCTAACTCTTCAAAATCCACAGTTTCCTCTCTTGCCTGCTGCATGACGATCTCCACCTCATTCATAGCTATTGCTGCTTCATTTTGAACTATTGATTATCCAAGAGGATCTTGACTTCATGGTGCAGAACCTAGGCTGCTTTGTGAACTCTCCCTGCTATTTTAGGTTTCTTCCTGTGCCACCTCATTTAATAACATCTGCAAGTATGTTGGAAACACGGGACACTGAATGGTATCCTTTACTGCATTAAATGTGTCTTCATAATAATCATAGGGGCAGATTTATTAAAAGTTGTGCTGCACCTATTGCAGCACCACTTTTCTTGCACCCCTTAGCGACCCCTGATGCCACCATGTGTGTGCCGTATTGTAAATACAGCACACCATGGTGGTAGTCAGTGGGACTAGCATCATAATTCTTTATGCTAGTCCAGCGCTTTGCAGGACTAGCATCCAAAATTTTGATGCTAATCCTGCAAAGCACCCAGAGGCCAATTGAACACAATGGGAGCCTCTTTTTAATGTTGGTACTTAGCAAGTGTTAATGCAATAAAAATGGGGCTAGGGAATCTCATAGATTCCTTTGTGCCATTTTACAGGCCCCCCCTAGCACTGGAACACCAACCTTGCCTACATTATGCCTGGGGCAACCATAATGTGGTGCAAGGCGATACAGAGTGGCACAGGCAAGCATTGCGCCATTTTGTTAATATGGCGTGGTGTATCTGCCCTTCCAACGACATATTAGCGCAAAAAAATGACACTAATGTGGTGTTGGAATGGTGCTTGGCCGCCATAAATCCGGGACAAAGTGTCCAAGTAGTTCTGATTCATTTCACCATAGTTTGAAGAGATGTAAAAGGGCCAAGTAGAAAAAATCCTTTGTCTGGAGTTTGGCACCTATGTCTCATGTGATTAATTTGTTGTGTCTTACCAAACAACCTCACATCAAGTAACTGCAAATTTTCCATTTTCAATTTTTTCAGTGACATTTGCTCTGTATCTGTAATGCTTGAGAACTTCCTGCAAACATGTTTTGTAAGATGGAAACATCTTTTTGAGTAGTATGTATCCAACATGCTAGTCTTTAGAATGTCTGTACTCCCAGGATCAACTTCTGCAAGATACTCTATTTCTGGAAAGTCTATCATACTCCATTATGACTGTTTGCAAGGCCAAAGCTTACCCACACAATTCGTCTAGACTTGGAGAACAAATTTGCAGAGCTCTACTTATCTATGCATTCATAAGATCTAAATTCCCTGTGCGAAAGCATTTTTAAACAATTTTATTGGTAAGGCTCTTGTCTGCTGAACTCTCTTCCCACATCTCTTTAATCTCTGACTTTTCTGCCTTTGCTATGTAAGAAGTGACATAGCAAGCTACAAAAATAGAATTATCTACAACAAACTTTATATCCATATTTGCGTTCCACATCTTTAAAATGACAAGGTTGTAGTCGTTTATATATTTTGAAGCTTCTGTGCTTGTGATGTTGTACGTATTATTTGGTAATTTCCGTGTCAAAGTGTGTCTCACTGCAGACAAAAAGCTATTCATTCTTCCTTCTGAGATAACAGGAAGTGGAAATCCAAAGCAACATCATGTATAAAATGTTGCTTTTTATTTGTATTTCCGATGACGGTATTTGCCATACCTATGAGTTTGAAGTCTAAGAACTTGTTGCCTCAATCTTTTGTCAAAAAGTGTCTTTTGGAATTGCGCATGTAACATACTGTTCTATAAATGACAATACAGACTCTTCAGTGTCTGTTCCAAATTTGGGGGCATCTTCACCCATATTAGCATGTGAATATGTGGAGCACCTCTAGCCTGGTACTCTTTCTGCCAAAGGAAGTCAGTGTGCCAAGCAGTGGACTTGTTTTCTTACAGATGAAAGTCATCATTGCTTGAAATTGGTGGTTAAAATATCTGCAAACATTTGTACGATCCAATGAACAGTTTTCCCCTGGAGTTTTCAGACTGATATCTTTTATGTTTTGGGTTTCCTTTCCGTAAAAATTCAAGAAGGTCATTCCATGCATATTCAGCACAAATGAGTGTCACAAACCAAGTAGGTGATCCTAGAGTCCTCAACATGCATTTTAATTCACCATGACTTCACAACAAATATTCATTTGTACCACGTTTACATGCCATCAAACTGATTAAGTTGTATTCAAGGTGTTCAGCTTTTCCATTAACTTTATCAACAAGGGGACTTGCTATCAGATTCTGGAGGTTTACACCTGTTGTTAGAATGTGATTTATTGAATAGGATAACCCTGACAAGTCACTTTCATATAGTAGATGAAATATGTATGGAATACACTGTCAAAATCTAGGGTCCTCTGAATAAATTCTGGTGGATCTATACTCAGCTGCTGGTATTTGTATAGGTCTATCAACATACCTACCACCAACTGCAGTAGGAAACGGATGTGGAAAACAAAGAGCTTCTAAGCTTTTCTCCCACACACTTAACAGCGCACCTTTTGCATTTTTCATTTGAAACAGACAGTGCAAAGGGGTCTGAGTAGGTCTGTGAGAGGAAGCTTGAGAGTCTGAGTAGGTCTGTGAGTGAGTGCTTGAGGGTCTGATTGGGTCTGTGGGACAGTGCATAACAGGCTGAGTGGCTCTGTAAGTGCATACATGAGTGTGTGGGTGTGCGAGTTGGTGCATCAGTGTCTGAATGGGTCTGACAGTGGGTGCATTAGTGTCTGAGTGGGTCTGTGAATGGGTGCATGAGTGTCTGAGATGGTCTGTCAGTACAAGCCTAAGTGTCTCACTGCTACTATTAGTGAATTAATTGATCTATGAGTAACTCTCTCAATGATCTTTTTGTTGTTGTCAATATTCGCAAATTTGTTGCAAAGTTACATGTGGGGCCATGCTGACTGTTGTGACGTATTTATGAATATCCCACAGCGTGAAAAAAGTATCTATTTATGGGTATAATTTCACCATCTAAGATCTGCTACCTGAAATAGCAGCAATAACTTTCTGGTCAGGTTGCAGCTTGACTATCACATCCTTCCTTTTCGCACATGCATTCACAAATACATCACGGTCCGCACAAAATAGTCATGAAGGATCTGGGTCCCTGGATATACAAATTAATTTTTCCATTAATATCTACAAAACTATTGATGGATTTACACGAAATAAGTGAGAGTGTAATCTGCATACCGTAAACTAGCTTTCTGCCAAATTTGGTGTAATTCCGTCAAGCGGTTCGGGCCGTAGTCTTGTCTAAAGGCCCTATGGGAATTACAATGGGAAATGCAACTTTTTGGCACCCCATTTTATTGGCCCCCGCTTGACGGATCACTCAGAAACTGCCTGTAGGCAATAAGAATCACTGGGGCACTTTTTTGGGAAAATTTCATGAAGATTCGTTAAACGTGCCAAAGAGATAGGTAAGTCAAAAAACGATTTTCTATGGAAACATGGTCCTAATAATAACTACCTACTGACAACGTATATATAAACCAAAGGTTACAGGAACATTATAGTTGGGGCGACATTTTCTCCATACAAAACCATAGAAATTCAGCAGTTTTAGTTATACTTATAGTTATACTTATGTTAAGAAATTATAACTAATCGGGGCGTGGCCAGGACTCGAAACATGGCGGGCGCATGTTGATTTGGCTCCGGAGGGGCCAGCCGGAGAACTCCGGCCTAGCGCGCCAGTCCGGACCGCCCGCGCACAGGACCATCCTGTTGCGTGGTCGGAAAGACAAGCTGTGTGGCGGGACCCCCGCGTCGGGCCCGGGGAATGCCGCGGCCCGAGCGGGGCCGCCCGGCGTGTGCGGAGGTCTGAGGCCCCACCTCCCCTTCACAGCTGCGGCCCTGCTTTGGAAACAGGCCGCAGCGGGTGCGGGGAGTGCGGCCAGCGGTACACAGGGGAGTCGGCCGACCCCCGAGTTTGGACGGCGGGACCCAGCGATCCTGTGGGGGCGCCAGTGGATCCACTGAGGCCCTCCCTGAAGATAATGTTTACCTCAAATAAAACTACATCAAGGTAGATGCAACTTAGGGCGTGGCCAGGACACCTGAAGGGGGGCCTCACTCAAAATTGGAGAAACAGGTGCGGCCCTGCTCCCAATGGGGCCGCCCCGGGTGTGCAGTCACATTCCCCACACGAACACTCCGAGCAGCAGCAGAGAACGGCAGGCGGACCCCCCCCCCGGCAGCAACCAGCAGTAAAGTCGCTAGAAGGGTGAGTGACACCCCTTATTTCCCCCCTCGGAGGAGGAGCAAGCAGCTCTGAACCGCCATTTGGAGGCCAGTGAGGTGGAACCGAGGACTCACCACACATCTTGGCACATCGCCGGCAACCGAGCGCAGGCGAGAGAGAACACCCACAAGTGCACTGGTGCCGCCGGCGAAAAGGTGGGTTCATCGAGCGGGGGATCGACTGGGCCCCAACAACGACGCGCGCCTGACTCTAACCGAAACTGCGGGCCCCACTAGTGGGGGCCGGCGAGGGGGCAGGAACGGCCAGGGGCGTCAATTACGTGCGACTGGCCACGCCAGAGCCCTCCGCCCCCTGAGGCTGAGCTCGACAGACAGAGTGCCCAGGGCCCGCCCAGCGACGACCACGAACAGCACCAAGGCAGCGGAGACCAGTACGAGGGGGCAACCTCGGAGGCGACTTTCACGACAGCGAGAGGGTCGGCTGCCGCCCCCCCGGGATAAACCTCCTGGTTGGACCGATGCCCCCCAAGGGCCGACACAAGAGCAGAGCCATGGACCCCCCCAACACCGCCCGGGGACTGCGTAGCGGACTCACTAAACCAGCCACACTCCAAGGTCCAAGACACCCTAGACAAGATACTGGGGGCCATAGAGGACACAAAGTCAACACTGCAACGAGAAATCAACCAAGTCGCGATTGAGGTGGGTCTCCTGAGAGCCGAACATCATAAACTGGCCGACAGAGTCAAAGAGACGGAGACCCCGCTGGCGGGCATCACCCCAAAGCAGAAAGACATGGCGGCAAAAGTAACCTCACTGGATGACAGAGTAGTGAGACTTGAACAACACGCTGAAGATGCAGAGGGGAGGAATAGAAGAAACAACGTACGAGTGGTGGGCCTTCCCGAGGGGTCTGAAGGGGAGAACATGGTAGAATTCCTGGAGAAATGGATGAGCACGAAGGTCGCGCCGGGATGCCTGACCCCCTACTACACGTTAGAACGTGCCCATCGTGCGCCATCGAGACCACTTGCCCCTGGCAGACCCCCCGTGCCGTAATCGCTAAACTCCTGCACCACAAGGACAGGGATATTCTCCTACAGAAAGCCAGAGAAGCGGGCCCGTTCAAAGTAGCAAATGGAGCAGTGACACTATTCCCAGACTTCACCCTGGAGGTCCAGAACAGGCGTGCCACATTCCTAGCGGTCAAAAGAGCATTACGAACCGAAGGGATCCAGTACTCGCTTCTATACCCTGCAAGGCTGAGAGTGATCGTAGATGGAAAGTCCACTTTCTTCCAATCCCCGGAGGATGCATGGGACTGGCTCGAGAGGCGTGGATCCCAAACGATACGTCCAGCGTGTACGGACGCTGAGCAAGCAGAACCCGCCGCGCATCTAGGAGGAAGAGGCCTGGGGATCGCCCACGCATGGCGCCGACGAAAACGCAGAGAGAAACAGGCAGAAGGGCGGCCCTGGAGGCGGCGGCCCGAGTGAGTGGCGAGGTGTCCTCCCGTGGGGGCTCAGAGGTGGATTCCGATGACACGATAGTGTCCTCCGCGGGGGCTCGGGGAGCCCGTCTCGGGCACCAAAGGTGACTCCGCAAACAGCCGACGAAGTTGGATAGCCCGGCTGCGCGACTGGGCCTGAAGTCATAACGAACTGAACGAACGAGTGGCCCCCCCGGACCTGGCCACTTCCCCCCTGACTGTACCCCTTGCCTGCCTGGCCTGGCTGGCGAGTACTATAGTCATGTGTTTGGAAAAGTTGCACCGTTGCACAGTTTTTTGGGCTACCTATAGTTCCGAAGGTGCCCTGGGGCGGGGGAGTTGGGGTTTGCAGTTCCGAGTTAAATCAACAGCATGGGTAATTGAATTTTACCACAACGTAGGAGCGGGCGCAGCAGTGGGTAGATTGAAATGCCCAGCGCACCAGTCTCCAAATTGTCAGAATCCAAGATTAAGATGGCAGATTACACTATCATAAACTGGAATGTCAGGGGGATGGGCCCCCGGCCAAAAGACATAGAATTCCTAAAGAGAAGGGGGGTGCAGATAGCAATGCTACCAGAGACCCCGGGAGAGGGAGAGAAACTCAGGGGCAGATGGAGGGGGCGGGTGTTTGCCACGGAGTACTCAGCCTATGCGAGGGGCGCAATGATATGGATCAGAGCAGGTGTCCCCCTGACAATTGAAACCACAAACATAGACAAGGAGGGCAGGTTTGTGATACTAGAAGGTAATCTGCACGGGACTCCATTAGTCTTGAGTTGCATCTATGCCCCTAACCATGATCAAGTCTCATTCCTGACGAGCCTATCACGACACCTCACCCACCAACAGGCGGGGGAGGTACTAATAGGAGGGGACTTTAACGCAGTACTGGACATAGACATGGATAGATCCACCCCGCCCCTACAGGGAGCAACATCAGTTAAGATAGCACAAAGCTTGGTCAACTGGATGGACACATGGGGATTGGTGGATGTATGGCGGGTGCATCACCCATCCGACAGAGATTACTCGTACTACTCGGGCCTCCACCGTGTCCACACTAGAATTGACAGGGTGGTCTGCACTTCGGGCCTAGCTCGCGGGATGAAACACTCTGAATACCTCGCCAGCACAATCTCAGACCACAACCCATTATTGTTAACACTGAAGACACTACAGGACAGACCCCCCATATCATCATGGCGGCTGGCCCCCGCGGCGCTCGAAGATCAAGCGTACAGGGAGGTGCTACGAGACTACCTATCAGAGCACATTGAAATTAATAGAGGATCCACCCCCTCTAGGGCAATGGAGTGGGAGACGCTCAAGGTGGGGACGAGAGGTTTTTGCTTGGGGCAGTCAGCAGGGGTGAGGAAAATGCTAGAAAAGGAGCTTACTGCATTAGAGAAGGTCATGGACGAGTGCAAACTAAGGCAGGGCCCTGCAGCACAAAGCGAGGAAGAAAATAACCGTGCCCGCAGAGAACACTACCAAGCCGAAGAAAGGCTCAGATGCCATAACATGCAGAAATACCTGGCATCCTTACAATCGGAGTAGGGGAGGTCGGGCAGGCTCCTGGCATGGCTGGTGTGCCCGGGCGGGAGCAGCGAACCCATCACAAGTGTAACAGACAAAGAGGGAAACCGTAGACTTAGCCCGGGCCCCATCAATGACGCATTCAGAGATTATTACACACACCTGTATAGTAGACCTAGTAATCTGGAACCAGTGACTTTTGACAATTACCTGCGGTAGACCCCGCTCCGGGAGCTGAGACCAGAGGACAGAGACAGCCTGGGAGGGGGTGGTGACTATAGAAGAGATCAACTATGCCATAGCATAACTGGCCTCCGGGAAGACTCCCGGAACAGACGGTCTTCCCATGGACTTCTACAAAAAATACAAATCCTTGTTAGCCCCTAGCCTGGCGGAAATGTATGCGGAGGCAGTACGGCGCGGAGAATTGCCAGGCACGATGCGCGAAGCACTAGTAGTGCCACTCCCCAAGTCCACCAATAGGGAGGCCTTGGTGACCGACTTCCACCCACTTTCAATGCTGAACAGCGACTTTAAGATCCTTAGTAGGGTCTTGGCCGATCGCCTGCTCCCTCATATGCCCACGCTAATACACGCAGACCAAAACGGTTTCATTCCGGGTCGCAGCACCTCCCTGAACCTTAGACGTCTTTTTTCTATCATGTATATGCCTCAAGAGTCGATTCCACCGACCGGGCTCCTATTGGCGGTGGACTTCGAGAAGGCTTTCGATTCAATTAGGTGGGACTACCTGAGGTCGGTGATGATGGGGATGGTCCTGGGTGAGAACTGGGTGAGGTGGGTTGACCTACTATACTCGTCCCCACTGGCAAGAGTGAAAACGGGTAGAACTATTTCCAGTGCATACCCGGTGTTTCGGGGGACCAGACAGGGATGCCCCCTCTCCCTGCTGCTGTTTGCCCTGGCGATTGAGCCCCTCGCGGACCACCTCTGGGGGGAGGGAGCGGGAAGGGGGGTAGCATGTGGACCAACTGAACATATTGTCTCCCTGTATGCTGACGACATACTAATATACCTCGGGGACGGCAACAACAGCCTCCCGTCAGCCCTTAAGGTCTTGGAGAACTTTGGCGAGGTTTCCGGACTCCACCTAAATCGCTGCAAAGCGTATGTGTTCCCTCTGACTCCTGGTGGTGAGCGTCCTGCAACATGCCCGACAGACGTAAACTGGGCCCCTCGAACCTTCAAGTATCTGGGTATCCAGATATTCCACGAGTTGGGAGATCTCAGGGAGGGTAATCTGGGCAGGGCGTTGCGATCCCTGAGGTCCTCGGTAGGGTTCTGGCGTTCTCTGAAGCTTACAGTAATGGCCAGAGTGGCACTGTCCAAAATGATTATGCTTCCCGACTCCTCTATTACTTCGCAAACCTACCGTTGCTGATCCCCCCATCATGGTTTCGCGACCTGAACATGCTTCTAAGAGAACTAATTTGGGACGATGGTCATAGGAGCACCGCACTCACAACCCTCTGCAGGCCGACCCATATGGACTGGGCGCCCGACTTTGAGGCTTATTACCTAGCTTCCCAACTACAATGGGTGTCTGGTTGGGTGGCGGGCAGAGGACTACTGGACTTGTGCACACCCCAGGGGATAATAGAAGCTACATGGATTGTGGTACGCATGATAGGTAGGAAGGTAGCCCTACCTGGTAACAACTTAATGATGAGTGTTGCATTAGCATGCTGGAAGAGGTGCATGAAAAGAGTGGGAGTGGGCCCCCCCTATTCTCCGGCTTTGCCGATCTCGGCGCTGGTTCTGGGAGCTGGGGGCTTGAGCCCGGGAGGCCTCGGACTTGACCCATGGACAAGAGCAGGGATCTATACTGTGAGCGACCTCAGTAGTGGGGGGGTACTGGGGGAATTCTCTGCGCTAACGGAAGTGGGTGTTCCCCGGGGCCAGTTACTACTCTTCGGGAGGCTGGTTCAAACCCTGAAAGACCATTGGTGTACGATATTCGCAGAGCCCACAGTCCATGCGGTGCTGCACCTCCTGTTGACATCGGGGGAGGAGCCCCATCTGATAGCAAAAATTTACTGGGCCCAGGCCCAGGCTGTATAAGACCCAATGCAATCCCTGAGGGAGCGTTGGGGAGGCACTATTGGGCGGGAGTTGACTGAATCAGAATGGAACAAAGCACTGGCATACCCCCGGGTGGTCTCATGTAACATGCGATTACGATACGACCAATATAATTACCTACATAGAACGTACCTCACTCCACACCGACTATTCCGAATATACGGAGGGACCCCCAGGACATGCCCAAGATGCCGGGGGGGCGAAGCGGATTTTGACCATATGGTGTGGGGGTGCTCAGTGCTTCAAATCGGTTGGAGGGAGGCACTGGCTGCCCTCTCTCGGTTATTCGGAGTGGAGTTGCGGCCCACCCCAGACCTGTGCTTGCTGGGACTCAGGCCGACTGAAATAAAGGGGAAAGTAAGAGGGTGAATCCTGGACCTAGCGCTGGCCCTCTATAAAAGGCTGATTTCAAAAAGCTGGAAGGCTTCGGTCCACCCCCCGCTTGCTGAGTGGAAAAGAGATGTCACAAAATGGTCCAGGGCTGAGCTACAGGTCCTGAAGGCCGAGGAAGCCAAGGGCATCCGACAGGTTCTCACTGCCCCGACCTGGGAAGAACTGGTGCCGACATGGGATGAGCTAACCAAAAGAACAACAAACACCGATGTAGGGGTGGCAGAGGGTCAGCATACTCCAGGGGGTGGTCCTGTGCAGGAAGTTACCCACGAGATGCCTTGAGGCCCCCATACTGACACTTGGACTGCATGGAGTAACGGGTAAAAAAGCCACATGAATCGCCACCAGCCACAATGCCTCAGGAGCCGGGGGTGGAATGGCCCTCACATTTGTGTCACTGTGCCCCAGCTCCTTAAAGATCATTAACCACAAGTCTCACCCACACAATGCTGTAAAGTTGACCCTTTGTTCAGTTTATTTACCCTTCCTAC
This sequence comes from Pleurodeles waltl, assembly GCF_031143425.1. Taxonomy (NCBI): domain Eukaryota; kingdom Metazoa; phylum Chordata; class Amphibia; order Caudata; family Salamandridae; genus Pleurodeles; species Pleurodeles waltl. The sequence continues at coordinate 560,009,321 of NC_090444.1, forward strand.
CCCCTCATAGTCCCCCTTCTCCTCCTTCCTCTCCTCTCCTCTCCCTCCCCTTATTTCCGATCTTCATTCCCTATGATCTCTCCTCCAAGTTGCTAACAGGAAGGGGCTGTTTCCCCATAAATTTGTTACATATAAAAATGACACAAAATCAATACTATAAGTTCAACGGCGAGCTCGGCATAGATGTTCAATGAGCTTAAAGCACTAGAGTCAGGACCCGACAAATGTATAAATCATACTATGGGCCCCATAGGAATATGCAATGAAACATGAGTAATGCATGCTACAATTGTAACCAGTTCATATGCTTATGTATAACTAGTGTAAGCGATTACTTGGAACAGACATACAAGTGTATAATAACAAAATGTTAATAAAATATATTTAAAAAAAAAAAAAAAAAAAAATTATAACTAATTTCCCAAAGTTACTTTCTGGCATGAGTTATAGGCCCAGATTGAAGAAGGCTTAGCGCCTCCTTGCGACACATTAGTGTCACTTTTTTTTACGTTACTGTTGCTCAACAAAGCCAAATTTGCCACGTCAGATTTACAAAGTGGTGCAATGCATGCATTGTGCCACTTTGTAACCCCTTGCGCCACATTATGCCTACTCCAGGCATAATGTATGCAAGGGAGGCATTCGCCCATTCTGGGGGCCCCAAAAATGGCACAGTGGAATCTGTGCGATTCCACTGTGCCATTTTTAGCGGCTATTTTTAACACCTGCACATAGCAGGCATTAAAAGGGGGCACACCATCACTCCTAATGGGCCCCTATGTACCTTGCAGGATTAGCGCCATAATTTTAGGTGCTAATTCTGAAATGTACTACAATAGCCTCAAAAATTATGACTCTATTGTCCCTAACCTGCACCAGGGTGCGCACCATGTTTAATAGGGTGCACACGTAGTGGCCTCAGCGGGGCTGTAAAGGATGCAAGAAAAGTGGCACTGCAAATAATGCAGTGCCACTTTTCTAAATTTGGGCCATAGTTTCTTTATATAAGCATAACTATAAGTATAGCTGCTGAATTTCTGTGTTTGTGTAGGAGTAAAACATAAACTTAACTATAATGTCCCTAAAACCTTTGTTTTTTTTCAGTAAATTGCTATGTTTTTTTTAATGCACATGTTACTATTTGTGTCAAGTCTTTTCCCCAGGATCCAAGGACGATTCGAAGAAGATCCTCGAATCTGCAGATCATTTGAAAAAAAAGGGCAACTTTTTGCCCATGAGGGGTCCCCAAGTGTCCCCTTTATGTGTCTAATGGGGTCAGGATACCTGTATCCTGATCCCTTATATGGTTTTACACTGTTTTTCTTCACCCCACAGGCAATGCTAGAAACAACTTTTCTGTAATGTTGCGGGCATCCAATCAGTGCCTTACTTTTCCTCTGAAACCGCAGAGGATCTGAGGAGGATCCAAGCAGGATCTGAGCCTCTATATATACAAATTTGGTTTTCATTTAATAAGTAGAAAACTACTTAACGGATTGATACCATATCACAAAAAGGTCACTTTCTGGACCAATGCTAGCTTTCCATCAAATGTGGTGGAAATATCCCCAGTGGTTCAGCCGCTATTCCTGTTCAAAATCTCTATGGCAATCAACATGAAGAAAACATGTTTCCCCCCCCCCACTTTTTCTCGGGCCCAGCTTGACAGATCATCCCAAAACTTTCGAGCCAGCAGCTGAGGGAAAATTTTGTGAAGATTTGTCAACCTGCGGCAAAGATAAAGGCAAGAAAAATGCTTTTTCAATAGAAGCCAAGCCAGGTCCTAACTATAACTACCTGGTGGCTACTTCCGTTAGGTGTTTATACATATATATATATATATATATATATATATATATATATATATATATAACTTTGGCACCATTTGATGAATCTTCATGAAACTTTCCCCAAAAAAGTTCATCCACCTCATGTGTACATATACATATACACATATATATGTACATATATATATATATATATATATATATATACACACATATATATACATTTATATATATATATATATATGTGTGTGTTTTCGGAGCCTCTAGCAAGAGTGTTTTTTTGTTTTTGCTAATAACTTTGGCACCATTTGATGAATCTTCATGAAACTTTCCCAAAAAAAGTTCATCCACCTCATGTGTACATAGATATATATACACATATATATGTACATATATATATACATATATATATTTACATATATATACATATATATATATACATATATATATGCATATATATATGTGTGTGTGTGTGTGTGTGTGTGTGGTGTTTGTGTTTTAGAAGCCTCTAGCAAGAGTGTTTTTTTGTTTTGCTAATAACTTTGGCACCATTTGCTGAATCTTCATGAAACTTTCCCAAAAAAAGTTCATCCACCTCGCTCATGCCTAGAAAGGTGCAGGGGGATCCGTCAAGAAGGGGCTTATTGGGGTCCCAGAATGTAATTTCCCAGTGCAATTGTAATATTGAACAGCGATAGCACGGAAGCAGCTAACAGAATTACACCAAATCTGGCACCAAGCTAGTTCTTGGCTCACAAAGTATTCTTTTTTGTGGTTTCAAGTAAATCCTTTATGGAGTTTTTGAGAAATGAAGGTTCAAAATCTATGCATATGTCATATCACACAGGACCCACGGTTCCCACAGATTTAGAAATAAGATCTTATTGGCAGCCACCACACCAGTGAAGATGTGGCAGCAGCCATTTTAGGACTGAGGGCCTTTTTCAGAAACAGAATTAGGTAAACATATTAGGGAACAGGGTGCGGCATATCCTGTCCCAATAGGCCTGGTGGCAGGAGTCTCAAAAGGGACTCTCAGGGCCCAAAACATATTTTGTGTAGCATCACAGCAAATCTGCAGAAGATTTGAGGATGCTTAGTATGAGTAAGAAAAAGCCCCAATGATCAGCCAGGACCTCAGGGGTTGGTGTAATTAGCTTTTTGGGGGAGGGCTGTGGTTACTGCTTCCTGAGCCCTTAGAAGACCCCAGGCACCCTATCCCCTGGGGCTAAATTGATATGTAATAGAAGGAGGTGTGTGAAGCCCACTCCCAGAGCCTCAGAGGAGACATGGACCCCATCCCTTGGGACTGACTTTTAGATTTGAGAGAGGAAGGCATGCACCCTCCCTCTAACTTCACATGCTCCTTATGGACCACATCCCCTAAGGCCAGTTTTGGTATGGGGATGGAGTATCAGGTCCCCTTCCCTGATCGATACACCTGCACTGGGGCCCCCACCCCATAGGGCCCTGCAAAGCACTGTCCAGAGGACCCCATAGTAGTGTGGTTAGTTTTACGTATTCATTGTGCTTTAGCTTCAGGCTTTAGGCCTTTGTGCATTTTGCCCTGAATATATTTTATTCATTTGCTAATAGCTTAGAGCCTCTGTGCACTTTGCTCTACATGCTTTTTATTAGGCTTCGTACTGTTATTTTTCAAATAGCCAGTTCTACGGTGTTGTTTTTTATTCATATCACACTGTTTTGCCTACTTCAGCACTGGAGTTCTCCATAACATATTTACTCTGTGCTTCAGTCAAGGATACAGTCTGGTACATTGCCGATAGACGTGGTAAGAGTTTAGACTCGGCATTCCTGCGTAGGGACATTTTGTGATCACGCTGACATGTAAGTTATAAAATCACTTCCTTGTCCCAGTACACGCAAGAGGGAGATTCCGACCAGGGAACCACAACTTGACGTTGACTGCCTCGTTGCAGATGCTGAACCAAGATCACAGGTCTTTGCTCAGGTATGAGGGCTGATATCCCCATAGTGATTCTAATAGGCAAACTAGAAGCTTAACATGCTGTGCTCTAGATAGAACAAGCAGAGGGAGAGTAGAAACTGTTTGACAATATGATAGCTTTGTTTTTATGTTTTACTCTCCTGGTAACTATCACAATCCTACTGTGTTGTATTGTTCTGGTTATTGCGGCTCATGCCTTAATATCTAAAATACAGTTGTTTTATTAAAACATTATATAAAACTTATACTGTCTTTGTCATTTGTATATGAGATCATATTGGAAATAAGAGAGTTGGTTTGGATCTGAGTAACCACGACTTCCCTGAGAAGTTCCGAAGATGTCATGCGCTCGGCTGCCAAATCATTCCTTCCACAGGGGAGAAATGAGGCACTGCTAGTTAGCCGGAGCAAAAAACGGATTTAGGGTGACAGAGTTCTTTACACGTGGGTCAGACTCAGTCCCCCACACCGTTATCGATCCTGCTACCTAGAAATCCAGTAGTCTCATTTAGAATAATGAGAGCCCACGCGACATGGCGCCGCCAACGTTTGGTCTGGCTCTAATGATTAGGTCCGACTGACTCTCTTGGACTCATATATATTTTCACTCCTCGGTTCCGTATACGGAGACGTCCGTGGGGCTGAGGGTTTCCGCCGCCACGGCATAGGTGCTTCCTATTGCTTAGTGGTCGGTTGTTCAAGCTTGAACTTTGAAAGGAAAAAACCCCGATATTGGTGTGCCTTCTCTGACCTGCAGCTGTTTTTTAATAAAATGGCGAATCCTAATGTAGTGAACATAGCAATTAATATGCGACATCCGCTCACGGGACATCTATTGACACATGGACTGACAGTCCAGGGGGGTCCAGTCACTTTTGTGGTGGACGCCCATGCAGCCTATAGAACGGAACTTTTTTATTCTTGGGTCGCTTTTCCAGCAGTGCATGGGGGAACAAATACTTTTCACGAATACACAGTTGCGAATGTCCCTGGACAATACAGGGCTTTCGCTTATTTAGAAATACCTCTATCTTATCAAGAACACCATAATTGGCTTGATGGCGCCCTCCCACACACAATAGCACAAGTAAGGTTAGGGCCACTGAGTAATGATGGTCCTACCTGGCCTTTATTGGCTACATATACACCACATCCTGCGGTTGCTCAATTGGCAGTGGTTGAAGTTCGTCATTTATATACAGAATTAACGGCTACATATAGACGATTAGTTCAGTTTGTGATGCAGACATTAAACACGAATGCAGCGCGTGCTGCTCCAGCGCACCCACAGGCGGTGGTTCCGGGTCTTAATCCACACATACTGCGAGAATTACAGAGTGATCTTTTAGCAGTTAAACACTTACACACTCGGGACAATAAGACACATTTAGTGATCAGGGTAATACCTGGGGCTGTTGGGTTTACTTATGTCACCTTTAATGAAGGGGAGACTGTCCCGATTGCATACAAATCTCACTTGTATTCTGCTGCAGAGCAACGTTTTGCACAAACTGAGAAAATTCTCACTGCAGTACAGATGGCTGTTATTAAAGAAAGACCGCTGGCCCAGGGTCAACGCATTGTTGTCGTTTAACCGGTTCCGGCCTTAGAGGCTGTTACAAAAGCGAGTGTTCCTAATTCGAAGGCTCTACACCCGCGATGGATACAATGGGCTACGTCTTTGACAGCCACTGATGTAGATTATGTATTTGACCCTAAACTGCAGACTCAAGAATTTCTTCAATACGAAATAGAATACCCTGTTCCTGCTGGTACATTGCCTATTGACCAATATGAAGTGGTCATGTATACCGATGGCTCTGCGCAACCGGCGGTTGGGACTAAACAACAGTATTCTGCTGCATGTGCGGTGGTGAGCGGCACTATGGAGGGGGAAGTGTTCTACCCCCGACATACTTATACTAAAACCTTGGGAGATTGCACGGCACAGCTAGCTGAGCTCAAAGCTCTATTGTTAGCGTTGGAGCATGCGGATCCGGCACTTTTAACCTTGCTGGTCTGTGACTCCTATTACTGTGTGCAGTCTTTCAACGAATATTTACACTATTGGAAGACGAATGGGTTCAGAGATTCTAAAGGCAACACCATTAAGCATAAAATGTTGTGGGGTAAGGTTGCGGATCTGAAGGAAACGCTTCCTAAAGTCCATGTTGTGCATACACTTGGACACCAGCGCGTTGGAATACACGTTGCTGGGAATACTTTGGCTGATGAAGCCGCAAAATCGGCAGTGGCTGTCGCCACTGTGGCCGCAGTGACTCGTTCGAGTTCCAAACCAGACACAGAAATATCGGCTGCCATAAAAGCTACTGCTGATGGCACGCCCTTTCCTAAAGGATTTCCTTCAAAATATAGTTACTGCTTGAATGGTGCGCTAAATGCTACTGTTACAATTCCAGGCATTGGTGTACGTGAAATTCCGAATAAAATAGAGAGACCTCGATTGATTTCTGCAGCCCATGAGGGGGTGGCTTCTGCACATGCTGGGGTGGCTGCCACAATTTCACTTTTACAGGCTCGTTACTGGTGGCCTGGTCTCTATAAAGAGACAAAGCAGTATGTCCTTTGTTGTGACATTTGTCAACAAATTAAGGCATTGTCGGCTAGACGCCCGCAGCAGACGCCCCTTCTGATTTTAAACAAACCATTACAGTGTGTGTACTTGGATCATTGTGGTCCGCTGACGCCAGATAGTGCATACAAGTATATATTGGTTGCTGTAGATTCGTGCTCCAGATTTGTATGGGTATGGCCACAACGCTCGGCTGACGCTCGCACTGTTATTAAAGATTTGCGCATCTTTGTCGATATATTTGCAGTTGCGGCTTTTCATTCGGACCAGGGCCCTGCTTTTGCCTCTAAGGCATTCAGGAACACCATGGCTTCATTGGGGGTCCAACTCCAATTCTCGTCTCCATTTCATCCCGAGGGAAATTCTGTCGTGGAGCGTTTAAATCGTGATTTAAAGCAGTCCTTAACGGCCAAAGTTATAGGTACAGGTCGTGGTTGGCTAGCCCACCTATATGGAGTACAGAGAGCACTTAATAACTTGCCTAGAAGGTCACTGGGGGGTCATACTTCATATGAGTGCCTGTTTGGAACACGAATGTATGTTCCTGATCTTGATGGTCCTGGTGTGGAGGCGGCAGATACGCCCTTTGACATAAATGATCGTGTCACTGTTTTGCAGGATTTACAACAATTCCGTGAAGATAACTCTTCTGCCAATGCTGCCTCCTCAGGAATTAAGGATGAGCCAGCAACAACTACTGGTTGGATACCCAGGATTGGGGATCTAGTGCGTGAAAAGGTCGCAGTTAAAAAAGAATTTGGTCCTTCTTATCGAGAACCTGTCCCTGTGTTGGGGGTAAGCTGCACAAGAACTGTGATTTTACCGCCGCTGCGAGGGGCCAAAGGAAATCGCTTTGTTTCCATTGATAATGTCAAGTTACAACATGTGGCCGATTCTGCACAGCAGACCAAGAGGGACACCCAGTAGTTCCGGAATCCCTCTCACTACTGGGGACGAGGTCCCGCTGCAGGTGATTTTCACTGACACTGTTTTCTCTCCGAGCTTGGGGAGGGTGGATAATGATCTTGCGATTGTTCCACCGACGGCGATTAATATGGAATCTTGTGATCAAATTGCTGTACGTTCTACTGATGTTTCTGAACATGTGGTTTATAGCGTGCCACGGCGAGAGCCTCCGTCTGCTTCTTCGTTCACAGTTGCACCTTTTGCTAGAACTGCTTCTGGCTGCTTCAACAACGCTGATAATGATGGGTCCGGCTCCTCGTCTTCAATGTCTTCTGTCCACGGTCCACGACGGCTGCTGGGATGGCTTAAACGAACATATTTTGTTTTTCCTTGGAACTATTTTTGGCTATTTTTGGCCGTGATGACTATTTTATTATGGTTGGGATTTGTGGTTACTTTTTTTCTGATAATACATGGTCATTTTCTTCCTGATCGATCGGACATTGAGCACGTGGAGACTGTGTTAAAACCACATTTTTCGTCTCATATGGTTCGAAGAGACTTGTCCACAGTGAACATTTCTGGTATACCAGTTCCGGATGGAATTGTGTGGGATAAAGTAATGTTTGATATATATGGTCCCACTGAATTGATTCAAATACCGTATGTCCTCAAATTATCAATGAATGATATTGTTATACCTGGCATTGTTTCTGATGATTGGGATGTGAAGACAGTAGATTCTATGCTAACGGATTTGCAATATTATACTGTCTATGACGATGAAGATGCTTACCAGTTTAGAGATAATCATGGTGACATGTTTTGTTACAACTATTATGGACACCACTTTATTCATAAAGCTAGTAGCCCTAAGTCCATGTTTAATTATGTGCAATGGGAACATTGCTCGACTCCTCCACAAGGGAGTTCAAAAACGTATTATGACAAATTTGCATATTTTACTGGGCATGATCCACGTAGTGCTAGGTCCTACTATTTTAAAGTTACACCGTATTCTAATAAGCAAATGTTATTGACCGATACTAAATTACTGTATTCTAATTTGTTTGTATCTAAACTGTCGGTCGAGGGATATGAATACTGGTTCAAAACTGTTGACTTGAAAAGTGTTTGGGGTACGAAAAATTGGCAAATGCGAGGCAGGGACACGTTATTTAGAGCATGTATTATCCCTGTGCAGATGATTTTCCTCAATGACACAGTACAACAGACTAGCTGTTTGGGCTTAGCGACGATTAAGGAGTTAACTTTGCCTAGTATACCTGTCCCTTCTAAATTAAAAAATTGGCAGTACTAATTGAATGCTACTTTCAGTGACTTTACACATTGGGTCCAGAATGGTACACTTAACACTTCATCGTTACATCCAGGCGGGTGGTTATTATGGCCTGTAGACACTAATATGTGTCATCAACGTTTTGTCACCTCTTCAGGGGGGTTCAGGACTAGTAGGGCAGACCCTCGTTACGTTTCACCAGAACATGCTGATATTATAACTACATACAGTGTGGGGAAGCTTTGTCAGCAATGGTTGAAGTCATCCACGCTGGATGCAGTTAAGTCACATCTCATGTTACTGTCTAATAATACTGATTTACAAGATTTTTTGTCAGGTCCCAGAGTACCACGGAAGAAAAGGTTCTTATACGAGGTTTATAATGAGATTTGGAAGCTTTCACAACAAGAGGCTGCAGCCCGGTTGAGGCAGATTGATCAAGAAAATCTGATGCAGACTTTGTCTGTTGTTGATAATGGCATGCATACCCTTTCCGAACGTGTTTACACGATTGACAGCATTGTTTCCTCTGCCATTGACATTATTAAATCGGACATGTCTTCTTTATATCATGGGCAGAGTCAGACGCGGTCCATCATGCAGCTGGGTTGGACTCTTCAGACCTTGAAGGCGGGTCGCGTTCCATGGCAGCACGTTCGAGCCAGGGAGATCTTTATCTCTTTTAATTTGACTCGTCAACAACAACTGATGGCTAAAAAGGAAGCGACATATGTTATGTTAAATATTGAAAAATTAGAGAAACTGCCTTTCACGGTAGCTGAGATTCCGTCAGCTGAATGGTTGATCCATTGGGTTATTAATTTGCCTATCTCTACTTTGCAATTTACTTCGTGTTTGAAGCACATTCCGGTGGGTAGATATGAACTATTGGGAGACAGTTACATACACGAGGTGTGGGACCTTCCCTTTCAGTACAGATGTGTTAATGGTTTGAAGGAGGTTTTTCTTAGCGGCAGCGAATGCAAAGCTTCTGTCAGCCATTCAATGGTTTGTAAACAGCTGTCCTTGCACGGGGCGTGTAACGCTTCGATTGCTAACTTAGCTTGTTATCTGAAGGGAGTTCCAGTCCCGGTTATTAAAAACACTTTCCAGGTGCTTTCTAACGGCAGTTACATTGTTCTTAACAGCGAACGCTGCTGTGGCATGCGTGCCGGAATAGTTTACATCGTCGTTGTCAACAAGGCCGTTACGTGCTGCGGGAATGTGTTGTTTCCCCCCACTCAAATTAGGGAGGTAGCGGACATCTGGCCTCATATTGCTACTTCCAAGGTTGATTTCGACAAGTTGAGTCGGCTAAAAGCTTTATTGTTTCAAAAGCATGTGGCCCTTACATCTGCTAGCGAGACCTACGCACTTCAGGTGGCAAGGTCATCGGCGGAGATACAGTCCCCTTTTGAATACTAACTTTCCGACTCACTTCGGTGAACTTGTGGGACGTATATTTAATGCATCCAGCACTGCTGGTATTGCATATTTTTTCAAAGTCGTTGGTGTTGGTTTTGCTCATACCTTCTCTTCCATATTCGGTTTGATACCTTCGGCTATACATTCTATTTTCGGAAGCATTTTTGGGGGTTTCCCGATTACTTTGGCTTTATTGGCTGGAGTCTTGCTGTTATTGCTATTTTTTCGCAATGGCTGTCCCGTCACAACGAGATCCTGTACTGCTGCTCCCATCAGCGCAGCTGTGTCGTGAACGCATGATGCAGCATTTTGGAGCAACACTCCTGGGACATTTGGAGTGCGACTGGTCTCTGTCATTCAGACCGGTTTTGGATTGTGTGCAACCCGTGTTTCGATGCCTTTGGTGCTCGTTTGAACATGCACTGGCTCTCTGTCTCTCCTTGCAGCGCCCTCCAATGGTCAATGCTGATCTGTTGATGTTCCCGATTAGGGCTCATTCCGAGACTTGTGCACTACGGATGCGCTTGCTTCGTGAGGCAATTTATGAGATTCCCTTCCTGGAGGAAGATGGTATTGTCTCTTTCATAGGCCCTGCACGGGGTGCCGCCCTGAATGGTTTTGGGGCTTTGGATCACACCTGCTCCATGGTACTTTGTGGCGTGGATCTTCCGATATTGACATATATCGAAGTGGAGGAACTCCTGCGTTCTATTGCTTCTATCTGACGATTGGATTTTTACGAAATTGACACTATATTGAATTTGGTTATGCTCACATGTTACCTAAATTTATGACTTTGTTGTCTTCTCACCTTGTCGAAATACTTGTTTTATATATTGTTTATATTTAGGGCATCCTTTTTTGTTATTGGAACCACTTGCTACCGACAAGGGGAGGGTGTAGTGTGGTTAGTTTTACATATTCATTGTGCTTTAGCTTCAGGCTTTAGGCCTTTGTGCATTTTGCCCTGAATATATTTTATTCATTTGCTAATAGCTTAGAGCCTCTGTGCACTTTGCTCTAGATGCTTTTTATTAGGCTTCGTACTGTTATTTTTCAAATAGCCAGTTCTACGGTGTTGTTTTTTATTCATATCACACTGTTTTGCCTACCTCAGCACTGGAGTTCTCCATAACATATTTACTCTGTGCTTCAGTCAAGGATACAGTCTGGTACATTGCCGATAGACGTGGTAAGAGTTTAGACTCGGCATTCCTGCGTAGGGACATTTTGTGATCACGCTGACATGTTAGTTATAAAATCACTTCCTTGTCCCAGTACACGCAAGAGGGAGATTCCGACCAGGGAACCACAACTTGACGTTGACTGCCTCGTTGCAGATGCTGAACCAAGATCACAGGTCTTTGCTCAGGTATGAGGGCTGATATCCCCATAGTGATTCTAATAGGCAAACTAGAAGCTTAACATGCTGTGCTCTAGATAGAACAAGCAGAGGGAGAGTAGAAACTGTTTGACAATATGATAGCTTTGTTTTTATGTTTTACTCTCCTGGTAACTATCACAATCCTACTGTGTTGTATCGTTCTGGTTATTGCGGCTCACGCCTTAATATCTAAAATACAGTCGTTTTATTAAAACATTATATAAAACTTATACTGTCTTTGTCATTTGTATATGAGATCATATTGGAAATAAGAGAGTTGGTTTGGATCTGAGTAACCACGACTTCCCTGAGAAGTTCCGAAGATGTCATGCGCTCGGCTGCCAAATCATTCCTTCCACAGGGGAGAAATGAGGCACTGCTAGTTAGCCGGAGCAAAAACCGGATTTAGGGTGACAGAGTTCTTTACACGTGGGTCAGACTCAGTCCCCCACACCGTTATCGATCCTGCTACCTAGAAATCCAGTAGTCTCATTTAGAATAATGAGAGCCCACGTGACACCATTACCTGGAACAATTCTCCCAGTAGAGTGCAGTTAGAGAATCCAGAATTAATTCCCTACCCACACCCTAGCCGTCAAGGAATGCAACTTTGCTCCCACTCTTTGGAGCACAGAAGAAATTTGCAACCACCATGGGTCGGATCAAAGGAATGAAGCCAGGATGGCTATGTTGTGGATACCACCAAGGTGAGCATTTACTTGAAAATAATGTCTGGTGCCATTCAATACCCACAATTGGTGCAGGCTGGGGAGCCAGAAGGGGCCATAAAGGTCTTGGGACTCCCCAGTGAGCATCATCAATTGAACAAATTGTGGGGTAGGCAGTTGTGCATCTACTTTAAAATACTGGGTGGCCCGCCGGCATCCACTATTGGCTGAAGAGCCAGCAGGCGCTTTGGAGGCCTTTCAGACTACACTCTTGGCAATTTTGCCCATGTTGTCAGTACCCCAAGTGGACACTGGGGCACCCACTTTAAAATAATAGCCAGCTATACATGCAGAGCCCTTCTCCTCGTGGCCTTCTCCAATGTGAATGAAACTATTTCTTCCAGACTTCCAGACTCAAGAAGGTAACTTTTCAGTGAAACTAATCTAGTACCTGTGCCTGACCCATGGTCCATTGTGTTTGGCGTGAACTTGTGACTTTCTCCCAGTCTAGCGAGACCAGACTGGTCAATTGGTGCTGCAAATTTCAGTAAAAGTGTTTACATTGAATATCTCTGGTGCTACTGATTGGGCTTTTGTCATCCTAGTATCATTTTATTTCTTAAAATTTACTGAGATTTTTCTTGTGTTGTGTTTTTACTTTATTACTGTTTGTGTGCTACATAAATATTTTGAACATTGGCTCCTGGTTAAGGCTGACTGCTTTGTGTCATGCTACCAAAGGGTTAAGCACAGGTTCATTTAGTGACTTTTTATGGTTCGTACTAACAAAAATTGTGATTGTTGCTCGAGTGGGGCTTCCACACCCCTCAAACTACAACCCAATAACCCAATTTCTTACAGAGGTTTTTATGCTGAGCTTTGACTTCAGTTTGTTGGGCAACTAACAATATTTGGCCGGAACTCCATGTTACAAGAGTAACATGGAACCACCAAATTCTGTCAATTCCACGGGTAGAATGAAACGTTATGCCCACCCCTAGTTCACGCTGGAGGCAATACATTTTTAACACAGGTAAGACAATGAATAATTCCATTCTGTCAAATTTTGTGTGTGCAAATCAAGCCATTATTGACAAGAAAACCTTGGACAACAATTCAGGTTTTGACGGCACACAATATGGGTCCTAACAGATCATTTGAATTTACAACATATTAAATTGGCAAAGGTATTAACAGTTTCAACAGCCCATATTGTTCCCAACTGCAATTATGTAATGAGAGATTGACTGGAGGAAAATATTGGATAGGTAGCTAAGACTTTAAGACGTTGAATAAATGACCATACAAGGTTGCAAATAGACTCCCATATAGGGTCCTCTTTGCTCCACCCAAAACATGGCCTACAATTTATGGTGTTAAATTGGTGGCATGATGACTGGTTAGCAGGGTGCCAAGCAACAGCCTAAATACCATAACTGGTTAAATGCTTTTTCTGGTGGACACAAAGGAATAAGCATTTTAACCACTGTCTTCACCCATGCACAGTTTGGCCATAGATCAAGACACAATGAAGACCACTAGCAGGGTTTCTACAGCCACTAAGAATTCTCTTACATCATTGTTGATTTACCTTCTGCACAAGAGTAAGGCACATTGCTGGTTGTCAACCTGTGAAATGGTTACATTTTATACATAGAATTTAATACATTTTTCACAAAGCACAAAGAGAATTCACAGTATCCCATCAGGTAAAGTGGCTGACAGGTGAAAAGTTTTTTGAGGATATGAGAAGAAATTTGCAAGATCCGAGGAATGGACTTGCCACTGCCTAGCAGCCACCACCACTACACTGATTGTAAAAAAGAAAAGGGCAAATCAAAACATGGAGTCATTTTGTAAGCTGTTGTATCTCAGACAAAACATAGGCTTTGGAGGCTGAATCCACGGGACCTACATGAGAATGAAGAGGACTACTAATTTAAATACAGTGATTGTTTATTATTTTCTGAAAAACAAGGGGTTGGCACAATCATTAGGTATTTATTTTGAGGCCTTTAGGACAGACCAGTGTGGCCAAGCTATCTCATTTTCGGCCTACTTGGTGCTTGATTGAGTTCATACGAATGATAAAACGGGGATCGTGAAGAATGTCGAGAGTGAGGAAATAGTGATGAGAGAGTAGTACCGGTAATTTCTCATAAGTTTAGGGGTATATTTATACTCCGTCTGCGCCGACTGTGTGTCAATATTTTTTGACGCACACTCAGCGCAAACGTTGCCCCATATTTAAACTTTGACGCCCAAGCCCGAGGATGACAAAATTCTGCAGTGTGAGTCATTTTCTGGATGCGGCAACCAACCTTGCGTTAATTATATGCAAGATAGGCATTCCCGTAAACAAAATGGCTTAAACGGCCGTGCGTCGTATTTATGCTTTCGGGCAAAAATGACGCACGGCCGGGAGGCGGAGCCAGAAAATTACGCACAGCCCGATTTGTGTCAAAATTTAACGCCTGGGTCAGGGCAGGCGTTAAAATGGGGCAAACACACCTGTATTTAATCAGAACACACAGAACAAAAAGCAGAGCAGCAGAGCAGCAACAGGGAGCCATGGAGGTGATACTAAACCAGCGTGCACGCAGACGCAGAGCCCAGCAACAACAGCAGCTACAACAACACCAGCAGGGACCCCAAAGGCAGCGCAGAAGGCAGGAGAGGATATTCCGCCCAAGAACCGCCCTTCAGGGCCTCAGGGAACACGACATCATACAGAGGTACCGGTTGAACTGGCAGGCCATTCAGCAGCTAAATATCCTGGGAGTGTCCATGAGTCATACATCTTCCGTCACTGCACCATCAATGAACACTTCCAGGATGGACGGTATGGCAGTGGACTACTTGTTGGTAAGTACAAAAACCTATTTATATACACACTGCATAGCAACCCAATGAGTGTGGTTGCCTAAATGTCACCTTGCAAATTGTAAGTGTCCCAATGACCTTTACATTAATCCATTGCATAAGTTTCAAGGTATGGGATGTCCAGGGTACTTTGATATGAACGTGTTAACAACACTTTCAATTTTAACTGTGCATGGAACTATCATCTCACCCCCAGTGAAGACACACGGACACCTGTATCACAAGTGACAATGCTAGGGATGGCACACTGTACTGCAAATCCCAAAACATACTGCTGACAAACGGTTAGCAGACAAACACTCGTTCAGCCATGGAAACAACACAATGCAGATGGTATAGCCTACAAGCATAGGATGCCACATTAGGACACACAAGAGTCACAGACAACACAAGACAACTACTGCCATGAAAGGTCCTTTCAATAGTGCCAGCTACATCAAAATGATCCCATTCATTTTCTCTTGCAGCTGATCAGGGGTATGGCATCCAACCATGGATTATGACACCATTTGTCAACCCAAGTACTGCTGCAGAGCGTGCATACAACGACGCCCATAGGAGGACACTCAGCATTGTCGAGCGGACCTTCGGCATCCTCAAGTCAAGGTTCCGCTGCCTCGACATCACTGGTGGTAGCCTCCTATATTTCCCCGAGATGGTCTGTAGGATCATCCTCACATGTGCAATATTGCACAACATTTGTATCAAAAGAAACATTCCCCTCCTGGAACCAGAGCCACACATGCCTGAAGAGGAGGAAGAGGAGGATGCTGGCCAGCAGCAGGAGGGGGAACTACAGAACACAGCTGCTGGTATACGCAGGCGGCAACAGATTGTAAATAATTTCTTCTGAATATGATCACCTTCACCACTTTAGTTAACGAATTGAAATAAACACCTATTCTAATCACCATATCATGGTCTGGCT
Organism: Pleurodeles waltl; assembly: GCF_031143425.1. NCBI lineage: Eukaryota > Metazoa > Chordata > Amphibia > Caudata > Salamandridae > Pleurodeles > Pleurodeles waltl. The sequence continues at coordinate 560,025,164 of NC_090444.1, forward strand.
ATTCCTTTTTGCACACCTTCATCTCTACTTATCAGAATAAGAGTGTTGCCTCATGGAGCATTGCTGAGATACTGATTAGGACACAGAACATTCCAGAGCTAATGTGATGCCTAACATACAATGGTCACATACACACACACTCTTAATGACATATATCATGTACATGTCTCCTTTGAAGGCCAATAGCAGAGGACCACAGCTATTTCACACATACATGTTGAAAGCAAGGTCCAACGCAGCATATGGCACACAACTAAGACACCATCACTCAATAAGGGGAAAACAAGCCTCATACATGAGGCAGTCAATGTGCTTTCGCATCAGTAACAGGAATGCCTGACCAGACCCTTGACAGCAGTAAGTCCAACTGCATCCAATATTTGCAAGGACTATCTGTGACTAGAGTTCCTTAGAAGCAGAACATAGACAGCACAAGTGCCACACATATGACATGCATTGCGTACATGACATTCCATGTACATGTCCGCCCATTTCCTAACTCCTGACACACCCAAGCTTCTGGTCACAACCCACCTGTCGGAAGAGGTCCCTGGAATACTAAGATGTGTACCCTGATAATACCTCCTCTACACACACAGACCAACATTAGCAAACCTGTGTGCTACACTCTTTCCTATGGTATGCCATTGTCATAGAGCATCTGACTGCAAGGACGTCAGGTCAATTTATACACTGTCTTCTAGTTTCAAAGCCCTGCTAGCACATGTAGATTGCTTCCCCTTGTGAAAATGTCTGTAGGCCCTTAGAATGCAAGTCTCACATACAGGACTGGTGAGAAACAGATGCAGCCCACACCTGTGATCACCTCCATGCACACCACCCATATAAAAAACACTGCCCCTGATGATGCCTGGAACAGCATAGGAGTTGCCATTATGTCAAATACACCGTCAACCATTGATACTAACTAAGCCGTGTAACACAGCCCTTGGGTTCATTTGTCACCTTCAAAAACACAGGACGTACACAGTTTGACATGTTGGTTGGTCCTCTAAACAGTCTCAGTCAGACCACTGATTACGTAACTTGTCAAGTAACTGGATCCTGAATCACCTTGCATTCTGTCAGCCTGACTGGCAACTGTCTGTGCATCACACTAAAGTATCCCTGTGTCTACATATGTACCACACTTGCGTTAGCAAACCTCCCATTCATCAGGGGGCATTGGGCATGGGCTTCTTCCAGGCATACCCAAATACATTGTATAGCATCATCTGCCTTTTAACCGTACCATTTGAGTTACATCCTCTTGGAAAAGCAAAATTCATGGCCCATCCCTTGTCTGGGTTGCATTTATGCATGAATGACAAAGTGTGACAGTGTCCCATGGCCGTAGGCAGGGATTGGGTACGGGGCTTTCAGCACAACCAGCAACCTCTGAAAATGTCCATGAATAATACACAAATGTCAGGACCATGACAGTTCACACACAGCATCACAGTGCGCACAACATAGTGATGGGCCGTGTGTGGTGAATAGCTGCGAGAATAATCAGCACAGAGGCTATGATGTTCCCAGATGCCGTGGGAAGTGCAGAGGCCAACCTGTGTACAAATGTTGTAATGACACCTGCCGGAACATGACACCTGAGACATTATCTCACTCAGCACACCAAGGTTGCCCTGTTGACTGTCTCATTACACGTCTTTAGTGACAGGGTGGGACCATCCACATGTTGGTTCACATGTCCACATCTACTTTACTCACATTGATCAACCAAGGATACTCAGTAGATACAGGAATAGCTGCCACTGACTCATGATGAGTCCTGGACTGAACTGTGACAAATTACACCCCAAACAATCTACAGGATCATCATTGGACCACACACATGAACAAGACACCTATGTGCAATGGATCACTGGAAATAAGTGGACACGTGCTGTCTTGTATGCTGGTCCACCACAGCCACTTGATAGTTGGGGCTCACTTCTATGCCCTCAACTGTGGTGTCATCATACATATGAGATTCACCCTTATCTGTCTGTGCAAACAACATGGTACCCACTTCTTCAATGCATGTGTATGACTCACTGTGGGAGTCTCCAAGTAGTGCCTAGGAAGCTCTTACCAACTCTCTAGGACATAGGATGTAGAAAATGTGGACCATTGACATGAACAAGCGTCTGCCATCCATCTGGTGCATGCTATGTCACATGTGGTGTCTGCGTGACCCTAAAACTTGGAAGTACACTTTACGGGTGTTGTTACATGTATGACTAACACATGCCCTTGCTCATTTTCAATTTGACTTGCATTTAAGGATTGGACACATGGACATCACATTCATACAACCATATGTACAATTATGCTTCATGTGATACACACACACTTGGTCAACCAACACATTAGTTGTCAAAGCACACACTTTGAGCCAAAGGCATTTAGGTATTGTACATATGTGCGTCACATTGCTATCCTCTCCTTATGCCAAACATGCACAATTTGTGCAACACATATATGTAGGCCACTCTTATGACCATCTATTGCGTCAGCCAACTGTAGAAATACTGTGAAAGGTGTAGTGGATGATGTTCCGCTGCAGTATGATGTCACAAATGTGAACATACACCACCAACACCATACTGTCTTCAATTAGCCAATCTCTGATGTGTTCCAAATGTAAAATAATCAAAAAACAAGTAAAAATGCCCCAAACCAGTTAATGCACTGTAATTTTGACGTCCCTAGTGTTGTGAGCCATTTTTTGACTAACAAAACTGTATTTGCGTCATTTTGTTTTGACGCACAGGAGTGAAATTTAGCCCGCATCCAGATATTTGTACAGTCCATGTATCATTATGTGGATGCGGGTTAATATTCACGTCTGTGTGTCAAACAAATGACGCAAAAACAGTTTTGATAAACAAAAAATTACGCATAACGTGAAAAAGGCAGGACTTTTCATACAGGAAGTGATGTAATAGTATATCCTGTTTCCAGATCATGTACAGTGGGTGTACTTTCACTTTCACTTTGCAGTCTATGATCCTTCTAGACTGTGTGGCTGTGTAGAGAGTGTTGTCCTGAGATTTTGTGCTGTTTTTGTCCTGTGTGCTATCTGTAAAGTCCATTTGTGAAATAAATATTGTTTGTGTATACTGTAGTACTGTGTTTTGTCTACATTTGTCCATTTATCTTGTGTTTTTCTTGTTTGTGGGAGTCTGTTGTGGGTAGTGTTAGTTTGGGGATAGTTGGGCTCTTTTAGTGTTTAGGTTTACTTTTTTTCTGTCTTTGTACCCCTACTTTCCCCCTTTCTATTTCTTTTATCCCTAACCATATCATCACTTATAAGTATGTCTGGTATGCCACGTCTTGGCAGGATGGGGGAAGAGGAGTTGGGGGGCTTCATCTGGCTGGTGACGCATTTCTTGCCGCTCATGATCCAGGCAGGGTGATACAGGGGTATCCGACAGAGGCACGCAGAATCCGGTGGGGAAAGGTGCTGCATCACCTGCAGCGTGTGTATGCCAGCCAGAGGAGTGACCACCAGCTGAAGCACCAGTGGGCTGACCTCATCACCAGGGAGCAGGATCTCTTGGACCACCTGGGAATCATGATTAGTGGCACTGTTGGTGAGTACGACTTATGTTAATGTGCACGATTAAATGCTCGGTAGTGACATCAGGGTATTAGTGCAATGTCTGCCAGCTAACTTGCTGACTGTGTGTAATGCTGGGGAAATATAAGGGGATCATTGATGCACTATGGCAAGGATCACAATTGCTAGCTGTCAGGTCGCACGTGCTCAGCAAACTTACAGGTTACTTTTCCATGAAGGAAATTGGTGCGGCCTTTTTGTCAGAACAGCTAACAAAATAGGAGCCAATCATGTCTATATACAGTACTATTAACAGAGAAGTACAGATGTACCAACATGTAGGCCAACTATGTTGACGCAATTGCTAGACTGACTTTAGAATCACTACATGATGCTGAAAATGAGTGCTGCCTTCACGTCAATTGATAATAGCAAAGTGGCTCAGACATATGTTTAATGTGAGTCTGGTGAGTGTGGAAGGAAAGCGTTCACAGAAGTACTATGAATGTGTGGGATTATTGTGTTCCTTGATCTTTTTGGATACATGTCAGTTCTTGATTTGAAAACATTGTGAAAAGGTGTAAGGTGCCCTCAGCTAACATCTTACGATGTTTGTTGGAATTAGTTGAGCCACAATCCAAATATGGATGGCAGTCCAAGTGTATGCACATGGCCTCACATCTCCATGGTTGGTGCAAATCACCATAGCTGGGCCACATCAATTGTCTATACTGTAACAACAGGATGGCTTACAAAAGTCCCTGCCCCTCCCTCTGTACATTGGGCCTATGTGCAATAAATGTGTCATGGCCACAAGGCATCTTTGACTGGTAATGCAGTCCTCAAGTAACCAGGCTTTGGATGTCTTTCTTGGATGCACATGATGAGACGATTACACTCCATATTTTTTAGTGCTCACCAATTATGGGGCATGTTTGCAACCACATGATAGTTAGGGTCAATGTATGTGTGCAGATATGTGTGTAACTGTCACAGGAGACCCATGCTATGTACAAGTTGGCCGTGATATATCAGATCCAGTACCATCATGTCTGAATGGCTGCCATTTCATTATTAAGCCTACACATTGTAAATGTAAATGTTTATGAAATTGTTGCACTGTTGAGCACATTTCTTCCTTCCATACCTTACAGGTGGACCGGCACCCTACACTGTGGGAGAGGTGGCGACAATTGAGGACCCCGACCACTCCAGTAAGTGTTGATATGTCTGTTATGTGTTGTGTTTGCTGGTTATGGACTCGTGTGAGTTGGACACATAGCAAGGTGTGATGCGTTGGGCAAGCTTTTCTCTTGTTCCATGAGTGGGAATGCAGGTCTCACATGTTTTGAGTTTGCCAATGCGTATCCAATGCTATCATGTAGGGATTGTAGGACATCCCTGTGGGCCCCACTGTGAGTACAGGGGATAGTCATGTGTATGACACTTGAATCAACAAGAGTCGCAATGGAAGTCAGCCCCAATTTAGTCAGCCTGTCAGACCCACATTCTCTAAGATTGGTAGAGCTCATAGCTTTCCAATAGACATCTGCTTCCCTATTTACCTACGTAATTTTGAAACAGTAGGTAGAACCTCCTAGCAGCATGTACTTCCACATGTAGTGCAACAAGTCTGTGGAACCTGAGTGCAATGGCATAGGTGTGCATGCAATTCATGATCATGGGTGTTCTAGCAACTCTGTGTCTGATGTAAGCCAGGCCTCACTGGAAGTATATGTTGTGTACTAAGTTCTGCATTTCCTGACATGTCTGACCCTATGAGTGCTCTAGGGTTTGCTGACTCCTAATTGTAGATAGACCTTACCTGTGGTGTGTCTGTAGAGACAAACATGTGTGGAGTTTCTTATACACTCCTCGGTGTACATGTTCTTGGCAAATTTAAGTTGTGTATCCACCGCCCCCCCCCCAAACACGGCCATGGGTTTGTTAATGGGGTACCTAGTACTGATGCTACCAGTATGTTACACATACATGTGAATAAGTGACGGTTTGGTTGCATACTAGTATACACACTCAGGTTTGGCACTTGGTACTATACTGGCAAGTCCAGTTACAACCTGCAGACCATGTGGCTTTAGTTTTGCTTTCCTTACAATGACATTTGTAGCCCAGCTCTTGCCGGAGGATATGCAGCATGATTCTTAGATGATAACTGTCAGAACTCAGATTGCAAGTCTAAGCCAGTTATTACCCATCTAGTAGGTTATGGATGTGCTTTGTGTGATGTGACCTTTGTAGTCTGGCCTGCCATATACTTCCTCAGGGACATTCAATGCTCTGTATTGTGATATGAGCTGTTACAAGTACAGTAGATGTAATGTCTCATTAACTTGCTGTGCCATTTAACACAATGCAGTTACTAATGTAGAATATCTGCATTTGTCTTCACAGCTGCTAACATGACTCCAGACCAGGTCCGTGAATTTCAGCGCCGGGCCATGTGATATCAGCACATCCTGCTGGTGGAGTCGGGGTTCCGGAGGATGGCCCGGCGATATCGCCATGAACGTGCCTCTGGGGCATGGCGAGCCTTCCCACAGGGTGCGCCTACTTTGCCCACCACAGCCACCACCAGCACAACCACCAATCAGTGCCAGGTGGCCCCACCCACAGCTGCCACTGTTGGTCCAACATCTGCTGGACTTCCTGGCCCCAGCATTGCCACTGGTGCAGGACAGCCCACTAGGCCTGGCACAACACCCACACAGACCTCCTCCACCGGTACCCAGACTGCCACGGCTCCATCAGTTGACCCTGCAGCCTTCAACAGAATGGAACATAAGATGGACAAAGTGCTGCGCAAGTTGAGCCACCTGAGCCGGGACGTGCAGCACATTAAACGGCGGGTCAAGGACATTAAGAGGACCCTCCGGAGGGCCAACCTCTAGACACTTTTTTGGATGGAGATGATTCCCTCCTCTCCCTCCTCTTTCCTTGTTCTTATAGTTAGTGGGCTTAGAGGGCTTAGGGCCAGATGTAGCAAAATAACATTTTGCGACTTGCAAATAGCGAGTCATTGCGACTCGCTGTTTGCAAGTCGCAAAATGTTATGCAGAACGGTGTCTCATACACCGTCTGCAAGTCGGTATGGGGTCGCAATGACCCACCTCATGAATATTCATGAGGTGGGTCGCAAATTGCGGCCCCATACCGACTATGGGCACTCGCAAACATGGAGGCCTGCTGTAGTCAGCAGACCTCCGTGTTCGTGACTGCTTTAAATAAAGCAGTTTTTTTTTTTTTAAGTGTAGCCCGTTTTCCTTAAAGGAAAACGAGCTGCACTTAAAAAGAAAACCGAAACCTTTAGTTTCGGTATTTTTTCAGGGCAGGGAGTGGTCCCTTGGACCACTCCCTGCCCTGAAAAAATGTTTTTGGGTCCAGTCACAAACTGGAAGGGGTCCCATGGGGACCCCTTCCAATTTGCGAGTGGGTTACCATCCACTTGAAGTGGATGGTAACTGCAACACCATTTGCGACCGCATATGCGGTCGCAAATGGTATTGCATACCACTAGGAATCGCAAATAGGAAGGGAACACCCCTTCCTATTTGCGATTCTGAAATGCATTTTGCGAGTCGGTCCGACTCGCAGAATGCATTTCTGCATAGGAAAATGTGATTTGCAACTCGCAAACGGCAGTTTTTGCCGTTTGCGAGTTGCAATTCCTTTCCTACATCTGGCCCTTAGTGTTAGGTTAGTATAGGCTATTAGTTTAGTTAGTGTTGGTGTGGGGGGGTGGGAAGTCCTCATTCTTTATATTTTTACTGATTAAGTGTGTGGATGGGTGGGTGGGGGTCTATGTTGGGGTTCTTGTGTGTTAAAAAAAAAAATATATATATATATATATATATATATATATTTGTTTAGGATAGTATAGTGTGTGTTTAGGTTAGTATGTGTTGTCCTCCATGTGTCCCGTCTCATAAGTGGGCTGGGGGGTAGATGTTTAGAACGTTTCGTTACATGTGATAAGTAAGTGTAGCTTAGGTTAGTTAGGGACAGTTGTGGGTAATGAGTAGTTAGAGTAGATTAGGGTAGGTTAGACTTTTCCCTGAGTTTCCTCTTCTGTTATTACTGTTTAATAAATATATAGTTAACCCTTTACAGTATGTGTTAAATGCTTGTTGATCAGGGCCTTGGAATAAGTGTACATTAATTTTGTTCTATTACATTTGTGCCCTATGCTATGAATAAATCCCAACTGAGCTGTAAGATTGGCAGCTACCCCAGAGCTACCTTGCAAAGATTCCACCATTCATTGCAACCACCAATTACAGTTACTATGGATCCCAACGTCTTTTTTTCATTACGTATGTTTTCAAAGTCACAAACAGTGCTTCCAGATTTGGTATTGGGGAAACTGTTTTATGTCTGACTGCAGTGTGATGTTCAAGGAAACCCTTATAAGGTGAGTGGTCGTAAGCACTCTTGCTTGCTCGTATTCATGACTCACAGACATAATTTGTGACACTGTTCAGCATGATTACTTATTTGGATGTAAACTCAGACACCTTCATTCATGCATTTTTTTGACTGTTTACTTAGATTTGTGGGCACTGTTATATGTGTTAGTATTGCATGGTGACAACATTTTGCTGCCACTATTTGATGGCTTAGATATCCCTTGAGGAAGTATTATTCTGTCCAACACAGCATGATGGTGTATGGTTTCTCTTTTCATCAGATATTACCCTCAGGAAGGGCAGAGTATGGTGCAATCCAGGCCACTGTGCATAGTTATCAGACTACATAATTTCAGGACAGTTGTATTGACAAGCTACGTAATTTGACAGGAGGCACATTTCAGTTATCTACTGCACAGTTGATGTGTCACATTACACAGAGACAAAGTGGTTGTGTAAGTGCTATTTATTCAAAAGTGCTATAGTGGTATATGTACATTGTCCATGATTGTGAGTCCATTATAGTGACATCTTCCATTGTGATCCTACACAAGTGGTAAAGGAAAATGCATTTGACATGCTGGGGTGATGTGTCGGACAGTGCAGAGGGACAGGATTTGCCAATGAGTAAGTGAGTGACAATCACTGGGCAGGATACTCAGATAAACAGTGGTTTGCAGAACAGTCATTGAGTACAGTTGTTGTAAGACTGGCATGTTACAAAGCGCTGGACCTTGGTAATAGTTGGCCATGTGGCAGGGACTAATGCTTCCGGGTACTTTTCCGTGTGAAGGTGATCTGTTCCATGTCTTCTTCTTCTGATGTGTGTGTTGCCTCCTCTGTCCTTGTTGGTGGTCGTTGTGAAGGGGCAACACACACCTCAGTGTTAGAAGACGTGGAGTCAGACATCCCGGTCGCTGCTACCTGTGAAGGTCTTAAGGGCAGTACTGCAGCAAGGAGGATCTGCTGATTCTTAATAATAGCAGCCACATCACGATAGTAGGCAGCCAGGTCGGCCCTGAGGGGTTCAATGTTGCATTCGTGCACGCGTTGACAGGATTGCTGTTGTAGGTGTTGGGTCAACTGTATTACAGCTGTGCTGATTTCCTTCTGGGTTTTTTGCTGTTCCTGCAAGATAGATGTTAGGGCTTGCATAGCTGCTGCCTGATCTGCAGATGACATCATGCACGAACGCACCCCCTCAAGGCTGGCTGCCATAGTTTGCATCCCCACCCGCACCTCCTTGGCCAGCTCCTGCTGTACTCCAACTACAGTTCTCTCAAAGCTGGTGCCACTGTCGTCAGATTCCTCAGCTGTATTGGAGCTGGCAGGTCTTACAATTGGGGTGGTGGGTGGATCCTCTGCGATGGCTGCTTGTTCTGTGCTCCTCCTTGAGACTGAAGGTGGGGTCTGGAGGGTTTCAAGGACCTTTTGGATAGTCTCCTGGGGAATGTTTATCGGCTCGTCATCCATGTCATCAGGGAAATCTGGGACAGGCATATCGGCAGGAGATCCATCTTCCTCTGCAATGAAACAGGGTACAATTAGTGTGTCTGTGTTGTGGCAATTTTGATGTGACGTGCCTGCCTTTTGATGAATTCACTTTGTGATCTTGTTTTGTGTTAATTTCTCCAGTCCTTCAGATGGGCATTCTTCCAGGCCTATGGCCCACCTGTGTGTCACATGTATGTTATTGAGTTATCAGACTTGTCAGCCTCATCGCCTCTAGGCGTTGATTTATGCCAAATAGAGAATTGCCACCTTCTTTTCCTACTCGACCCTCCGTGTACATCCATTCTCATGGTGAGACGTTTCACTGGCTGTGGGTGTACTGATGGCCCTGGCAGCACACTTAACAATCTGGACCTGCCCCAATCTCTGATCGTTCACATCCACTTAAATGTAATTGACATGTGGCATATCCTATGCATGGCAATTTTATGATCCGATATGGATGTTGACATTGTTAATGTGTCCTGCTGATGTTGGGGAATGTGTGTTACATTGGATTGCCCTGATAGTTGTATCAGTGTCCTATTTCATCCTCTGACTGTGCAGGTGTATTTCAGTGACCAGTTACATGTGTCCCCTCCTCAATGCTGTTGTCTGAGCAGTATGACATTTGGGATGTTGCCTTGTTACCCAGGCACAGGATGGACCCTGACATATGCAGCATGGGTGTGTCCTTAGTGCTGTGTAGCTCCTATTGTTGTTTACATTGGCTGATGTTTGCGACAACTAGGGGCATTGACATTTGAGAGTACTGGGGCCTTTGTCTTGCTTCTGGGGATTATTGCAGTTGTCATCCTCACCCCCTAATTTAGGTGTGTCTGATCCATGGGGAGGTTACTGCCGTTGGCTACTTGAGCTGCACACAGAGCAGAGGTGGGAGTGGCAACTGTTGTCGCAGTTACATTCCAGTTGTCAGTATTGCTAGAGGATTGCTGATAGGGCCCTAGTTAATGTAGGGGGTATGTTGGCTGATGTGTGCCAGGATGTCAGTTTGACATAGTGGCCTTGCCTCCTGTCGTGGCTTTCCCTTTGCTCCATCATTGGCATGACATCATGCCCCCATGGGACTGTTGTTGGTGTTGTGTAATGGTGTGCCCCAGGTCTTCTCAGAACGGGCCAAGCCCCCCTGCCGTGCCCCTTTACCCATGCCACTCCATGTATTAGATGACTTCCATGCAATTAGTGGTCGGTATCCCCACCCGGTTGTAGATGACGTTATTGCATTTTAATTCCAGATGCGACTTACCCTGCATGTGCGTTGTTTCCTGGCGCTGTCCTGCCCTTGAATCCCTGTGACGATCTCTTCAGGGATGATGGCTGCGACCATCTCCTCCATGTGGTCCAGGGCCTCCTGGTGTGCTGGACTCCCACCTCCAGTCTGCAGTGCTACCTTCCTGTTCCTGGCCATCTTTTCCTTGGTCCTGCGCTTGCAGTCATGCCAGCGTTTCTTGTACTCAATGACTGTTCGGCATACTTCAGCCACACTGTTAATCTTGCCGACAATTTGTTGCCATATGGCCTCTCTCCTACTGAATGACAACTTTGATGTGACAAACAGTTGGTGCTGGTGTTCTGTTACCTCTTTAACCAGAATTTCCTGCTCCTCTGCACTAAAGTGACACTTTCTTTTCTTCTTAAAAGTGTCCTGGTTCTTGTGTGGGTCCTCCTGGCTAGTTCCTGGTCTGCTGTCATCTTCCTGGGGTCTGTAGTGGCATCTGGGATCCATTTTGGCTCTCCTCTGGTGAAATGGCTGTGTTTGCTGGTTCTTTTGATGCTATTGCATAAAAAAAAACTACGCATATCCGGTTTGCGGTGTCGTAAATCGACCCACAGTCATTTCCGCTGCATTAATGTCGTTTACATTTACGACTTGATGCCGCGGTGTGCGCCAAAAATAATGACTCCCACCTGTTGTTTGCGCCCCCGTGCGTCAAAGTATAAATATGATGCCCGCACGGCGCACAAAAATGGCGTTAGCCGGCAGTAATATTTTTGACGCAAAACTGCACCGGCGCAGTTTTGCGTCAAAAAGTATAAATATGGGCCTTAATGTATTACATTAAACTCAGCTGAAACTTTACTCTCCCACCAGGGAGAAACCTCTTTTTGTTCTTACATATCCCAAACTGTCTGACATCAATCAGCAGAATATGGAAAAAGGTCTTAGATTTGAGGAAATTGAAGCAGATATAAGTCATTTGAGATAAGTAAGGTGACAAGTCCTAACAGTCTTTGACTTCTTTACAGGCTAAGGGAATCCTGTAAAGGCTCATGACGATTATGATATCACTAATATACATCGAGCTGGCAGATTCAAAGCCCAATAGGTCCCCAGAACTGAATTAACATTGACTCTATACCTGCATAAATAGTGCGTATGCTAGAAGAGGACCTCTCCCTGTGCATAAATCCTCAACAGTGAAGAGGTGTTCACATTATATAGGGGATGCTACAGAACGTGGGTTTTGCTACATACCCCAGAATACAGACCTCAGCTTGCAAAATGTGTCCTCGATTCTCATTCAACAGTACCACAGGACTTCCTAACATTACTTCAGGTATAAAAGATATATCTCTGTAACCTCGTGACATAAATCTAAAATCAAGAAGATTTCAAATTATATCTGTGTCTATGGTATCATAATACTTAAAGAACAACAACATCTTTGCTACCATGAAATTAATAATGTAACATATTCTTATAAGCCTTGCAAAAGCTCTAAGCCTGCAAACCCTCACAGGTTGGCTGAGTCTTCAATTAAACTACCATAAAGCATGGTGGATCATTAAATTGTAAGAGGTGGACACCATCATTACTTGGGAGAATACTTGAAGAATTGAATTTATTGAATTTTCTGTTTGTCTGTATTGTTGCTTTTGTGTGTATAAAGGTATTATGAAACACTTATTAAATAACTTGGATTAATACATATTATTTGCTTATACCCAGCATCAACTCTTTGTGTACAATTTTGAATGCTACTCATGGTTTTATAAAATACTAATTAATCTCTATAATGCAATTTAATTTTAGGTGTCACTATCTCCAGCTAACGTCTTCCACGTGGGTTTTGGCCTGAGTTTGCCTCTTAGGACGAACTTGTGTTCACTGAGCCCAAGGCCACTCTTAGAAACGACAGAATTCTGTCCTCACAGTTTAAGATGCAAAGAGGATCGAGGCAGTATAGACAGCTCACCCTGTTCTTCCCTTGCCTTGGTTCCTGAGCCCTTTGAGTGATGGAGTAGATGGAAGCAGTTGGTTACACAGTGTTATTTGGAGAATACACAAAATACAGATTCGATTTCATTATTATTCAGATGACATCTTAAATATTCAACACAAATCTATAGTGCCGAATGCTTAGAGTCCTTCGTCAACTCCCAGTACTTTCTGCAATCCACATAAACTTGGCCAAGTGACCTTTGATTCTAATTCGGTGATGGATTACTGACCAACTTGTGAGATACCGATTTAACATAAATGATAATTGGTTTGTGGTAGGGAATGTTTACCATGTGATGGTGGACTGATAATGACTTCAACTCCATACTCATTAGAAGAAGCATTACAGTAAGAGGAAAGTTATCTGAAGCCTGAAAATCTGCCCTTCCAACATGACTGTGAGAACCAAGAACCATTTTCTATCATTGCAGCCAAAGAAATTAACAAAGACTACTGGTAATTACCAGTGTTCTATTCAACAAGTAAAGTGAAACAAAGCAAGCACATTTAAATCATGATTTGGAAAATGCTGACTGGAGACTGAAATTAACAAGTAATTGGCTGAAGATAGCAGATGTTGGGCTGCAACTTAGATTTAGTTGAACATCAAGGATTGTGTTACTACCAGGTGTGCATATAGCAATAAGAAGGAGGAATAACGACACAGAGACAATTGCATTTTAAAATAAAATGACATAAAATCCCTAAACTAAAATCAACACTTCCTTGCTTCATGTGACTGAAGCAAGGAAGTATCCACATCACCCACCCTATAAGCAGGAAGTTGTGTCAAATGCACCTAAAGAACAACCTTGTGAACTATACATCAGTGTTTAAATGTTTTTTTTTTTTCTCACAATATTATGTGCATGAAGACTTAAGGGCATATTTATACTATTTTACGCAAAACTGTGCTAATGCAGTTTTGCGTGAAAAAGTATACCGCTGGCTAGCGCCATCCCAAAATGCCAGCCGTATGTCATATTCAATGAATTACGGTAGCGGGATGTAAGGCCCGGCTAGCATCATAAAGAAGGACGCTAGCTGGGTGGGGGAGGCGTAGGGGGAACAGGAGGTTGTGCGTCGGAGGATGACGCTAGTAAAGACAGGAGTCATGCCCACCACTCCAATGGCTATGCCCTGCTTATGTTTGTTTGTCATAAATATTGTTTCCCACAATATCATGTTTATGTTTGTTTGCAATTTTCAAAACTGCATTTTTATTGTAGGTTTATGAGTGCGGAGACTCTACAGTCAGGGCGGAGAACTCCACCACCTGAAACAATAGGCAAGTTGTATTTTTTTATGTGCAGAATTTTCCACACTTGTACTCTTACGATTAAAATGCAACTTTGTGTATTCCAAACAAACATTAATTTGCACAAAAGTGTACATTTACCTTTGTGAATCAGGCCAATAGTTGTATGCCATATGTGCTGTTGGTGCTGTAAATGTGAAATATTATGATATATAAAATCAATATAATGTAAAGGAAATACATTTCACTATTTAATACTATATAAAAACATATATTTAATGAAAACTATTTATTTAAAATTATATTAATATCAAATATTCAAAATGTAGTACCTTGAAAAGCATATATATCATTGTACACACACACACACACACACCCACATATATTCATTGAAAAAAATCAAAGATTACAGAGAAGTTATAGTTAGATTAAAATATTATTCACAAAAACCATCGAAATTCAGCATTTATAGTTATCTCAAGTAACTATAACTTGTGCCACAAGGTAGCTATAAATTGTGCCCCTGCAATGCAGTTTATCATTAATAGTTTCACTGCAAATGTTGCAGTGATTTTATCAAAGATGTCAAGAGTGATGTAACACGTGGGGCATGGCAAGGGCATGAGTTATAGTTCCCTTTGTGCTTGAATTATAGTTACTTGAAATAACTACAACTATATCTGCTGAATTTCTGTGGTTTTATGTGTGTAAAATCTGAACCTGACCTATAAGGTCCCTGTAACTTTTGGTTTTTAATTTAATTTAACTATTAACATCCTGTAACCTGGGTGTGTGATGGGTGTGTGAGTGAATGTGTGTGTGTGTGTGTGTGTGTAAGTGGGTGTATAAATGTGTATAAATGTGGTGGATGTGTGAGTTCCTGTGTTACTGGCTGTGTGGGTCTGTGAATGGGTGTTGGAGTGGCTGTGTGGGTGGGTAAGTCAGTATATTGAAGGCTGTGTGGGTGTGTGAGTGGTTCTGTGGGTCTGTGAGTGGGTGTGTGAGTGGCTGTATTGGTATTGTTGATGTGTGAGTCTGTGGGTGGATGTGTGAGTGGCTGTGAGGGTTGGGAGTGGTTTTGTGGGTCTGTGATTGTGTGTGTTATTGGCTGTATAGGTGTGTTAATGTTTTTGTTGGTGTGTAAGGGGTTGTGTGAATAGATGTGTGAGAGTATGCATGGGTGTGTGGGTGTGTGAGTCTGTAGGAGTATGTGTGAGTGGCTGTGAGGGTCTGTGAGTGGTTTTGTGAGTCTGTCATTGTGTGTGTTAGTGGCTGTATGGGTGTGTTAGTGGTTGTGCGGGTGTGTAAGGGGTTGTGTGAGTGGGTGTGTGAGTGGTTGTATGGTTGTGTGGGTGGTGGTATGAGTATGTAAGTGGGTTTGTGAATGAGTATGTGAGTAAGTGTGTGAGTCTTTCAGTAGGTATATGTGATTTTTGTTTAATTGGGGCTTGTATCTGAATCTGTGAGGATCTGGGAGTATCTTGGTGAATCCACGGATCCTCGCACCCTAACAAAAAATCTATTTGAACAATTTCTTGCCTTTGAGGGATCCCTCACAGACCCCTCCATCTGTCCCAGGGGCCAGGGTACCTCTACCCTGACTCCTTCTATCACTTTTAAATTGCATTGTTCCCTCTGGGAACCAAGTCCCAATGAGCCAAATGGTGTCTGCAACTTTTCTCTCAGGTTGCTGCTGTTGGTTCATGGATCTGGGGATCTGTATACATAAATATTTCTACTTTAATAACTCAAAAGATACTGAACAGATTTACAACAAATTACAAAAAGAGATCTTTCTGGACCATAATCAATCTTCCTGCCAAATTTGGTGTAATTCCAATTAGTGGTTTGAGCTGTAGTCATGTCTAAAATCCCTATGGGATATTGCCTGTAGGAAACGTGTTTTGGGATCCCCGGTTTTCCTCAGCCCCTGCTTGGTGAATCACCCTGAAACTTTACAGATAGCTGCTGAAGTGGCTGGCACACTGTTTTGAAAGATCATGAAGATTCACAAAACAGCACCAACGTTATTAGCTAAACAGAAAATACTTGACCTATGGAAACTAGGTCCTAACTATGACTACCTACTGGTAACTGCTATAGGTAATATATATAGTAGATAATGTATATACTGAAAAAACAAAGGTTAAAATTATGTTTGTTAGTCTTGGCATCTTTGGAATGGTCTCCCGTAACTTTCTGCCTCTGTTTCCCAGGTTGTTGATGTGTGCTGGGTTCTGCCTTTGCTGTTTTTGTTACTCTGGGCACTTTACCACTGCTATCCAGTGCTAATGTGCAAGTGCTCCTATATAAAATGTGTATGTAATTGGATTTCCATGATTGGTATATTTGATTTACTGGTACGTCCCTAGTACAGTCACTAGAGGTGCTCAGGGCCTGTAAATCAAATCCTACTAGTGTGCCTGCAGCATTCTTTGTGCCACCCACATTAATAGCCATGTAAACCTGACTCAGACATGTCACTGCTGTGTCTGTATGTGCAATTTTAAACTGCCAATTCGACTTGGCAAGTGTACCCACTTGCAAGGCCTAAATTTGCCTTTTTCTTACATGGAAGATACTCCTATGGTAGGCCCTAGGTAGCCCCATGGGCAGGGTGCAGTGTATGTTTAAGGTAGGACATGTGTTTTATACTGTCAAATTTGTTTTTCACTGTTGCAAGGCCTATCCCTCCCATAGGATAACATGGGGGCTGCCTTTAAATATGATTAATGTGTAAATTCCCTTTGGGAGTGGATAGACATGTGAAGAAGCCCTGGTTCTCCAAAGGGAAACCTGTGGCAGGAGGTCCCCCATGTAAGTGCTATGCATGTGACCAGTTGGGTCATGTGAGGGGGGACCCCAAATGTCCCAAGAGTACACCCACTGGTGCGCAGTCCCAGGGTTTGGCTAGTGCAGCACTTGGGGGAGGAGTTGGTTCCAGGTGGGTGGGAGACAGCTGAGACGACCCTTGTCTCACTAGGGGACAGTGAGATGGTCCAGAGAACCCTAGTGCATGAGAACACGAAGAAGTACAGGGAGTGGGTAACCATCAATGGGCAGATGGTAGAGGCTCTGAGAGACACAGGAGCCAGTGTGACTACAGTGAGGACTCAGCTGGTGTCTGAAGAGCAGATTGATCCCTGTGTACTTCCCCAAGTAGTTGCA
The DNA here is from genome assembly GCF_031143425.1 of Pleurodeles waltl. Lineage (NCBI taxonomy): Eukaryota > Metazoa > Chordata > Amphibia > Caudata > Salamandridae > Pleurodeles > Pleurodeles waltl. Next base: position 560,042,311 of record NC_090444.1, read on the forward strand.
GTGGACAACTCAGAGCACCTGTGTAGAGTGGCACAGGTTCCCTTTGAATGGGGGAGGTCTCAGGTTCCTTGAAGGTAGCTGTGAGTCCAACCATGCCTGTAGATTGTTTGCTTGGCAATGACCTGGAGGATTCCCCTTGGAAGGTGGTGGAACACAGGTCACACTTGGAGATGTTGGGTCTGGCTGGGTGGGAATGCGTATCTACCAGGTCAATGGCAGCCCGTCATGGTGGTCAAGAGCCCCTGGAGCCTGCAACAGTTGCCCAGGGGACCACCAAAAAGAGGAAGGGCAGGGGGGATGGGAAACCAGCCCCAGAAGTTCCCACGGTCCAGGAGGAGGCAGAGCCTGAGGGTGACGCCCCAGAGCCTACAGGGGAACAGGTGGCTGAACTGGGGGAGGTACCTGAGCTGTCACATTGGGAGCAGGAAGGAGGGCCCACAAGGGAGGCATTCTGTGAGGCACATGCCCAACTCTGGGGGGTCTGCAGGCTGCAGACAAGGCAGCTGGCAAGGAGCCAGGGGAGGACAACGTCCTGTATAGTGAGCCTAAGGTTCCTTAACCTGGGCCAGCCCGTGTGCTGGTGGTACCCCAGTGCTTCAGGGCCTTCCTACTAGGGTTGGCTCATGATGTGCCTTTAGCAGGACATCTGGGGCAGGACAAGACCTATGAATGGCTTGGCACCCACTTCTACTGGCCCCTGATGCACAAGCATTCTGATGCTCATTGCAGATCTTGCCAAAGGCAAGTGGCAAGAGTGGGGGGAAATGTAAACCTCCTCACCAGCCTTTTCCTGTTGTTAGTACCCCTTTGAAAGGGTTGGTATTGACATTGTGGGGCCTCTGGATCTCATGACAGCCATGGGCAACAGGTTTATCCTGGTCTTGGTGGACCATGCCACCCGGTACCCAGAAGCCATTCCTTTAAGATTAATCACTGCCCCTGAGGTGGGCCGTGCCTGGATGGGGGTTATTACCCACCTGGGGTTCCCCAAGGAAGTGGTGTCTGATAGGGGTACCAACTTCATATCAACATATATGAAGTCTCCTTGGGAGGTGTGTGGGGTAACATACAAGTTCACCACACCTTACCACCCCCTAAGCAATGGTCAGGTTGAGAGATTCAACCGGACCTTGAAACACATGATCACAGGCCTGCCAGAGGCTTTGAGGCAGAAGTGGGACGTCCTCTTGTCATGCCTTCTGTTTGTTTACAGGAAGGTGCCTCAAAAGGGACTTGGTTTTAGTCCTTATGAGCTGATCTATGGCCACCCTGTGAGGGGACCTTTAAGTCTGGTGTAGGAGGCTTTGGAAAAAGCTCCTAGTAACCCCCCCCCCCCCAGGATGTATTCAGCTACATGCTGGCTCTGAGAAACCAGACTGCCCGCTTCAGGGGTCTCGCACAGGAGAACCTGGAAGCAAGCCAGTAGGATATGAAACTGTGGTATGACCGGAATGCCACTCTGGTTGGGTTTCAACCTGGTCAAAAAGTGTGGGTGATGGCACCAGTGGAGCCTAGGGCACTCCAAGACAAGAGGACTGGACCATTTGAGGTGGTGGAGCTCAAGAGTGAAGTCACCTACCTGGTGAACTTGCAGACTCGCAGGAACCCTTTAAGGGTCCTGCATGTTAACCGGCTCAAGCCACACTTCGAGCAGACTGAACTGTCCATGCTCCTTGCAACAGATGATGGGGTGAAGAAGGAGAGTGAGCCTCTTTCTGACCTCCTGTCTGCAGGAGAGAAAGATAAGTATGTGGAGGGAGTGATCCTCTCCCCCTCCCTGACTGCAGAGCAATAGAGGGACTGTCGCCAGGTGTTGGGACAGTTCGCCTCACTGTTTTCCCATGGACAGGGTGAGTATATATTTAAGGAAGGACATATACTGATGTGTTTCATATGTCCTAACAGTGAAATACTGTTAAATTCGGTTTTCACTGTTGCAAGGCCTATCCCTCTCAAAGGTTAACATTGGAGCTACCTCTAAATATGATTAAAGCATAGATTCCCTTCGGGAGAAGATAGACATATGGAGTTTGGGGTCTCTGAGCTCACAATTTAAAAATACATCTTTTAGTAAAGTTGATTTTGAGATTGTGTGTTTGAAAATGCCACTTTTAGAAAGTGGGCATTTTCTTGCTTAAACTATTCTGTGACTGTGTTTGTTTGTGGATTCCCTGTCTGAGTCAGTTTGACAGTTGGGCTGTTTGCACCTCTCTCTAGATAGTGACACAAAGGGAGGTGGGGTGTAGCCTGCATATCCTGATAAGCAATCTGTGCTAGGAGGGAGGGGAGGAGTGGTCACTCACACCTGAAAGGACTGTGCCTGCCCTCACACAATGCAGTCTCCAACCCACTGGTGTATGTCTAGGGCCTGTCCTGGGCAAGGCAGTATTTCACAAACAAGAGAGACTTTCCTTTGAAGTAAGCCTACATCAAAGGCCAAAATGGGTATAAGAAGGGCACCCAAAACCACAAACTTTAGATCACTTCTGGACATCAAGAGGAACCTCTGCCTGAAGAAGAGCTGAAGAGCTGAGGAGAAGTGCTGCCTTGTCTTTGACTGAACTTTGTGGAGCTATCATGCAGTTGCTGCTTATGCCTGGTGAAAGGGGACAAAGACTGGACTTTGTTGTGCATTCCTGCTTGTGAAGAAATCTCCAAGGGCTTGTCCTGAGCTTGCCTCCTGCTGTTTAATTCTCAGGGCCATCAAATACTTCCCCTGCCAGCACCTGGACTCTCTCCTGAGACTCCTGCCCTGCCAAGTGGTGCCCTATCCAGTTCCTGGGGCATTGACAGGTGAAGCTGGCAGAACAAGATTGAAAATCCAAACACCAACCGCTGTGCAGGGAAATGTCCGACGCAACCTCCGAGACGCGGCTGAAGAAATGATGCGCTGCCGGCTTCACAGCTGAAATCAATGCTCCACCTGCAGCTCGGCTGGAAGATCAACGCATGCGGCTGGAGAATCGATGCTCTGCACCACTAACAGAGGCTGGTAACATCGCAACCCACACAGCGCGGTTTTGCTGATACCGTGCAGCAGGATTTTACATGCAAACCGTGCTGGGCGCCGAAAAATGACACAATGCCGCACTGGACCTGAGTGCTTCCCCGGATCGACGCATCGCTCTCCTGCGGAGAGGAAAAAAGACGCACGCTGACCCAACCAGAGAAGGAGAAATGTCGCACAGGCTCGCTTGCGGGGTGAGAAATTGACGCATCGCCAACCTTTTTCAACACACACTCGTCCGTGCATGTTATTTTGACACTACCCAGGTACTTTTCAACCTTAATAGTGTTTTTACTGTTTACAAATAGATTTAAGACTCTTTTGCTTTTAAAATTAGTAACTTGACTTGTGTATGCTGGATGTTTGTCGGTTTGGTCTTGTTTTGTTTCGATAAATGTTTCCTATTATTCTAAACTTGTGTTGTGTCATTTTGTAGTGTTTCACTGAGTTACTGTGTGGGTTGGTACAAATACTTTACACATAGACTCTGAAGTTAAGCCTGTCTGCTCATGCCAAACTATCAAGGGGGTGAGCAGGGGTTAGCTGAGGGTGATTCTCCTTTCTCCTTAATAGAGTGCGGGTCCTTGCTTGGACAGGGGGTAACCTGACTGCCAACCAAACACCCCATTTCTAACAATGTTATAATTAGGTGACAATGTCAATTGCAGCATAATATTTCAAACTAAAAGACTGAAATTCACCAGTTATGGTTAATTTAAGTAACTATAACTTAAGCCCTGAACTATCTAAAAGTTGCACCCTCATCATGCACTCTTTGTAGCCTCAAATATTATATTGCTCATGATATGTTCATTGATGGCATGGAAAACATCACTGGTAACATCTTAAATTACATCAAACACTGTCCATGATGAGGAGGTGAGTTATAGCGATTGCATTCCTCGAGATATAGTTGCTTTAGTTAATTGTAACTGATGATTTTCAGAGTTTTTTTACTTTAAATTTTTTTGTTGCAACTGTGATTGTAATCTGACTTTAAAATCACTTTAACCTTTGTTTTTTTTTCAGTGAATTTCTACATTTTTTGGAACACCTGACTTTAACTGTCATTTTAACTTTTGTATCTTTCGGACGCTGTGCTTGCCAACTCCCAGTCAGCACCCATCTTGGGTGCTCATGGTAGCTGGCTATTTAAATTTGCTCCCTCCAGGATTGAGTAGCTTATATTTTTGATTCTGCTGTGCAGGGGCAAAGATATGTTTCCTACCCAGGATAGTGCAGGCAGGGAGTTAGACTTATCTTCCTTCCCTGCACTATCTGTGCAGAGAAAAAGAGAGTGTCATGGGGAATGGGGTTACTGGGATGCTGTCTCTCTTTTGACCTTGTGGGGTGGGTCACTGGGGCTCCTCCATGGTAGGCAAGGGACCGTATGTCCACTTCCAATAAAAATAAAGACCCTGCGGACACATCCCATCCCCAAGAAAGTGAAAGTGGGCCCTGGGCATGGTGTCCCAGGGCATTAAAATGAATCATGCAGAGGGGTTGCACTTCTCCTACCAATTATAATGAGATGGTGCCACTGGGTCCTCACAATGTCTCAGAGAGCAGAACTGCCTCCTCCCCAAAAATAATAGTTGACCCCAGGTGCATGGTATTCATACTCTTCTCCCCTGTATGTTTTTTACCTTCTTTTTGCAGTACAGATGTCCGAGTTCCTGAGTCCTTAATTGGCTGCACAACAATATATCATATTCACATACATACCAAAATAAAAAACAAAATAACCAATATAGAAATGTAATGACAAAATATATCGTAAAATTTATATCACCAACATTTAAAAGATATAATGGTAAAATTAGAACCACATTTACCATAAATACTTATTTTTTTTGGGATATAAATAAATAAATAATTATATAATTAATATCTCACCAATAGTATGAAAAGTGTTGGACTCCAGAAAGATGAGTTTTCCTCTTCTCTCTCCAGTAGAGAAAGTGTTGGGCTTTGTAAGGGTTACATTTACTAGTTCCACTCCACTCTGAGCAATGCTAGGGTACTTTTTGGACTTAACAGGCATTAGATTTACTACTCACACTTCAGTCTAAGCAACACTTGTGAAATTGTTAAATTTTTAAGGGATTACATTTATCATTCCTACTACAACCTAATCAACATTAGGAAAAATGTTGGTCTTCAGAGGAATTAGATTTACTATTCCACTCAAATTTAAGCAGCAGTAGAGAAAGTGTTGGACTTTAGAGCGGTTAGACTTATTATACCGAGTCCATTCTAAGCAACACTAGGGGAAATGTTTGAATTCAAAAGTATGACCTATATGAATACAAGTCATATTAATTTGCTAAGAATATTTGAACATAATATAAATCAATATTAAGAAATCATCTATTTTTAAATCATTTATATCTGTAACAAATATGATATAATAAAACATTTAATTATAGATTTAAAAAAGGAAAATATAAAAAGACATTTAATAAAATCAACTTCCCTTATCACCAAGAAATAATATAAATATAAAACAATTAGTTATTAATTTATTTAAATTAATACTTTAAAAAGTGTAATTAAAAATACAAAACTGTTTCCACAAACACTTCCTATTAAATAAAATAAAAAATAAAAACGTAATAGATAGCAAAAATACATTACTAATGACCATTTATTAAAATACATACACAAATAAATTAATGTCAAAATATTCAACCTACTTCCTTTCTGAAAAATGACGTAACATTAAAACATACATGTGTACTAAACATACACACATATAAAAATTAAAACACATAATAAAAGATAAAACAGTACAACAATTACACAATTATTGATACGTAAAGTAATTTACATACCTAATACTAAATAATATTTATTTAACACTAAATAATTCACAATAAATAAAAATACAATTCATTTTATTTACCTTCCAAACCAATTGCACTACATTACACTTCAAACCCAACAACCCACTACTAAATTATAACTTTCTATTCCCAATAATAAAACTAAAATGTAAAATATAACATAACAAATAAACAGTTTGAATAATTACTAAAGTAAAATGTAAGTAACAATAACATCTAACTACAATTAAATTAAAAATATTTCTAATTTAAGTTATCACCCCTCGTTACATTACAAAAATCGTTAAAATTGCAAACTTAATTTTACACAGTTTAAAAAAGTTACTAACAATTATGCCAACAATACTAACACCATGAATTAATGTATATACTGAAACATGTTAAAATTATTAAAGCAAGAAATATTGCTCACCAATATATTACTGAAATTATATTAATAATATTGATATTTTTGAAAATAATATTATTTACCACAAAAAAAAATATTGGTAACAATGATATTCTGTACCACAATGTTTTTGTATCAATTTTATTTCTAATATTTATGTGCCATGATTTGTTACATTCAATATTTGCCCTTACACCTTTAAATCCTGCTTTATTTGGATAATTTTGGGGCTCATCACAACTCAATCAAAGCTATACCCACTTAACTTCAAGGTTATTTCTTCCACGAGTCCTTACATCCATCCTAGGAATTGATAAATGTGATTCTTTTTTTTATTCTTGTGCTTTTGCATTGCCATTGTTGGCATGTGGAATGTATTGTTTTTTCATTATCATATTTGTGCTGCCTCCCTTACTTTTGCATGTTTTCATTACCACACTTTCTATGTCTGACAATGGTTAATTTTTCTCACTTAGGGCCAGATGTACAAAGCATTTTTCAAGTCGCAAAGGGGCCAAATTGCAGAATCGCCCCGATTGAGACTTGAAAAATGCTTTTTGGGATATACAAAGGCCAAACTGCGACTCGGTAATCGCAGTTTTGGTTTTGCGATTCGGTATTAGGAAGGGGCGTGTCCAGGGCGTCCCTTCCCAATACCGGATCCAAATGGTATGCATGATTGTTTTGTGACTGCAAATGCAGTTGTAAAACAATCGAAGTAAGCCCTAGTTTCAAAACTGGTGCTAACCCCTTCACCTTTGTGAATGGCACCGAAAATATTTTTTGAGACCATTGCCTGCTCTGAAAAAATGAAAAGAAAACTTAATTTTTAAATTTGAAATGCATCTCATTTTCCTTTAAGGAAAACGGGCTGCATTTAAAAAAAAAAACTGCTTTATTTAAAAGCAGTCACAGACATGGTGGTCTGCTGTGTCTAGCAGGCCACCATACCTGTGAGGGCGGCCATTCCCAATAGGTTGCAAATTGCGACCTACCTCATGAATATTTTAATAAGGTAGGTCATTGCGACCCCATTGGGAATCGCAAACAGTGTAAAGTACATTGTTGCACATCTGGTACTGCGACTCACAAATTGCGAGTCGCTAAATCTCGCAGTTTGCGAGTCGCAATACCGGATTTTTGTACATGTGGCCCTTACTTCTTTGTCCCCGTTTTCAAGTTCTGTGTTCACAAATTCAGCTCAGCTGTCTCCCTCCCACACTCAGTTCCCTATATCAATTTCACTTTTTCCAATACTTTTCTGCACCTTCTTTTCCAAACATCTGTGGCAAGCGTGAACAGGCCCCTTTCTATTGTTATTCTCTCTCTTTTAGTCTTTTAACTTTTTCCTCCTCTTCTTGTTTCTATGTTGTGTTATTTATTTGCCTATGTCTATGTCATCATGATGTATGTCAGTTCATTGTTTACCTCCTCTGAAAAGTTGGATTTAGTAAATCCAAGCTGACAAACTTTTTTCATTTTTAAGCTTAATCTAGCAGGTTGTTTTATACAATTGCATTTTCTGATGGAAATAAATCAGCATTATATTGAGTTTCTGTTTTCAAAACTAACCCCCTCTGTTTTTCAAGCTTCCCTGGCTGCTCTTTTTTCTATTAAGGTCTATTAAGGTAGAAGAGAATATTCACCTCCTACTTCCATCCCTCTAAAACCTATTATTGCCTTTAATCTCTTCTGTCCCCTTAGTTCTCCATCTTCCACAGCCCATTTTCCCGATGGCACTAAATGTCTCTGTGCACAGGCCCCCAGGCTCAAGGTATACCCAGGACATACAATTGCATCACAAAGTGCCATGTATATGTGTACTATGTGGAAGTGCAAGATATTTGAACAAACTCATCAGTAACTGCATTTCTCACCTACAACTAATGTAGGTGTAAACTACACACAAACCAATGGATACATGTCACATAAAGAAGACAAAAAGCCATGTCAACCAACCACCCAAAAGGTGTGGCAAAATAAATGACTAAATTGCACACAGTCAACACATACCCAACAGATATCTTAGGAAGAAGTGCATGCAAAATGAGGGTGACAGTGCACAAGACTAGCTAAATACTTTACAATTTTAAATGATACACAAAACAATGTCAGGCCTAATTTGGATACATCACACATATACATCCATGCAACAGTGCCCTTAACCTATGTAAGTCCTATACTAGTCTAAAAAATTTAATATAAAAACATTGTCACAGTGATCATCATTAAGGGGGAAAATAACATACCTGCAGTCCCACACCTCAATGTCACAAACCATAGAAATTAGGTGGGGTAAGTGCTCACCACTATGATGAATGCCTACCCAGAAAAGCCCATCCCAACACATTCCATCACAATATGTGCTTGTACTTATCAAAGTACACCATAACATTATGAGTAGCATAACCTGTCATAATGTATAGACCCAATGACATTTTGTCATATTAACAATAGCAAAAAATGTGGATGCTCACAGAAGTAGCTAATGAAAAGTAAAACAAGGACCAAGGTTTTCAAGAGGAAGAAAACACTTTATATACATCAAAGAGTGTCCGAACAGAAAGCAATGGTCAATGGTCACTCCTATTTATATATGTTGTACACAGTACTGTTCCACAAACTTTTCCTCTTCAGGCACTGCAAGGTAACCTCCTCACGAAGGGGCATCCATTGGGCAGGGCAGGCACCTCTTAGACATTTTTTGGGTGTGGGACATTTGGTTTGGGGGGTGGACTTAGCATGGGAAGTGGTGGGTTTGGAAGAGGAAGGGGTGGGTCAACGCTTAGGAGGGGTGGTGTGGGAAGTGGAAGGGGCAGAAAGTCTTTTGGAAGGGGTATCTGGAGGCCTGGAAGTGGTAAATGTAGGGATACTGGAGATGGGTTGAGAGGTGTGAGAGTTGGTCTTGGGTGTGGGAGGGGTAGGATCCTTATTTGTAGTTGGGGTTGAAATATTGGGAGAATACAGGGCCAGGGGAAAGGGTGGGACCTCCATTGGGAACTTAGGAGTGAGTTTAGGATATAGCGTGATTTTGGCGGGAGAAGGCGTGACTGTGAATGGTGTGCCTGGGAGTGTTGTTGGTGCCAGTGACTTGGACACTTATGACAGCCCTCTCATCATAACCAGAGACAGCTTCCTCAATGCTGATCTGTGGAAATCTGGACAAGTTAACGTAATATCATACTAGGTCTGTTGGAGTGTGTGCAGTATGTATCTACATTCCATCGTTGTCTTTTGTGTGATGGATGTTACCAAATTGTGAGGCATACTCAAAACCACTTGAGAAACAAATAATACCTAAACTGAAACTGTGTAACCCGGGCCCCTGGCCTGTTTTGGTAAATCATTACATCTAATAATCAGAATCCAGACCTGTTTTTGAAAGGGGCCTGCCAACATGAAATGTGACAGATTGCCAGTGTGGCTCAATGGAATGATGCATCAGGGCAAAGGGGATTACCTCTGTCACCATTCCAAATGCATTTTCTATAAAACTAATCCTTGCTGATAATGTGTGTTCAAATTGTTTCACTGCTCATCCAGGGTTCATAGATCTACAGGGACAACACTCTTGGCCTCAGTTGTAGTGCCACATAACCTCTGCCCCAGCCTGCCCCATGATAATGATTGGCCAAAACTCAATCTCATGTCTTGCTAACTGCTGGCAAAGCATACTAGTCCAAAGTAAACCTTATATTTCATGCATTTCAAAATGAAATTTTACAACTTCAGGTAATTCCATATGTATGCTCAAGGATGTATGGCACTCTGAAGGTGTATTTGAGCTATTGCTAGTTCACAGACAACATGTTTTTGGAGACATGAACTACACTGATTGATACTGCACCTACCTTACCTCATTCTCAAGAGGTCATTCTACGATACATTCACAGTAGATGCAGTAAGGGCCAGACATGTGTTTGCAAACTTAACATGCTCGAAATGCCACATTACTCCTAGCTCCCAGGAAAGCTATACATGCAAATATGGGCACATACCCCAGCGCTCTTCACACATCACAATGATGATGTTCAGTACAGGCTGGCGGTGCTTCCCAGCCCATTCTGACCGCGGCGGTAAAGCCGCGGTCAGAAAAGGGGATCCGGTGGTTTTCCGCCGGATTTCCCCTGCATGGGCTGAATCTCCATGGCGGCGCCTGTTTCTGGCGGTTTTCACTGCCAGGAACAGGATGGCGGGAACGGGTGTCGTGGGGCCCCCGTCGCACCCCTGCAACTTGTTGCAGGGCCTTTCCCGCTGGGCCGGCGGGCGCTCTTTTGGCGGTCGCCCGCCGGCCCAGCGGGAAAGCCAGAATGGCCGCCGCGGTCTTTTGACCGCGGAGCGGCCATATGGCGGTAACCGCATGGCGGGCAGCTACCGCTGCCCGCCGCGGTCAGAATGACCGCCATAGTGCTGTCCAATCCCATACATCATTACCCTTTGTAAGGGCCACATTGCTGTAGGCCAGTCATTAGAGTGAACTTTAGGCTACAAATGCACAATGTTACCAGTGAGAACGGACATTATGGATTAAAACTGGGTGACATATGTGAGAGAGTTACCTGTTCGTCTGGTGATCCTTAGAGCTAGCCATACAAGGAGAGGATCTTAGTTGCCAGCATCTCTAGCTCCTCTGCTGAGAAGGCATGGACTCATTCACCTGCTTGGGTGGACATGGTTACTCCCAAAGATCACAAACAGCAGCTAAAATGGAGGAGGTCTTGATAGCAGCAGGGTCAGGAGGCAAGTGAGCTTTTTCCAGAACCTCAGCTTACATGTACGTGATCTACACAGCCATCAGCATTTACGGACACTGCCATATGCCCACGTATGCCACAATCAACAATGTTAGTCATGGCTGTGTCCATCATGCAGTCATCTGCCTACTGCATGCTCGTCTTTCTCCAGCACCGTCTGACACACATTGTCTAATATGCGAGGTCAGGCAGCTGCTGTTTCAACGGCTGATAATGCTGTACTGAAGACTGTTATCTGCAACACCACCACTACAAATTAGGGGTTACATCTGTAACACTGTAAATTAATTTTGACAAGAATTATAATTAACCCTTTCATGTGTCTAGTGCGTTAGTGTGCATGTTGGCTTGATTAATATGGTTCACTTTACACTGTCATTGATGGTATCCTCCCTATTCCCAAATATATGTAACATATATGTTTGGAAAATGCACATCAGTGTTGTACATTTTGCCCATCAGTGGGCAAACAACATGTCAGTGTAAAATGTTTATTGTTAATGGATATAGCACACTATACCATTTAGATGAAAATATCTCTTTGAAAATTTGAAAGTGTTATGTACTGTCACATAATTTTTAACTTCCTATTCACATACGTTACTATGAACACTTTGAGCAACCTTCATATACTGTTACCAATTCACACCTGGGTACTCTGCAAAAGGGAGAGGATGACAGCCTTCTGTGTATCGCTCATTCCTAGACCTTCACACAATGGTAGGAAGGGACATCATCCATAGGTTTTGATTGAATAGGCAAAGCATACTGGACCATATAACATCAGTTAGTGTCTGATCTCCTACCACAAAACACAAATCCTACATGTTTCACACCAATGCTGTAAGTGATGGCAGTATTGTATTTCCTGGCAACTGGTTCCTTTTAATACACCATTTCAATCTGTGGTGGTATGTCACAATCAATGTTCACTAAGAGATGTGCTTTCAGCACTTATGCAACACCTGGACAGCTACAGCTGGTTCCCCATGCATGAGGATGTAGCTAACGTGAAGGCTGGAATCTATGGAGTAGCAAGGATACCAGATGTTGTGGGAGCCATTGATGACACCCATGCTGCCATAGTACCACCTCATAACAGGGAATAAGTTTCCCTCAACAAGAACTGCCATTCGATCAACTTGCAAGTTGTCTGCTTGGATGATCTGTACATTTCCAACTTCTGTGCCCACTTCCCTGGATCTGCCCATGATTCCTTTGTCATGCGGAACAGCACCATACCCCAGCTGCTGCCACAACTTTAACCGGAGAGGGCCTGGCTTGTTCATAAGTATGATGTGAGCTAACTTTGTGTGGGTGATGTGAGGTAGTATAAGCAGGAACTGTGTAACTTTTTGATGCACCTCTGACTGTCTTCCATTTAGGAGACTTAGGGGGTTATTACAACTTTAGAGGAGGTGTTAATCCGTCCCAAATGTGACGGATATACCTCCAGCCGTATTACTAGTTCCATAGATATAATGGACTCGTAATACGGCTGGTGGTATATCCGTCACCTTACCGTCACTTTTGGGACGGATTAACACCTTCTCCAAAGTTGTAATAACCCCCTTAGTCTATCCCAGCTAGCCATGGTTGCTGGTCCCACTGAGGAATCCTTCAATGGCAGGGAAATTCTGCTTCAATGCGGCCCATGGTAGGACATGGTTGCCAGTGAAGTGGGCTTTTGGGCTCCTGAAGGCCAGTTTCCGCTGTCTGAACAAAACTGGAGAAGCCCTCCTCTATTCACCTGGAAAGGGCTGTCAGATCTCCGTAGCCTGCTGTATACTCCACAACCTAGCCCTGCAACGGAACATACCTTATATTGCAGAGGATGGAGAGCCTGAAGTACCATTGGATGAGGATCCTGGCATGCCAAATGATGATGATAGAGGTGAGGAGGAGATGACTTGTGGCAAGATCTCATCAGCAGCTTCTTCTCATTGGTGCAAGTATTTTGGCAACTTGTCATGACTTGGACTGTGCCACCTACTGTTGTAGTGATGATGGAAGGAGTATGTTGAGGGGAAATAACAAGGAGGACAAGTTAATGTTATTCCTGATTCAAGGTGTTTATTGAGCAAGGAATGACAGATGCTAAATAGTTTACAGTGCTTTTTCTGCTCAGTCAAATTGGGAAGGACGGTGTTCTCAAGGATTTTTCTGTCTTAAATGTCTTATCTCAATGGGCTGTCAGCTAATTTTCTGATCTCTCTGTGTCAGGTACCTTCATCATGGCACCATCATTTAGACATTTCACAGTTGTGTTCGTCGTTAGCTTTATTTCAGTAAAAATAAATACCATAAAACCACAAATCACAAATTCATAATTTTACAAAACAACAAACTATGTATAAAAATCCTCAGAAGTAAAATGTTAAAATACATAAAAAACTTTGAACATAAACTTTTTCCCTCTAACAATTCATACCATATTATTGGAACACGCGAAAGTACAGGATTTTCAATAATAGGTATCGAGAGTCAAATACATTCCTAACTAGACACAATAAATAGAAAAGGAATAAAACATTTCTATTTAAAAGGTATAAGAATATATGAATGTAAAAAATTCATCGGACAATAAAAAAAATGATAAATGCATACATTAAAATTCACGAGTAAGTTAATCAGTGGCCATTCCCAACGGCTATTGTTAAATTTTCCCCTCTTTTTTTAAGCGTATTCAATCTACAATGTCAAATAGAATCTAAATATTTTGCCAAACAACAAGCCACTAAAACAGATGGATCGGATTTAAGAACTCTCAGAGCCAATAGGCAGTTCCTAAAACCCATTTTTCTACATAATGGAATGATCCAACGAGCCCTCTGTTTATGGTATGGAAAACATTGAAAGAGGACATGGGTTATGGATTCTACCCTAGCACAGCACATCGGGCACATCTTAGAAGTACAACTCGTATTAGTCCATTTGTGTGTCAGGATGCGGAAAGCAAGAGAACCTATCCTAAATCTGGTATACAATGCACGTGCCCGTGGAGAAAGTACTGTGTCCATATATTGCTCAGATTCATAGTGGCATTTGATTTTTAAAAAGTTGCAGGTCATAGATGATGATACTGCAGACAATTGTGTAAGTTGGACATTGAGCTAAAATGCATCCTTCAGAGTCTGTGTTGCATTTTTTGGAATTGATGACGGATCCTTCCAGTATGACTCCAGAACAAGTAGTACGAAGGTCCGTTCTACGTACGCACACCACTTAATTTTTAGACTAGTGTTGTTGACCATCAAGTTAGCTAGCCCGCGTCTATAGGGAGTAAGAGAATCTAGTGACCATAGGCGAATCCAAAACAAAAGAGGCCTAAGAGCAGCGATCTGGCTAATGGGAGGCAAATTTAGATCCATTCGAATAGGAAGCATTGGGGTACTAGAGGGAACTCTTAACAACAACCTTAAAAAGGAGTTTTCCACCCTTGTCAAATCATCTATATTGCAATGGCCCCACAATTCAGCTCCGTAAAGGCCCCCCCCCCCCTGCTTGCGATTTATAAATTTCAATAGCGGGCGTCATGGTGAAGCTTAGAGATCTAGCTGCAAATCTTACGATACCACTAGCACGTTGTTTCAGGCGGAGGTTAGCTTTCTGGAGATGGGAATGCCGCTTATGTGAATCTTCTAATTTCAGACCTAAATAGTCGAAATCACCAACTCTTTCGAGCGCGGCACCCTCTAGATAAATAGGCTGCCGTATCCTGCCTTTTTTGTCCCCAAACACCATGCATTTAGTTTTTAGCCGATTGATTTCCAGGCCATGGTCATTACAGAAATTCATGAACCTCGAAAGCAGGGTTGAAAGGCCTGTAGCTATTTGGGATATCAACAAGGTGTCATCGGCAAATAGGAGGCAAGAAATCTTCTGCCCTCCTATTTTGGGGGCATCATTGGAACACTCCATAAGATAAGGAATACATGCATTTATAAATAGGAGGAATAGGGTAGGGGCGAGTACACAGCCTTGTCTCATGCCACGAACAGTAGGAAATTCTTTGGTTAATTCACCTTGCCGACCCCATCTAATTCTGGCGTAATTACCAGTATAGAGATCTCTGATGATATTTAAAATAGAACAGGGGACTCCCAGTTTGGTCAAGACCTCCCACAGTTTGTAACGGGGTACTAAATCAAAAGCTGATTTTTTAATCAACAAATGTTACGAATAGATGACCTAAGTCCACATCGACAACTTTCCATTTGTTGGAGATAAAATGGAAAATCTGGTCTATTGTACTGACTTTTTCCCTAAGCCCGCTTGGAGGTGACTTAGGATTTGGTTTTCCACTATCCATTTCCTCAGCATGCTCAACAATTGGTGGCAAAATATTTTTTGAAGATTGTCGAGAAGGCTAATAGGTCTATAGTTTCCCGGAGAATTCCTCTCTCCTTTCTTGTAGATGGGCACGTTGATTGCCTCTTTCCATGAGTCAGGATAGGATCTAGCAGTAAGAATTGCGTTAGAAAGCCTATTAATATATGGGCTCCAGATGTTCTGGTCCGCTTTCAACATATCTGAGGGGATCCCATCCGACCCTGGGGCCTTCGCTGCTTTTTGAGCAGTAATGGCCAGCATGGTTTCATTCTGTGTGAAAGGGAGGCAAGGAGGACATAGGCGAGTGAGATGCTGTCAACTCTCCCAAACCTGGCACATCGCAGGCCAGTGGGGAGCCATACAGTTCCTTAAAATGGGAAAGCCAAGCATCAGGAGTAATATGGGACTACAGATAGGGTGCTTTGTTTCTGGTCGCTACGAGAGACCAGAAGCCAGAACCGTTTGGAGTCATGGACCCTAGCTGCCTCAGATAATTCACTCCAAAGCCCCTCTTCATACTCATGTTTGCTCTTATTACATGCAGAAACATAATGGCGCCTAGCATTAATAATTCCTAGTTTGTCTTTTGTCCTTAACACATTAACCAAGGTATTTTTAGCCTCTCTACACCTCTTGTTGAACCATTTGCTGCAGGGTTGGGCACAGAAGTTAGTCAATGGCCTAACGCATTTAGAAAACAGCTCTTTCAGGATTACAAAGAGGTCCAAATGTAAGGACGTAACTTCAGATGGGGAAAATATAAGGCTATCATCGAATAACTGGTGGGTAGAAATTACAGCACACAGTTTATCTCGAAGCTTGTTCGATCTCTGAAAAGAGTCCCATCTTACAGTACACCTATTGCTAGACAACTCCATGTCACCAGAAGGAGCAGAAGAAAATACAGCTCCTACCAAAAGAGATCTCTTATACGTAATCTGGGGAGGGGCATGGTCGCTGGTATGTGGGTTAACCACTTCCACA
Organism: Pleurodeles waltl; assembly: GCF_031143425.1. Taxonomy (NCBI): domain Eukaryota; kingdom Metazoa; phylum Chordata; class Amphibia; order Caudata; family Salamandridae; genus Pleurodeles; species Pleurodeles waltl. Next base: position 560,058,622 of record NC_090444.1, read on the forward strand.
TCTGATATGTGGTGCCAGACTCTTAAATCAAAGAAAATTTAATCCAGTTTATTACTATATGAGCCCCTAAAGAAAGTTGGTCTGGCAGGAGTATCAGCTGGAAAGCGGCCATTACCAAGACGGAGACCATGGAGTATCATAAGGTCTATTATCTGCGTAGCCCTAACACAAGGTTTATATGAATTTTGTTGTATGGGATGGGGGGTAATATTCCATATGCTGTCTTCAGGCTGCATAACCTCTATGACAGTGATTCCCAACCTGTGGTCCGGGGACCCCTGGGGGTTCGCGAAGCCTCCTCAGGGGGTCCGTGACTGCTTAGAAAATTAAATAATATCAACAGATTGGGTCCCCAGATTTCAATAATGACTCAGTGGGCGGTCCCCGGATTCCAATAATGGCTTAGTGGGGGTCCCCGGGTTCCATTAATGATAAAGTGGGGGTCCATAGAAGTCAAAAGTTTGGGAACCGCTGCTCTATGAGGTCTAAATTAAGTTCAAGTTGGACATTAAAATCCCCTGCTATTATGATATGGTATTTTGAACGGAGGTCCGGGATTAAAGTATTCAATAGCTCAATAGTAATTGAACGGTGGTTGGGAGGACCCGGCCTACTACAGATATTTATACAAAGAACAGGGGAGCCTGAGATAGGTTGGATAGCAATGGCCAAGATATCAGGGGAATCTACATATACCTCCTTAATTCTTCCCACCTCTATCGATTTTACCCAGGTACATAAGCCCTCTACTGCCCTACCTGCTAAAGATGGCTTTGCTGGTTTAAAAAAAGAGCTAAACCCCTGTCTATACGTGCAATGTGTTGCCCAAGTTTCCTGAAACATACAAACATTAACATTTTCGACATATGCCCCCCACTCAATGTCAGCGAGTTTGCCATTGATGCCAGCCACATTCCAGGACAGAAGTTTTGCTGTCGCCTGAGCAGTAGAACAACTTAATTTACTAAAAGCGTCATCTGGGGGATGGCTATCAATGGACTCCACCGGAGGTGAAATTGTAAAATTATTAGTAATATCAGATTGTGGTTCCAAAGGTGGTACAACACCTGGACTGGGTAAATTAGGTAAGGGACCTGTAACCGGTGGATCTGGGCTAAAAATGGAAATACAAAAATTAGGAAGACATAGTCAATCAATGTCAGAGGTAACCCCCTGGAAATCAAGTTTGCATGCTGTTTGGCCACTGGGAACAGGACCGACGCTAGTCATAGGAGCTGAATCATATGGTGTGCCTTTGAAAACCCTGATGGCCTAATGGCCTGGAATCTTGATAGTCTTCAGAGCAGCTTGGAGCCAAATTGCGGTGATTCGTGGTGCACTTTGTAGCGCCCGCATTGATGTTCAAATGGCCCCCAGGTGAGGGGCAGCAGGAAAGGGAGCCTGGGCCTTTGAGTCCCACCAGGCTCAATACTGGTATTTCAGAGCTGTGATATTACTGGTTATTTGGTGCTGTTTTGATGTACACTATGGAGAATGGTAGTCCTGTGGTATGACGGAGACAGACTTTGGATGTATGAATTCAGGAGCAGAACAGCTTGCACAGTGATCTTTTGGAGGGAAGGTATAAACTTGTTCCTTGTCATGTGGTGGTCATAATGCAATGTGTGTGCCAACATGTGCTACAACAAGATGTGTTGCAGCCAAAACATTATATTCCCCCTCATGATTGGCTAAATCTTCATTGTGTGTGACATGTTTGTCGATTTTGATGTGTTTTATCAGTGTAAGGCAAGGTGCATGTAGTACGAAACAGAATTTTTGTTGACATTCCACAAGATACTGGAATTTTGAATGGCATTATCCTGTGCCCAGACAATGTAGATCTGCCATGTGTATATCTATTGGGTTCATTTATGAGGAATTTCCTTTAGGGACTAGGTGATATGGCTCGTGCTGGTGACAGAAACCACTTAAAGTTTGCCTCTTCACAATGAAATGGTCAAATGTGTCCACTCCTTCCATGTTGAGTTGGTCTACACAATAATTCATGGCCACTGGTGCAGAACATTGTTGTCTTGTCTGATTTGCTATGTGTCTGACATGTGGCCTAACTATTGATGCTGTAAAGTATTTAAGCTGGTATATGGGTTCACACACGTACGTATGTTTGGGTGACACATGGTTGGGCTCCTGAGCTAAACTTAGGATAAGTCCAACATATCCATACTTACAAAAGTACATAATGGAACCTTTGTCAGGTTTGTGTGGCAATACATGCATACAATGCTAGAGGTGTGAAACGCATCAGCAGGAAATTAAGCCCTCAATATGACCCTGGCGGACGGCGGTATTTTGGAGAAGAGTACCACCAACAGGCTGGCGGTACTTTTCCCCAAAATATGACATTAAACCGCCAATGTACCACTCAGTCCACCAGGGCGGTAACAGCTGCCGGGCTGGAGACTTCAGTCTCCAGTAAGGCAGCCGTCACTGTCCCCCCGAGGGATAATGACCCCGCCTACCGCCATGGTTTTTGTGGCTTCCTTATTGCCACGAAAACCATGGCGGTAGGTACTATCAGTGACAGGGAATTCGTTCCCTGTCACTGATAGGGGTCTTCTCCACTCCTCTCCCCCATCCCCAAAGTCCTCCCCCACCCTCCCACTCCAGACCTCCCCCATGACATACACGCACATTCACACACCAACATACACACGCATACACATACTCATACCCACATTCACCCACGCATGCATATATCCATTAACAAACACATCCACACACACTGACAGACATACATGCACCCATGCATTCAGACAACACAACATACACGCACACTCACAACCATGCATGCACACACGCATTCCACACGCCACACACCAGCATTCATGCACACACTAACATACACCCACACCCCCACAGACATACACAATACCCCCCTCCCCTCTCCCCTGTCAGAGCACCCGACTTACCTGATTACAGGGGGTCCTCCAGCAGGAGACGGGACGGGGCGCTGCTGCCAGCAGCAGTGTCTGTCAGAAGAACACTGCTAGGCTGTATCTTGGGTCACAATACGGTCTGCGGCGGTCTTGTGGTGGACGGTAGGTAGCTCCGGCAACGGTGTCTAGGCAGCCGTCACCGTGGTGGTAGGCGGTCAATACCGCCGTTGACATAATGAGGGCCTTAGTCTGTTGCTTTTTTTATTATTTTGGTGAACAGGATAACTGAAACATTGGGTATAACAAAAAAGAAAAAAGTAGAATTCAGTAATGGTCCAAAATCTTAAATACTGCTGCTGTCAGAAAGAAATGTGTCCAGAAATAGCTCTTAGGGTAAATGTGCAGCACACACGGGAGGAAATTAGGGACAAGGTTTCTAGGAGATAGAGGCATTGCCATCCTCAACTCCTGGTAATTTCCTGGGACGACACGCTTTCCAGTGATGGGAGAGAACCACATCTTCAGTGACAGAGGTGTCTGGTGGTGTGTCTTCCTCCGGCAAGGCTTCTCTTTCTGCAGATGCAGGCAGTTCCGATGGATTTGGAGGACAGATAGAGGTTGATAGATCTGGGAAAGCCTTGCACAGGTGAGTGTAGAAGTCTATCAGCACCCCTATTTGTGAGCCCTCAACATTCTAGCCAACACAGTGGAGATTTCACATTTCTATCTGGCCATTTCAAAGGCCTAGCAGTGTACCAGACATGCAAAATCACAACTTGTTTGCATATTTCACATTACTCATCATGTGTCAGGTGCTGTGACAATGGTTCACCTGTAATAAGTAGAGAATTGAGTTGACTTCATGCCTATCTAAACTTTGACCCACAAACTTGCTATGATAACAGTCCTTCCATCAATAGTTTCAATTCAGGGGAGCAGAACGACATGAAGGACATTAGGCAGAAATGTCTCTGAGTGGAACATTGTCTGTTGATTGGTCACTCCATGTGAAGAGGACATCAGCTGTGATACGTCAGACAAGCGAGAATGGTCATAATCAAATTTTTCAATGTTTTGAATTTCAAAAACAAGCCCTCGTGGCAGTTGTTGTCATTTCAATGTCAACTTCCCTACACTTACAAAATGGTAAGTATAACATTCCTATTCACAAACTGCATTTGGGCATGTTCCTTCTAGTTAGCAACTGACACATATATTGGCCCTCATTACGACCCTGTCGGGCGGGGAGAAGTGGTGGTAATACCGCCAACAGGCCAGCAGAAAAAAAATGGAATTATGACTATGGCGGTTACCGCCATGGTCATCCGCCACTTCTCCACTCCGACCGCCAGGGTGGTGACGACCGCTGGGCTGGAGACTTCGGTCCCCAGCCCGGGGGCCATCACCAGACCACCGGCGGTATCAGGACCCTGCATACTTCCATGGATTTCAGGTGGTTTGGAACCGCCACGAAATCCATGGTGGTAGGCACTATCAGTGCCAGGGAATTCCTTCTCTGGCACTGATATGGGTCTCCTCCACCCTGAGTCCTCCCCCCACACCCCTGACCTGCCTACCACCCTCCAAAGGTGGCAGGACCCCCCTCACCACCCCCAACATTAACAACACATACCCGCACACATACAAACAGACATGCAAACAGACCAACCCGCACACATTTTCCTGACACACAACACCCCCCCGCATGCATACACCCACTCACACACCCCCTCTACATACTCACACGCACACCCCCATGCACGCACACAACACCTTACCTTGTCTGGTGATCTTCCGGGAGGGAGAGGGAACGGGATCCATGGGGCTGCTCCGCTGCCAGCTCCCCATCACCAGAACACCGCCACACCGAATCCTGGGACGTGATTCAGTTGGCGATGTTCTGGTGACGGGGTGGGGCGGTGGAGGTGGAGCAGCCTCCACTTCCCCGCTGACCACCAGTATGGCTGCTGGCGGCTCTCTGTCCGGAAAAGGACGGTTGGCTGCCAGCAGTCATGATGCGCTGCACAGAAAAACCGCCTGCACTGGCGGTCTTCAGCACAGCGGTACCTCGGCGGTCTTGGAAAAAGACTGCCGAGGTTGGAATGAGGCCCATAGTGTTTTTATTTTTGTGGGACCACACTTACAGACTCCATTGCAGCAAGTGTTTTTGGTAATTGATACATGGGACCTCATCTGAAACAACACACATTGGCAATGATAAGACAAGCTATTTCTGTTATTTTATGCTTTGCATGTTGGAAAACTTAACAAATCTGCAGAGGCTTGATTGGGGGCACACAGGACATTGAGGTGCTCATTCGGAGTTTGGCGGTAACCGAACCGCCACGCCGATGGTGGTCTTGTGACCACCGGCAGGGTGGCGGTGAAGACTGCCAAATAACGAGTAACGTGGTGAATCCAACGCAATACAGACAACTCACTGCCAGCCCTGCCACCATTGATGAGCGGCATCTGCCGGCAGAAGACAACTTCAGGCAGGAGACAGCCAACGCCCCGCACTCCATATTCCGAGTAACCACTCCGCCAGGATATCTGGTGGGGCCATTACTTCATGAAAAACCTGGCGGACACCGAAAGTATAAATGGAAACACCCACCTCCGGTCACAGAGACGCCGCAGTGGCCACCATGGAAAATGAACTGCTAGTCTTCCGAGCGTTATATCTTGCCATGCACCTTCAGGACCACCAATGAAGACGACAACTATAAGAATACCTAGCACAGAGGTGAGGGAAATGGCAGTGATGCACTCCCACACAGAACACACATACCCCACACACACAGTGAAGGCCACACTCACACGCACACACACACATACACACATACACACACACAACATACCTCAATGCCAAATACCCAATACACACACAAAGAAATGCAGATATGTGCCAAACATACAGCGCAAGGCACAACACCACCACCAACACACTCCATAACCACACAACGACAACTACCCCACAAACACCTCAACAATGGCATAGACGGGCATGTTGTGCGCCACCACATATACACACACACCATGAACTCCATGTAGCAATGACACAAAATCAATAGCTGTGAACACACATCCAGACAAACATACAGCTGACAGCTGACACAACACGTACAACCAACAATCAAGGAAATACACACATCCAGCACTAGACACACAGACACACACAACACCCCATATAAACACACAAGCAAGTAGACACACACAACACAACGTCCCCATGGCCCAAACCATCTACCAAGTGCATGCAACACAGACACAATCCACACACAGACACTACACAGCTATGTATACAGGTGTCACACAACAATGTTGAGGGAAACCAGGGCAAGCATATCATCTTGCCAACCACAGCAATGTGGGCATTTGTATTGGAACAATAAACTATATACAAATGTGCCGATGGCAAGTTCAAATGTCCAGTTTTGACATATTGTCCATCATGAATGGCCCAACCTGACTCCTGACTGAAGCATCCACTTCATAGGGGGAGCAATGGGACAAGCAGGCACCTCAGGGGTGTGGGGGGGAGGCTTGGAAGTGGAAGGGGCACATTTTGGCTTAGGCTTGGGAGGGGTGACCTTGGCACTGGGAGGTGTGGATTTTTTGCTGGGTGGAGGAGCAGGGGAAACACCAGAGGGAGGACTCAAGGAATGGGAGGTGGAAGGTCCAGAGAGGGGCAGGGGGACACACTGTTTACGGGGAAGACAGGGTGGGAGAGGAGTAGGGAAGAGGTCAAGGGCGGCAAGGAAAACTGTCTTAGGTAGACGGGTGGTCACATGATTAAGGGAGAGGAGTGGAGGTAGAGGGAGTGCTCGTCTGACGTGCCTTTGTGCTGTACGTGGATGCTGGTGTGTGCAGTGTCTGCATGTGTGTGGTGGCTGAATGTTGGGTGGGTGAGTGGGTCTTGGGAGGGGAAAAGAGAAGCAAGGAGAGGGAATGGGTGATGTGTGAGTGAATGTTAAGGTGGTGTGTCAAAGTGAGGTGGATGTGCTGCAGGTGGTAGATACGGTAGTCGTGGTGAGTGCAGATGTGGTGTGTGGGGTGTGTGACTGTGAGTCTGCTATTGTGGTGATTGTGGGGATGAGAGGAATGACAGCAGGACCAGTGTGTGATGAGGTTGTGCTGGCAGGTATGAGTGGAGATATGACTGTGCAGGTGGAGGTGGTGGGAGAAGTGTCTGTTGTTGTGTCTGCCGATGTGTTTTGTGTGTGTGCATGCCTGTGTGAACATCTGTGATGCCCATGTCTGTCTTTACCCACCTTGTCTGTTGTATTGGGTGTATGCATGTGTGTTGGTGTGCCACGGACGGGTGTAGGGAGAGGGCTTGTGGATTGGGAACAGGTAGCTGTAAGGGGGACAGAAAATGAACGGACACTGGCTGCTGTCAACGAGGATGCCAGAGCCTGGAACGATCTCTGGAGGCCAGACAAGGCACCATAAATGCCTTCCAGGAATGTGTTGGTCTGCTGCATCTGGGACACCAGTTCCTGTATTCACAATCGTTGTCTGCCCCACAGAGATGGACCTCATGAGGTCAATAGCCTCCTCATTGAGGGCAGTAGGGCTCACTGGGGCAGAAGCAGAGGTGCCTGCGGCGAAAGAGACACCCACCCTCCTGGGTGAGCGGGTGCAGGCAACAGGGTGGGGTGCTACAGGGAGGGCAGTGCTGGAAAGCATGTGGCGGACAACAATGGTGTTGCTGTGGTCCCAGAAGGGTCCGCCACTGCCAGGGAGCCACCATCTGAGGAGGATTCTGAGTCAGATGTTGTGGTAGCTCCAGTGTCCGCCGTGGTGCTCCCCTCGCCCTCCGTCCCGCTGGTCCCCTCGGCTTCACTGCTGGACGCCTCCTGGTGTCCTATGGACAGCAGCATCCCCACTCCCCAGTGCCCTTCCTCCCTCACCAGATGATGCTAATGCACACAGAGACAGAGGAGGAGATAGAAAAGGAGGGTGGCAGAAACAGAAAGGGAGGAAAATGTTAGAACCTACATATACACTTCAGATACAAACAATGAAGATAACAGTCCCTGCCTGCCAAACATTGGACAATATAGCAGTCTTTACCAAAAATTAAAGCTATGTCCAAACCCATTACAACCCTGCAGACCAAACCCCTGCATGGAGACACCTACATGCCCATCATTGCCAAAATGACTACTCCTTCAATCAAGCCCTGGTCTATAACCCATCACATGTCATTCACTTCAATATGATATAAATCTAAGCAGAGAGGGACTCAGACACTAACTAACTAACAGGAATGTGAGGAGTACATGTGGTACAGAGGATCCATTGATGTAGGAAGTGATGCAACTGCAACCCTCACGTAACATGCCTGTCATTACCCATATACAGTGCCATTATGACCAACTCAAACTACTACAGTACACGCAGAAATGGAGAATGCAGCCATTGACATGATAGCAGACTAGAGAGACCCATACCTAAAGCAGAACATGTGTCACTGTACCCCCACTACTCATCCTACATGGCTCAACATAGCATCCATCACAAACTCCTACCTGATGGTGTGGCAACCAGAACTGTACATTCCTCATATCACATTTGACTACATTCATTCCAAGTCCAAGGAGGGTGACAGTGCAAAACCATGCAGTAGTGACCTGACAGTCAACACTTACCTCCTTGTGGATGCCGTGCTGCCTTCAAGCGCCCATCCAAATCAGGGTACACCACCGCCAGTATGCGAGCCAATAGGGGGGTGAGGGTCCGACGTGCACCGCTCCCACGTTGGGAGGTTTTCCCCAGCTGGGCCTCTGCAGTATTCCAGGCCCAACGACGCAGGTCCTCCCACCACTTCCTGCAGTGTCCCAGTGACCCCAGGGTCCGCACTTCCTTGGCGATGGCACGCCACAACCATTTCTTCTGGTGGGCGCTGACATGCTTGGGAAACAATGAGAAAAGGGGGGTCATGATGTAAATTATAACAATCCAGCAGTGAGCGTAGGCGACACACAACGGACACCACTCATGCACACTGGCAATGTCCCACACATATCATGTGCATGCTACACACCTGGTCAGTCATGACATGTGATTGAGCACACACATACATCATCAAACACACAACTTGTGAAACCATGGACGTTGTACTGACCTGTTGTCCTGGAGCTGCCCCATACAGGGGTAGGACCCCTTCCACCAGTTTTTCCAGCTCCTCTGTTGAGAAGGCTGGCGCCCTTTCCCTTGCATTGCATGCCATTATTGCTCCAAGAGACAGGACACAGCAGTACACAAAGTGGAGGTCTCAATCGCCCGAATGCCAGGAGTGAGCTGTGTCACACAAAATGGTGGTTACGACCGCATTGGTCATGACCGTCACCACCGGCGGTGATCGTCATTGGTTCCAGTCTTCCATTGACATCGATGATGACCGCACTCCGCCATGACAACTTCCGCCGGCGGAATGAGGTCACTTCCAGCAGTCCAATGCATGCCCAACACGTGGATGCCATTTTAGTTAGTTTGTGACATTACTGTCCTGAGTTTACACAGCTTTACCACCTGCCTGTCAACCAAAATACATACTTCAGGACTGCCATGGTGAATATGGTCACATGTAGTGCATGTCTAGTGAAATGTACAGACTTGCACAACAATTGTCAGCATCTTTAACCAGTAAGGCAAAATACAGGAAAGGTGTAGGTGTAGGTGTCCTGTATATGGCCATCCACACAGTAAACATGTGCCATCGTCTGGTGAGGTATGGATGGTAGAGTAATGTGGCCTGACACATTACAGGCAATTTGCAAGAGTATTGCATAATGACTGACGTGTGTCATATTGTATAGCCTACATTGTGGCAGACATCCTGATTGTTGTCTGTATCCCCACACAAACTGAGGAATCCCCATGCCATCCCTCCAACAGTCCAGGTGTTGTCAGCCCTGCATTTCCTGGCAAGTGGCTCATTTCAGAGCACAATGGTACTGGCTGCAGGCTTTTCACATCCCCAATTCTGTAAGTATTGCAGGATGTGCTGGATGCCCTACTCAAGCATGTGCACAGGTACATTAGGTTCCCACTAACTCCAGATCTTTCCACTGTGAAAGCAGCCTTCCCCAACATCTCAAATGTCCCACATGTAATTGGGGCCATTTATGGGACTCACATTGTCTGGTACCTCTGAGGATCAACAAACAGGTTTATAGGAACAGGAAGAGTACATATTCACTCAATGTACAAGTGGTGTGTCTTGCAGACCAATACATAACACATGTGAACGCTAAATTCCCTGGATCAGTACATGATTCCTACATCCTGAGGAACAGCAGTGTTCCTGCAATAATGTCCCAGCTACAGGGCGAAAAGGCCTGGCTCATAGGTGTGGGTACTGCTCTCCATGTCAGACATCTATACCCCTCATGACACAGTCAGCACCCCGCCTAGCAATATTACCCATGAAAATGTTTCCTTTCCCACACAGGTGACTCCAGATAACCCAACCTGCCCTGGCTCCTGAAACCTGTGAGACATCCAACTACATTAGAGGAGAACAGGTACAATGAGGCACATGGCCGGACGAGGTGAATGATTGACCATACTTTCGGTCTCTTGAAAGCCAGATTTTGTTGACTCCATGTGCCTGGTGGTACACTATAGTACAATCCAGGGAAAGTCTGCAAGATCACTATTGCATGCTGCATGCTCCATAATCTGGCCTTCAGAAGGCACATCCCACTGTTGGAGGAGGCGGACGTCAATGCTGAAGCTGTGTTTGTGGCCGGTGACTCTGATGCTGAGGGGGAGGCAGACGAGGATGAGGCACATGACAACAGGACTGACATGATTGTCACTACTTTCCTTGATGTACAGGTATGTCTGCATTACAAATCATCTGCACATGGTAGATGTATTGTTGAAGGCAGTCTGTAGGCAGTGTTTGCATGCATCAATGTATGTGTCGGGACTGGAGCGTTACATATTGGTTGACGACCTTGAAGGGTAGGTGACTCATCATGAGGGGTAGTGGAAATGCAAAGCTTCTAACTTCATTTGTGGTATGCTGGTGCTATTGTGATACAGCCTTAAAGTTGTTGTGAAGGTTTAGGGTCCTCGGACTGCCTATTTGGGGTTATGTTTGGGGGACTTCTCAGTCTTGTCCTGCTGCGTAGGCATATCATGCTTTGACATCTGCTGTGTGCCAGGTACCTGTTCATGACTACTCAGGGAGTTGTGAAATTGAGGATGTGACCTATGTATCATCTTTCCTGTACCACACGTGTGTGAATGCCAATGCAGTCCCTTATTTATGGTGCAACATAGCTGCTGGGACACTCATCCTGTGTTTGCGCTCAACTGCTATTGATGTATGACTGTAGTTTACATTCCTACCACCTTGTACCTCATTCCTTTATTTATCCCTCTTTAGGTGACATCTCTGTTTGCAGTCTGCTTGCTGTATTTGCCTGTTGGTGTAGTTGACAGTGGATGTTAAAACAAAATAGATGTGTTTACACACCTGCTGGAGTATCACAATGCATATGTAACTTGGACATCTGTGTTTTGTAGACCTGTGTATTTTGTTTTTTGTTCTTCATGCCTGATGGGCCAGGTTCATTGTCTGAATCCAGACTTGCATGTGGATCCTTCCCTAATGGTGCCACATCCAGGTCTGTGCTTCCTGTTACTGGGCTCCTCTGTTGTGTGTCAGTACTTGGGAGACCTGTGAGGTGAGAGGTATTGTGTCAGATGATGTTATTTATGCAGTGACACACATGGTTGTATTCCCTCATTCATTGTATTTGCAGGGCAGTACTGCCATTGACAGTTTGCAGTCCACTGCTTGAGTTCCCATCAGTGGAAGGTTACAATGGTCCTCATTTGCAGTACAGTTTACATTAGTCTTGCTACTGTCAATGCTATGTACTGATGTGCATTCCTAGCACAAATTGCTGATGGGGAGTGACATCGTTAACGTGCATTGCAGAGATGTGATATGGACATAGCAGTCAGGCAAGGGTAGGGAGTGTTGAATTGTGGTAGTTGGAGCAAGGATAAAACTGGCAGACCTGCACCCACACTTCAGATCCCTACCAGATCACCACCAGAAAGAACAACATAAGAAGAACTGCCCTGCTGGACCTCTGGCCTGCACCTGGAACCTGCACTCAGAAGGACTGCACTAGCTGCAAACTTGGGCTTCACCACAAGAAAGACTTTGCCTGCCTTCAACTGGTTCAAGGAGGGACTCCCTGTTTGCTACAGGTGACAAATTGCTAACCAGAGTCCCCTGCACCAGCTCCTGAAGAAATCAACCAGCTGACCACTGCCCAGTGGCCAAAAAGGAGTTTGCACCAGGTGCACTCTGGGAGTTGTAGTCCGCACCCCCAAGGATCATCTCAGAGCTTCTGGACCCTTGAGGTGAGCTGTGGACCCCAAAAGAACCTTAAAAGAACATCTAGAAGAAGCCCCAGAAGTTTGGAGAAGTTTGGAGTACTTTTGAAAAAAAGCTCCATAGAGGGACTGACCCACCACGGCAACTCTAGCCGGCTTGCGTCAACCGCGACCCGGCCTGATTTGCTGGTTTGTCCGGGTGAAGAAAATCTCCAAAAAGGAGACTAAGTCCGAAGGTAAAAAGTTGACCGGGACCTCCCAGCCAGTGTATCCGAGGAAGGCTCCAAGGACGTCGGATCAAGATCCAGGTTTACCCCGGTCGAAGGATTTTTACCTAGAAAAAAACGACTAAGTCCAAAGGTAAAAATCTCCACTGAGGATTCCCGTGACGCGTATCCGGAGAAGAGTTCCAGGAGGTCGGATTGGACTGGCAGGTTCGTCCCGCTGAAGAAAATCTTCCGAAAAGAGACTAAGGCCCTCATTCTAACCCTGGCGGTGTAACACCGCCAGGGCAGAGGGCAGAGGAAGCAACAGGCTGGCGGTGCTTCCAGGGCCATTCTGACCGCGGCAGTAACGCCGCGGTCAGAAAAGGGGAACCGGCGGTTTCCCGCCGGTTTTCCCCTGGCCCAGGGAATCCCCATGGCGGCGCAGCAAGCAGCGCCGCCATGGGGATTCCAACCCCCTTACCGCCAGCCTGTTCCTGGCGGTTTTCACCGCCAGGAATAGGCTGGCGGTAACGGGTGTCGTGGGGCCCCTGGGGGCCCCTGCACTGCCCATGCCACAGGCATGGGCAGTGCAGGGGCCCCCTAACAGGGCCCCACCATGATTTTCACTGTCTGCTGAGCAGACAGTGAAAATCGCGACGGGTGCCACTGCACCCGTCGCACCCCTGCAACTCCGCCGGCTCCATTCGGAGCCGGCATCCTCGTTGCAGGGGCATTTCCGCTAGGCCGGCGGGCGCTCTTTTGGAGAGCGCCCGCCAGCCCAGCGGAAATGTAAGAATGGCCGCTGCGGTCTTTTGACCGCGGTGCGGTCATTTGTCGGCGGGACTTTGGCGGCGGCCTCGGCCGCCCGCCAAAGTCTGAATCAGGCCCTAAGTCCGAGGGTAAACTTTTGACCGAGGCCTCCCGTGAGCTGTAGCCGAGCAGGGCTCCATCGCAGTCAGCCTTAAACTTTGACTTTGCCCCAGTCGAGGTGCAACCAGATGACCCGATTGGCGCTTTTTGTTTCTAGGCGCTAAAAAACAATAATTCTTTAAAAATTCATATCTCCGGTTCCCCTCATCTGATTCTATTTATTTTTGTGTCATTTTAAAGATAAAAATATAATCTATGTTTATAAATTGGTTTTGGATTTTTAAACTGTTTCCTGTGCTTATTTAATTACTGTTTTGTGATATTTGAATTCTTTACACTCTGGGCCTCATTCTGACTTTGGCGGGCGGCGGAGGCCGCCCGCCAAAGTACCGCCGTCTGAATACCGCTGCGCGGTCAAAAGACCGCCGCGGTAATTCTGAGTTTCCTGCTGGGCTGGCGGCTGACCGCCAGAAGGCCGTCCGCCAGCCCAGCGGGAAACCCCCTTCCACGAGGATGCCGGCTCCGAATGGAGCCGGCGGAGTGGAAAGGGTGCGACGGGTGCAGTTGCACCCGTCGCGATTTTCAGTGTCTGCTATGCAGACACTGAAAATCTTGGTGGGGCCCTGTTAGGGGGCCCCTGCAGTGCCCATGCCATTGGCATGGACACTGCAGGGGCCCCCAGGGGCCCCACGACACCCGTTACCGCCAACCAGATTCTGGCGGTCAAAACGGCCAGAACCAGGCTGGCGGTAAGGGGGTCGGAATCACCATGGCGGCGCTGCCTGCAGCGCCGCCATGGAGGATTCCTCAGGCCAGGGGAAAACCGGCGGGAAACCACCGGTTTCCCTTTTCTGACCGCGGCTTTACCGCCGCGGTCAGAATTGGCCTGGATGCACCGCCAGCCTGTTGGCGGTGCATCCGCGGTCCCCGGCCCTGGCGGTCCATGACCGCCAGGGTCGTAATGACCCCCTCTGTCTCCTAAGTTAAGCCTTGTCGCTCGTTGCCAAGCTACCAAGGGTTGAGCTGGGTTTAATTTACTGAATCCTAACTGGACCTAAGTGGAGGTTAGTGGCCTATTGCTAAGTGTAGGTACCTACCTGCCCTTACCAATAACCCATTTTCCAAAAATATTATTTTGGAGGAAGTGTCCATTTTCATGATGAATGCTTGTAGCAAAATGAACACGACCATTACAAATGTTCATCACTAATGTATGCACTACAAAAATATGTTTAAAAAAAACCTGTTTTGTTTACTGCCATAAATGAAATTAGGTTCATGTTACTCTCATTTTCATTCATAACGTTCTCAGCAATCAGTTTTGAATAAGAAAATAATGTCAGGATATTTTATTTACAAATGAGATACTTCTCTCACAATACCTTTACTGAACAAAAAATTAATTGTCCATAAAATAGTGATTTAATCACAAGTTGTTTTTTTGGCCCAGATCTTGCTTCCTAATGACACTGCCATGGGACAACCTCCTCAGTAAGGGGCATCCAGTGGGCAGAGCAGGCTCATCAATGATCCTTCTTGGTAGGGGTTGGTTTTGGTTTCTTAGGGTCAGGGACAGGTAACCTATAAAAGTGGGTGAAGGAGCAGGAGTAAAAGGGATGGGAGAAGATTGGGTTTGGGAGGTAGATGGACCTGTTGTAGGTGTTGTGTGTGTCTGTTAGTTTTGCGGGTACATATGGATCTGGTGTATCTGGTGTATGTTTGGGTGTATGTTTCTTGGAAGGTGTTTGGTGTTTGGGTGAATGTTTTCATTTGGTGGGTGTTGTTGTGGTTGTGCTTTTCTGTGAGAGTGTTTGTTTGGATGAGTGTGCTGTTGAGCTGGTTGGTGTAGTTGTGGTATGTATGTCTGTATGTGATGTGGAGGCTTGTGTCTCTGGTGTATGTTTGGATGTGTATGGTTTTGTAGGTGTTCTGTATTTGGGTGACTGTGAGCGTGTGGGTTTGGTGGGTGCTGTTTTGTATGTAGGTGTGTGTATGTGTGACTGTGTGTGTTTGGATGAGTGTACTGTTGAGGTGGGTGTTGTGGTTGTGCTGGTGTTGCTTGTGGGTGTGGTGGTGGTTATCATGGTTGTGGTGGTAGCTGTGGTTCCTGTGGGTGTAGTGTCACTAGTGTATATATGTTGGATGTGTGTATGTTTGTGTTTCAGTGTGTCTTTGTTTCTGATTTGAGTAGGGGCACAAGGTAGGTGGACTGCAGTCAGTGCAGAGACTATTTTCGCTATCGATCTCTAAGTGCCAGACATTGAACCATGAATGGCATCAGGTATGCAACCATCTGTTGCATTTGGAAACTACGCTCCTGGATGCCATTTATTATCACTGACTGCCTTACAGAGATGCTGTGTAAGAGGACAATAGTCCTTCCACTGAGGACAGCGGGGGGGATGGGAAGGGGGAGGTGCAAGCAGCAAAGGATACCTCTGTTTTTTCAGGTGGGCGGGTTTGGCCACCTGTGGGGGAAGCAAGTGGGTGGTGCACAAGGATGCAAATGGAACAGGTCTTATAGGGTCAAACACAACCAGGGATTGGTTGCTTGTGAAGGCCTCCGAAGAAGATGTTGAGCTGGTGGCCTACGTGCCAGTCCCTTCACCCTCCATGCCACTGTGTCTGTCAGTGTCTGATTTTTCTTCACCCAGCACACAGTGGCCAGCTGCATCCCTGCATTCGTGGCTAATGTCTCCTTTATCTGCTCCCGAAGATGCTGAAAAGACACTTACAATATTTTTGTTATATCTGTGCAAATAAAAACGGTCACAATGGTCTTTAACAAAGCACTTTCTAATTTGAATTCTTCACCTACTTTAAGACTATTAAACTTTGGTATACCTTACCATTGCCCCATTCATGTATAGAACATATTATGGTCCCATTTGCTCATAGTTTTGAAAATTACCATCATTACACCCATTTCATTTTAAATCATATTTCGTAAACACTTCAAATTTCTCATATAATTGTTTAACACCTCTGAATGTACAGATTGGTTGTTTTTAACAGTGAACTCATGTCACAAAAATAAATATCTAGCAAGAAACTTTGTATCATTGTACATTGCCTACCTGCAAAAGCCCCTTTCAACAACTCCTTTGCTTCAACATTGACTTATAATCTGGATATAAATAAAGACACAAAAATGTTGTTTAGGCTATGTGTTACTATCAGTAGTGTGTACACTTTCCTGTCTGTTTTAATCAATGATATTTGCCTATTACATTTGTGTTTGTTGGAACAGACTGGCTTACATGCATATTTGTGAAGGAGTAAGGCTTCATGACAATCTGCAACAGTAAAAAAGAACTGACTTCAATTCTGAAGTGAAAACACATTTACTAAATGTTTTTGCTAAGAAATGTTTTCTTTGGTCTTATGTCCCTAGTTATTTTGGATCACATGCTCAATATTGTTTTGTCGTTATACCAACTCACCAATGTGAGATTTGGAACATCCACTGTATCATAAGTGCATTGTGTGCTATGCGAACTGTTACTTCCTCAGAAATTGTGATGGAGCATTACATCAAACAGAATCATAAACTGTACCCCGTTTGATACAACGTCCCTTATAACATAGACAAAATCCAGGTAGGCAGGCATATGTCTGCTCAAAACAGTCCTTCTGTAATGATAAGGAACCGAGGGCCAGATGTAGGAAACTAAAATTTTGCGACTTGCAAATTGCGAGTCTGACCGACTCGCAATTTGCAACTCGCAAAATTGGATGCAGAAAGGTGTCTCAGACACCTTCTGCGACTCGCTATGGGGTCGCAAAGACCCACCTCATCAATATTCATGAGGTGGGACGCAGTTTGCGACCCCATAGCGAGTCCCTGCACTCACAGGGATGGTGGCCTGCCGTAATCAGTAGACCTCCATATCTGTGACTGCTTTTGCAATAAAGCAGTTTTTTTTTTCATTTTGCTGCCCGTTTTCCTTAAAGGAAAACGAGCTTCAAAATGAAAACTAAACCAAAACCATTTGGTTTCGTTTTTTTCAGAGTAGGCAGTGGTCCATAGGACCACTGCCTGCACTGATTATTTTATTTTTTTCGGCATTCACAAAGGGGAAGTGGTCCCATGGGGACCCCTTCCCTTTTGCGAATGAGTTACCACCAGTGTGACACTGGTTGTAACTGCGAGTTGGTTTGAGACCGCATTCGCGGTCACAAACCAACTCTGAATGGCGATGCGGTCGCAAATAGGAAGGGAACACCCCTTCCTATTTGCAAGTCGCATTCCCAAATTGCGAGTCGGTACCGACTCGCAATTTGGGAATGAGCATCGCGTTCGGCCTTTTGCATGCCGCAAACTGCGTTTTTCGCAGTTTGCAACATGCAAAAGGCTTCGTACATCTGGCCCCTAGTGAGGCCATTTACCACAAATAAATATTCTAAACACACGATCATACATCTTGTGCAAAATGTACAACTTCCAAACAATATTCTTCTGCAGTGGATGTGTGTCAACCTTTATGTTGAGGCCATAAATTATTATTCTAACAGAAAAAGATAAGAACTCAAATAATTACTTACCCTTTTGATGCTGCTGTTGGTTTCTCAGCTGCCAATCAAGTTCTGGATAGGCCACTGCAAGTATTTGGGATATTAAGGGGTCAGGGTGTGGTGCACGCCCTTCCACACTGGGATGACTGGCTGAGCTGGACTTCAGATGACTTTCAGGTCCAGTGCTAGAGGTCCTCCCACGTTTTTCGGCAGTGAATGCTGCAGCACTTGTAGACCGCAAAGGTCTGCACTGCCTCAGCGATGGCCTTCCATATGGCCTTTTTCTGATGGGTGTTGACCTGTATGAACAAGAAGAAAGAAAGAAAAATGTTTTGTGAGGTTTTGTTTATTTGTTTCACAGTAACTCAATTTTGTAAAATCTATCACAAGCATTATTAAAATGTTAGTACAGATTATTTAAAAAATGTATTATTTCCTAGACAATATTAATTTGCAGTGACCTGTTGGATACTTTCATCCCTTTTTATGTCCTTGTTTTACAAATCAAGGCCACAAACATCAGCAAGGTCATGGCTCAGAAACATTTGTGAGAGCTACTTCTGATGAGTACAAATAATTGTGAGCTACTGAAGGCTAAATAATTTGCACATTGTTATCACACACCCCAATGACCAGCTTCATTGGCTTAATACCTAATGTTTTTAGAGTCCCATACTATGGTTAGCACCACAAACTGTGAATGAGGGCAGTAGGGAAGGGCTGCTATTGGAGTCAGTGAGAATAACAGACAAAGGGAGGGGACGTCCCTATAACCCCACTGGAACAGGGACAGGAGCAATACAACAACAGAAAATATCCAGAAGGGAAAAATAAATACCCCACTATCAAAGTGAAAACATCAATTATTCACTGAAAAGTAATTTCTTTTAATATAATCAAAATAATTAAATCGTAGTGTCAACAAATTACCAGTGCACCTGGAAAAACTAATACACCAATAAAATCTAAATATGTACAAATCCTATACATTAAGAACCAACAGTATCATTCGGGCACCGTAATACATAAAGCATAAGCTGCTTTAACCATCCAGTGGCAAGCAGTCACAAAGAAAGGTAGTGACCGTAGTACAAAGAAAGTATCTAGCCTCATTGAGAGAAACCAATCACTGGAAAGAAGTCCGATACGATCCACAAGTGATAAGTCCAACAATTCAGAAATTCTGACGGTCACTCCTTTGAAAAAAACAGTTGACGAGTTTCGGCCTTAAAGAATCCAGCCTCCTCAGGACAATGAAGAAGGTGCCTTACGGCAAGAAGATGCATGTATGCATCAACTGCAAGAGCGGTAAAAACTCGTGTGCTGCTCTTCTAGGGCGGTGTCCCGGCTCACTGCATACCCGGGAACCTTCTTGTGGGCATTCAGCTGAATGCCCGCAAGAAGGTTCCTGTGTCAATTTCTGAATTGTTGGACTCACTTGGCGGTGAGGTGAGACAATGATCTACCACCGGTTGTAGTTCTGTGGACGTGTGGGATGGTTGTGAGGGCAAGGATGGGGGAGCGGAGATGCTGGGTCGGGGTGTAGAAGGAGTGCCGTCTGTTGAGGTATTCTGGTCCGGTGTTGTACAGTGCTTTGTGAGCGTGGGTGAGGAGTTTGAAGGTGATTCTCTTGTTGACTGAGAGCCAGTGCAGGTTTCTCAGGTGGTCTGTGATGTGGCAGTGGATGTCCAGGATTAGGTGTACAGAGGCGTTCTGGATGCGTTGCAGCCTTTCCTGGAGTTTGGCCGTGGTTCCTGTGTAGAGGGCATTGCTGTAGTGAAGTTTCCTGCTTACCAGGGCTTGGGTGACTTTTCTTCTGGTTTCGGGGGGTATCCATTTGTCGATCTTTCAGGGCATGCGGAGGGTGTTGAAGCAGGAATAGGAGATGGCGTCGACTTGCTGGGTCATGGATAATTAGGAGTCCAAGATGAATCCTACGTTGCATGTGTGGTTGGTGGGAGTCTGAGCAGCTCCGAGAGTGGCAGGCCTCCAGGAGTCATCCCATGTGGAGGGGATGGAGCCAAAGATGAGGACTTCCGTCTTGTCGGAATTGAGTTTGAGGCAGCTGCTCTTCACAAGGTCTAGTGGCCGCCATTTTAGAATGCGAACCAGTGTATTGTTAAATGTTAAGTGTGTCACAATCATTCAAAATGGTGGTTAGTTTGTTTACATATGCGAAATGCATACATTACTGTTTTTCAAAAAATGTAAAACAGTAAAATGTATTGCATTACTATGCTTAATTGCAACAGTGGCTCAGTTTATTTTATACTACCCTTGATGGAATTTTAGAAACAAATATATAAAAAAATAATGTGCAAATAATACATTTATAATTCATTATTCTCACATTATTTTTTTAAATATTTCAGACGTGTAATAAATTGTAATTCTAAGTTACAACATAACTAAAGAATGATGTGTACATATATGTCACCAATATATATTAAATTATTTTTATGATTATCAAAGTATTGTTTGCCCATTTAAAGTGACATTTCTCTTTTTTCTTAAACGTGAACATAGGAACCCAGGGAGAGGTAGAAGATGACAGCCTGAACTGTTTAGACCATTTCCAGACCTTGCCACCACGGAAGAAAGGGATATTATAAATAAATTCAGATTGTATCCACAAACTATTCTTGATTTATGTCACCAGCTGGAGCTAGATCTTCTGCCTCACAATAGGAATCCCATATAAAGAACACCAATAGCGGAAATCATGGCAGTACTCCATTTTGTGGCCACAGAATCCTTCCAATACACTGTGGCAGTATTTCGTGGCATGTCACAACCAACTTTCAGTGTGTGTTACATGAAGTCCTTTCTTCAGTGATGAGACACATCAACAACTTCATCCAGTTTCCATGAAATGAGGATTTTGCAAATCTGAAGGGAGATTTTTACGCTTTAGTTGGCACACCACATGTGGTTGGAGCAAATGATGGCACACATATTGCCTTAGTGCCACCACACACCAGGGAACAGGTCTACCGCAGCTTGAAGAACTTATATTCAATCAATGTGCAAGTTGTCTCCTTATGTGATTTGTACATCATGAGCATGTGTGACCAGTTCCTCTGATCAGCACTATTCCTTTGTTCTACGGAAAAGCATTATACCACCGCAAATGTTACAACCTGGATCTGAGAGGGCCTGGCTTGTTGGCAAGTGCAATCTGTCATTATATTTTATTTAGTTAGTTTTTAGTTTAAGAATATACAATGGGATTGGATATTTTGCTCAATATATTTTTCATTTCATATAGGAGACTGAGCTTGTCCTATCTGACCATGGCTGTTAGCAACTCTGAGGAATGCAACAAAGCCAGGGGAAGTCCACTTCAATGAAGACCATGAAAGAACATGGAGGGCAGTGGAGCAGACTTTTGGGCTACTAAAAGGCCAGATTTCTCTGAATGGATAAGACCAGTAGAACCCTCCTTTACTGACATGATAAGGTGTGCAAAATCACCATGGCCTGCTCCATGTTGCACAACACATCCCTGTGACAGAACATTGCAGATGATGGAAACCATGAAGAGACACTGAGTATGTTTAAATGCCAAGTGAAGATGTTAGTGGTGAAGGGGAAATAATTGACATACGTCAAGAAGTTATTGACAACTTCTTCACATGAGTGTAACTATATCATTACACAACATTATATTCAATGTCCAAATAACTTGTAATATAAAGAGCACATCAGTCTGTGCTGGAAAGATCTTAGGAATGGGTAGTTTCGGAAATTCCTGGGCAAAAATGTTTGTTGATGAAATTTCTGACACATTGATTACTGTGTTCATTTACATTGTTGATCTTTGATTATTCTAAGTAAATGTGCCCTCATTATTTGTCATTTCTAATGTGTCCATTTTGATATGTAAAATCATAAATCTTTTCTTGTTTTTCTTTTTTTAGAATCCTTCACCATGTTATCTTTGTTTGGACATTTGAAAGTTGTGACATTTGCTCTCATATTCTGCTGTTGAAAAGTACAAAGAGAAACCTGGTTCTGTGAAAAACACACACTTTGGATGCACATATCTTGTACATATAACTTGCACAGCTATTAACTAGAGGTTTATGGGATTGTATTAGACTTGTTTTTTGTTGAATGTTGCCACCAAGGGAATATGTACTGCTTAACGCACTCTGAGCCCATGTGTAAGTTGACCCATAGCATACTTCTTCCCCTTTACATTTGGCATAATCCTCATTTTGTGTTAAGTGTATGAAGCTTGTGATGTGTCTCATCATTGTAGAAATAACTGTTTTTAGCACACCACGTTAAGTTGGCTGTTACATGCCACAAGATACTGCAACACTTTATTAGAAGGATCCTGTGGTCATTTTTTTACTATTGGTGTTATTGATGTTTGATACCTATTGAGAAGCAGAATGTGAGAAAACAGGGCTGATTGCAGAGGCCCCCTAACTTTTTGCCCCCATTTTCCACTTTTTGCTGGTGTTTTCCTGACTCTGATGGTGCCCTGGGTACTACTAACCAGTCCCAGGGCCTGTGCTCTGTGTAAAATCAATATGCAAATTAGGCTAAATATAATTGGCTAAGTTAACCTACCTATAAGTCCCTAGTGTATGGTAGGGCATGTAGGTTTAGGGACCACAGCATAGGTAGTTGCTGAGGTGCCCAGTGTCATTTTAAAGGCAGGCCTGCCTTGCTGGCTGCTTTTAAATTAAAGTTATATGCAAATTCGACTTTGGAATTAAAAGTAGTTCCAAAGTCTTAAACTACCTTATTTTTACATATAAGTCACCCCTAAGGTGTGCCCTATGTGCCCCTAGGGCTGGGTGCCATGTAACTATAAGCAGGGACCTTATAAAAATAGTTTTATAAGCCCTGGTGAGGTAAAAACAGCCAAATTAGTTTTTCCCTCATTGTAGTAAATGGCCTTCATAGGCTAGAATGGGGAGACTTTATTTTAATCTTTAAAGTCCCCTTAAATGATGGATACCAAGAGTTTGGTATCAAATTAATTGTTATAATAAATCCCACAACTTCCAGTTGTTAGATTTAATATAACTTGTTCAGGTTAAGAGTTTTAAACTTTACCTGAAAAGTTGCCAATTTCAGCCCTGCATTGTTTTTGCTGCTGTGCTCTGAGTGGCCAGCCTCTAGATAAGGTGTGAAGTGGCCTGGCTTCACACAAAGGAATGTGCCTGTAGGAGGGAATCTCCCCTCAGCAGATGGTGATGCAGGAAGGGGGAGGGCTGCCAAACTGGTCTTCAAAGGCAGAGAAGGACATTTGGAGCAACCAGCAACACCCCCACAACCTACAACCCCAGACAACTAGGTGCCCCCTTGATTAGATTAGGAGAGGGCAGGGGAGGGGTGTGTTTATGATTTTTAGCCACACCAGTGGGTGAGCTCAGCCAGATGTAACCTCCAAAAATCTGATTCAGCCATGATGGATTTTTGGAGCATGTTGCCTCCTGGGATTAATTTTTGCCACACTTCCCAGGAAGTGGTCATCACAGGGGGAAGGACCCTGCACCTGATTGGAGAACCAGGACCCCCCTGCTTTTCACCCAGGAGCAAGGATAAAACTGGCAGACCTGCACCCACACCTCAGATCCCCATCAGATTCCAACAAGGAAGAACCAAAGGAGAAGAAGGACTGCCCTGCTGGACCCCTGGCCTGCACCTGGAACCTTCACTCAGTTGGACTGCCCCAGCTGCACACTTGGGCTTCACCACAAGAAGGACTTTGCCTGGCTTCAACTGGTTCAAGGAGGGAGTCCCTGTTTGCTACCGGTAAAAAATTGGTAACCAGAGTCCCCTGCACCAACTCCTGAAGAAATCAACCAGCTGGCCACTGCCCAGTGGCCAAAAAGGAGTTTGTGCCAGGTGCATTCTGGGAGTTGTAGTCCGTACCCCCAAGGACCATCTCAGAACTTCTGGACCCTTGGGGTGAGCTGTGGACCTCAAAAGAACCTTAAAAGGACATCTGGGAGAAGCCCCAGAAGTTTGGAGAAGTTTGGAGGACTTTTGAAAACTTTTGAAAAAAAACTCCATAGAGGGACCGACCCCCTGCGGCAACTGTAGCTCGCGGCTTGCCTCAACCGCAACCCAGCCTGATTTGTTGGTTCGTCCCGGTAAAGAAAATCTCAGAAAAAGCGACTAAGTCCGAAGGCTCCAGGGACATTGGATCAAGATCCAGGTTTACCCCGGTCGAAGGATTTCAACCTAAAAAAAAAAGACTAAATCCGAAGGTAAAAATCTCCACCGAGGATTCCCGCGACGCGTATCCGGAGAAGGGCTCCAGGAGGTCAGATTGGACTGGCAGGTTCGTCCCGCTGAAGAAAATCCTCGAAAAAGAGACTAAGGGGGTCATTCTGACCTTGGCGGTCCATGACCGCCATGGCGGAGTGCGGCGGAAGCACCGCCAACAGGCAGGCGGTGCTTCCTGGGCGATTCTGACCGCGGGGGTAAAGCCGCGGTCAGAAAAGGGGAGCCGGCGGTTCCCCGCCGGTTTTCCGCTGGCCCAGGGAATCCGCCATGGCGGCGCTGCTTGCAGCACCACCATGGGGATTCCGAGTGCCTTCCCGCCAGCCTGTTTCTGGCGGTGTCCACCGCCAGAACCAGGATGGCGGGAACGGGTGCCGTGGGGCCCCTGGGGGCCCCTGCACTGCCCATGCCACTGGCATGGGCAGTGCAGGGGCCCCCTAACAGGGCCCCACAAAGATTTTAACTGTCTGCTGTGCAGACAGTGAAAATCGCGACAGGTGCCACTGCACCCGTCGCACCCCTTCAACTCCGCCGGCTCCATTCCGAGCCGGCTTCATTGTTGAAGGGGCTGTCCCGCTGGGCCGGCCGGCGGTCTTCTGGCGGTCGCCCGCCGGCCCAGCGGGAAAGCCGGAATGGCCGCCGTGGTCTTTTGACCGCGGAGCGGTCTTTCGGCGGGAACCGCTTGGCGGACGGCGACCGCCGACCGCCGCGGTCAGAATGACCGCCTAAGTGTGAAGGTAAACTTTTAACCGAGGCCTCCCGCGGCCTGTAGCCGAGCAGGGCTCCATCGCGGTCGGCCTTAAACTTTGACTTTGCCCCGGTCGAGGTGCAACCAGATGACCCGATTGGCGCTTTTTGTTTCTAGGCGCTAAAAAAACAATAATTCTTAAAAAATTCATATCTCCGGTTCCCCTTCTCTGATTTTATTAGTTTCTGTGTCATTTTATAGATAAAAATATAATCTATTGTGATTAATTGCCTTTGGAATTTTAAACTGTTTCCTGTGTTTTATTTAGTTACTGTTTTGTGATATTAGACTGCTTTACACTCTGTCTCCTAAGTTAAGCCTTAACGCTCGTTGCCAAGCTACCAAGGGTTGAGCTGGGTTTAATTTACTGAGACCTAACTGGACCTTAGTGGAGGTTAGTGGCCTATTGCTAAGTGTAGGTACCTACCTGCCCTTACCAATAACCTATTTTCCAACACCGAAGGACTGGCTCCAGCTGATGACATGAATCAATAATAGTTTGCCAATTGAATGTGTTTTATATGATTATATTTTGTTATTCTATGGTGTAAAGGTCTGGAACTGTAAAAACAAAATTGACACAGACAATTTTGTTTATGCACTTGTTCTATTTTTTATTTATTTGGAAAACTATTCTTACTTACTAATGTATGATATTAATACATTAAGATTTGTGGTGTTTGTTAGACATCATTTAAATGTACAAATGTTGGGGGGAAACGTATTTTGTTTGTTTGCATTTTTAAAAGAATGATAGCAAAAAGAAATTAAAAAAAGTAAATACCACAAGAAATACAACACCAGTTTTTTTAACTATGTGTTTTTAGAATTTATTTTACAAACACAAACTTAAAAAACCTAAATAACAGCATGGAACCCCAAACAAAAGAGTCAATCATGGTGAATGCAACTATTATTTCAGTGGGAAAATTGTTTGAAGTTCAATGTACAAAACACAACTGGCACCCAAAAGGTAAATGTGTCCAGAATTTATACCATAGAGTGAAGGTAGTCACACTGGAGGACTTTAGGTTCTTCATCTCTTGCTAGAGGTGGTGGAGGTCTTGCCATCCTCTCCTTGTGGTCTGGCTGAACATCTCCTCCTAAGGTATGGGGTCCACAGTTGCAGGAACGTAGGTGGCTGCAGGTCTTTCTGCTTGTTGTCATCCCTTTCTGTGGCAGTGGCAGGCGTAGTGAGCCCAGAAGTTGTAGGGCCACAGAATGGGTAGATGTTGCTGGGAAAGCCCTGCAAATATGGCTCTAAATGTTAGACAGCACTCAAGTCAGGGAGCTCAAATTTGAGTTTAGAGTCTATGGCCCTCATTACAACCCTGGTGCCCTGTGATAAAGCGGCAGTAATACCGCTAACAAGCCAGCGTTAAAAAAAAAAGAATTATGACCAAGGTGGAAACCACACACACAGACAGCCACTTTAACACACTGACCGCCATGGCGGTAGCAACAAGCACCATGGACGGTAACCGCCAACAGCCAGGCGGAAGACAATGTACTGCCCACACTATTACAAAAGGCCTATCCGCCACCTTTTCTGGGGCGTTACCAATGACATCAAAAGCATGGCGGGAACAGAACACAGAAGGTAAATGACTCACCTCTGAAGACTCAAGGAACAACCACGATGCCATGGAGCCCGAACTGCAGCTGTTCCCCATGCTGGTCTACCTCCTCCTACACGATAAATACCAACGCCGGCGAAGACAACCACAGTGAGTACTGCCGCTTAGCACAGAGGGGAGAGGGGAGGAAAAAGAGAGTGACACACTCAACATGAAACAACCCCACCCCCAACACCATACACACAAACAGATGCAACAACATTACACATCCACCCCATAGCCCTCAGGAATACTGCAAGGACAAAAGGAAGTGATTGAAGTGTGTTTAATGAGAGAAAAAACTAGAAATACGTCCCCAAAAATCAAAACAGTATTTACATATATACAAATGGAGGGACACTACCCAGTCCACAATGTCCGTGGGCCATGGGCCACATCACATAGGCCAAGGCCCCACTTGACTCCTGCATCAACATGGAGAGAACACTGCAGGGGCATCAGGTCGAAAATACACAGGCACCTCAGGGGGACAGGGAATGGGGGCACCTCAGCCTGAAGATGGTACAACACCACTGGTCCTGGAGAGGGCAACATGCCCTGTGCTTGGTCCTGGGAAGTGCAAAGCCACAGTCTCTCAAGTGGGTGGTTTGCCCTCTGCTTGGTCCTGGGGAGTGCAAAGCCACAGTCTCTCTAGTGGGTGGTTTGCCCACTGCTTGGTCCTGGGGAGTGCAAATCAACAGTCTCTCTAGTGGGTGGTTTGCCCACTGCTTGGTCCTGGGGAGTGCAAAGCCACAGTCCCCCAAGTGAGTGGCTTCTTCCAGAGGTTCTGGAGGGGGCTTAGTGTCCAGTGTACTATATCCTGGGAGGATGGGGTGAGTGGATGGCTTCTTCCACTGGTTCTCGAGGGAGCTTTGTGCCCAGTGTGCTTCATCCTGGCAATGAGGGGGTAAGTGATGCCTTCCTCCACTGGTTCTGGAGGAGGCTTTGTGCCCATTGATGCAGATCTTTGGGAGCGCAAGGTCACAGTCTCTCACCTGGGTGTCAGACCCACACGATTTGCAGTGGTCAGGATGCATAACAGTCCAAGGAGGCAGAACTACACACTGCCTGCCGGCAGCAACGGCTACTCAGTGGTGGCAGTGTCCGTGCTGGTGTCGGTGCTGCCAGTGGTGGGGGGAGACTCCAGCCCTTCCCCTGCAGCCTTGGACGGCTGCCCACTGGGGCTGCTGCTGCTGGCAGTGGTGTTGCGGTGCTGCTGGCAGCGGTGCTGGTGGCGGTGCAAGTGGCAGTGCTGGTGTCGGGGCTGCCAGTGGTGGGGGGGGGGCTCCAGCCCTTCCACTGCATTCTTGAACGGCTGCCCACTGGGGCTGCTGCTGCTGCTGGCAGCGGTGCTGGCGGCGGTGCTGGCAGCAGTGCTGGTGGTGCTTCTGGCAGCGGCGCAGGTGGTGGTGCTGGTAGTGGTGCTGGGGGCAGTGCAGGTGGTGGTACTGGTGTCGGGGATTCCAGTGGTGGTGGGAGGCTCCAGCCCTTCCCCTGCAGTCTCGGACAGCTGCCTTCTAGGGATGATGCTGCTGGCAGCGGTGCTGGTGGTGGTGCTGGTGGCGGTGCTGGCAGCGGTGCAGGTGGCGGTGCTGGTGTCAGGGCTGCCAGTGGTGGGGGGAGGCTCCAGTCCTTCCCCTGCAGCCTCGGACGGCTGAAGTGCCATGGTTGGTAGTGGGGGCTCAGAATCAGTCTCAGCAACAGGCTTGCCTTTGCCATCTGGTGGTGACTCCTTTCCCTTCCCCTTGTAAGCTGGTGGTGCCTCCTTGCCCTTGCCATCTGGTGGTGCCTCCTTGCCCTTGCCCTTGTAAGCTGGTGGTGCCTCCTTGCCAGCTGGTGGTGCCTCCTTGTCCTTGCCATCTTGTAGTGCATCCTTTCCCTTCCCCTTGGCAGCTGGTGCAGGCACACTGTCAGTACTGATGGGTGCTGATGGGTGTTTCCTTGGAGCCTCTCTCACCTGCAGCAGCTGCCAACACTACTGTGGCCGTGGACTGGGTGGCTGGGGTACTAGCCTGGGTTCTGACCACACTGGCCTGACGTGAAGGACGGGGGAGGGGTAGGAAAGAGGTCAACGGCAGAGAGGAAAAGCTTCTTAGGGACACTGGGGTGAGAGGAAGGTGAAGGTTTGGGAGTGGAGGAAGAGGGAGTGGTTATTGGAGATGTCTGTCTGCTGTGTTTGGGTGCAGGTGCATGGGCTGGATGCTGTTGTGAGGTGGATGGCTATTGGGTGTCTGAGCGCTTGCATTTGTGTACTTTGGGAGGAGGGGGCACAGGCACAGTGGGAGAGGACACAGGGGACATGTTCATGGATGTGGGTGTGGTGACTTCCAGTGAGGGGCGTGTAGTGATAGGCGGGATGGTGATGGAGGCAGTGGATGTGGATGTAGTGCATGCAGGTGTGAGTGTAGACGCAACTGGGAAGGAGGTGGATGACAAGGAGGAGGGGGACACAGTGGAAGCAGTGGATGTGGGTGTTTCTGCATCTGGATGGTGTTTGTGTGAGTGCCTGTGGGATGATGTGTGGTGCTTGTGTTTGCCTAAGTCACTCCTGTGTGTTCTCTTAGGCGCACACTGGTCTGAATCTGTGCTTGGGATAGGTTGGGTTTGAGGGGAATGGGACTGGGCAGAGGAAGTTGGAGGGGGGAAGCTAGAGACAGGAACAATGGCTGCCATCAGGGAGGAGGCCATAGCCTGGACTGATCTCTGTAGGGCCGCCACGCCAGAGTGAATGCCCTCCGGTAATGCATTTGTTTGTTGTAAATGCCCTGCCAGCCCCTGGATTGCATTCACTATGGTTGACTGCCCAACAGAGATGGATCTCAGGAGGTCAATAGCCTCCTCACTCACGGCAGCAGGACTAACTGGGGCAGGGCCTGAGGTGCCTGGAGCGAAGGAGATGCCCACCATTCTGGGTGAGCGGGCATGGGAAACTCACTGAGGGGATGCTGGGAGGGCGGTGCTGGTATAGGGGTGGCGGCTGTACCTGTAGTTGGGGTGGCCACAGAGCTGTCCGCCACCACTAGGGAGCTTCCATCGGAGGAGGTATCACATCAGTGGGGTCAGAGTTCAAGGGGCACCCCTTCCTCGTTGGGAGGCCATCCCCAGCTGGGCCTCCTCCATCTTCCTTGCCCAGCGTCCCAGGTCCTCCCATAGTTTGCGACAGTGGGTGCTCCACCTGCCATAGACCCACAGGGTCTGCACATCCTTGGCGATTGCACACCATATACCCTTTTTCTGATGGGCGCTGACCTGCAGAGAAATACACATAGAAAAAAGGTATCAGTCATACCGTCTGGCCTGTTACACTCATGGCCCACTATATCCCTCCCATCCCCTTATGCACATACATTGCCCACCATGCATGCAGCACGCTGCCCAGGGCCCCTTAACCACTCCCCCCTTACACGAGGCCCTCACATGCAGCAATCCATGCATTCATGCCCCATGCATTGTTCTCACAGTGTACTTACCTGTTGGTCTGGAGGCCTATAAATCATTCAGCACTAGGGTAGGACCCCATCCACCAGTCTCTCCAGCTCCGCCGCTGTGAAGGCAGGGGCCCTTCTCCCAGTGACACAAGACATGGTTGGTTCCAGGCACAGGTCACAGCAGCACATGCAGTGTAGGTCTTCTCCTGCTGAAGGTCAAGTAGCAAGTGAGTAAACAGATAGAAAATAGTGGTCACATCTGTGGCGGTGCGTACCATCACTGCCGGCGTACATCACCATTGGTTACTGTTACCCTTAGGGCCCAATGACAACCAATGAGGAGTTGCACTGCGGTACGCGACCGCCCCCCACAATGGCGCACAACGTCAGCGGCATTACCTAATTTCCACATGTCCATCCACACAGGATAGGCGGATGCCATTTCAGGGGGGGGCAGGCCATGGCATCTGACTGTGTCACAGCGCACATAGGCACCATTTGGGACTATACAACAAGATACTGTTTCAGTCACAACATGCAATGCACTGTACATTTTGGAAATGTTGAATACTGACCAGATGCTCATCAATTTGCCCCTAGACTGCAACCACTGCAGATGAATAGGAGATGGAGACATCCCCCGTGTACAGGCCCCTGGTGGACTTGGCAACAATGGAGGACAGGCACATTATCCTCACCTATAGACTTGACAGGGCCACAATCCAAGGGATATGTGCCCAATTGGAGCCAGACCAGTCAGTGTTTAGAAATTGAAAGAGGTTTCACTCTATGAATGTGAAGATAGTGTGCCTGGTGGACCAGTACATCTCCCATGTCAATGCAAAGTATCCTGGGTTTGTGTATGATGCCTTTATCCTCAGGAATAGCAGCATCCCATATGTGATGGCTCAACTCCAGCGGCACCGGGTGTGGCAAATAGTTGAGCCCACGGTCTCCACCCAGTATATGTTGGTGTATGGGTATGGGGTTGGCCCTAAGGGTTAGTGTCTGGCTAACAGCTATCCCTTGATATTTGCAGGTGAATCTGGTTACCCCAACCTCTCATGTCTAGTGACCCCAGTGAGGAATC
Organism: Pleurodeles waltl; assembly: GCF_031143425.1. NCBI lineage: Eukaryota > Metazoa > Chordata > Amphibia > Caudata > Salamandridae > Pleurodeles > Pleurodeles waltl. The sequence goes on from NC_090444.1 coordinate 560,089,616, forward strand.
GCAGGACAAGGGCAGAGGAACGTTACAGTGAGGCACATGAATGAACAAGAAGAATTATAGAGGTTTCAGTGCCTCCATCTAACAGGTAGTTCCCTGTGCTACTCACCCAAGAAGGTCTGCCAGATCATCGTGGCATGTTTAATGTTGTACAACCTTACCTTACGTCGCCAGGTGCCTTTTCTGCAGGAGAATGAGGCTGGAGATGTGCATGTGGCAGTGGTGGAGCCTGTGGACAGTGACCAAGAGGAGGCAGAGGATGAGGATGTGGACAATAGAATATCAGGTGACACACAGGTGAGACACTATAACTTCACCTTCCATTGCAGTTTTGTATTGGAATTTGTTACTGGCAGGCTGATATTCCCACTACTATGGCCACTTACTGTACCCTTTGACATGTCTATTTACAGATATATGTGCCCCACTCTGGCTCCTGGTGTATTGACTGCAGCAAACTACAGGTCATACCTATGTATACATTACTGTACAGTTGAATTGCAATGTCTACAGATTGTGAAACAAATACATAGTTCAATCAATTTACAGACTCTATACTTGTATTTTTTACAAGGGTGTTGATGTATGTGCTCATAAGTGGATGGGGTATTGCTATAGGCTGGGGGGTGGTAGAGGAGAGTCCAGGTAAAAGTTCCAGTCTATTTGTATCACAGGTGCATTGTCCAAGGGGGCATAGGAAGGGGAGCAATGGCAGTTCAAGGTGGACAGGGTGACAGAGTGGGACACAAGGGTGACAATCAGGACAGTCTTATTTTCTGGCGGGGGTCCTGGCAATCTTCTCTGGCTTCTGCCTGGATCGCAGGGACCGTTTGAGGGGTGGTTCTCCTTCTGCAGGGGGTGGGGTGCTGGTGGCCTGTTGTTCCTGTGGTGGGGACTCATGTCCACTAGCGTTGGCAGAGGTGGAGGGCTGTTCATCGGTGTGGCTAGTGTCAGGAGCCTGTTGGTGTGTCACTGCCTCCCTCATGGTGTTGGCCATGTCTGCCAGATCCCCGGCAATGGTGACCAGGGTGGTGTGGATGTCCCTCAGGTCCTCCCTGATCCCCTAGTACTATCCCTCCTGCAGCCGCTGTGTCTCCTTCAACATGGCCAGTATCTGGCCCCTGAACCGTGTGCCCACTGCCACTGACCCAGGTCCCTGATTGTCCTGTGTTTGTGGGGTTGCCTGGGGTCCCTGTAGTGGTGGACACACTGCTGATTGACGTGTTCTGGGGACAGAGGTATGGGCCCGCTGGGTGGGTGCTGTGGTGGTGTTTCCTCAGGGAGGAGACTCTGTGGTGGTATGGGACTGTGCCTGAGTAACCGACTGTCCAGAGGTCCCTGATGGGCCAGGTTGATCATCCTGATCCAGGTGTCCCGAGCTGCTGTCATCACTGTGGGTCTCTTCTGTGGGGGGACCAGATGTTGCTGGCACTTCCTCTCAGGTGACGTTGTGTGGGGGACCTGTGGGGATGTAATTGCAGTGTTATTGTTTCTGCGTGTGACATCTTGTTGCCCTATATGATTGTGATTGCCCTGGCAGCTTAGGCTTGTGTGAGTGGTGATTTCATTGGATAGGTGATTGTATCTAGTGTGCATACTTTGGTGATGGGTGTCCCTGCTGGTCTGTGATGGGTCTCTATGCATTGGTGTTGCATGCAGGGCTTGGTAGTGGGAGGGGTAGGTTGTGTTGGTGGGGTGTATGTGAGGTGGTGGAGTGATGGGCGTGAGGGTAGGGGTGGGGGTTTGTGATGGCATGCAGGTATTGGGGGTGATAGTAATAGTGAGTTGACTTACCAGAATCTGGTCCTCCTGCTACTCCTGCCAGGCCCTCAGGATTCATGATTGCCAAGACTTGCTCCTCCCAAATTGTTAGTTGTGAGGGAGAAGGTGAGGGTTCACTGCCAGTCCTCTGTGCTGCTATCTGGTGTCTTGTTACCAAGGAACGCACCTTTCTCCGTAGGTCATTTCACTTTTTCCTGATGTCATCCCTTGTTCTGGGTGCTGACCCACAGTGTTGACCCTGTCCACGATCCTCCGCCACAGCTCCATATTCCTAGCAATGGATGTCTGCTGCACCTGTGTTCCGAATAGCTGTGGCTCTACCCAGATGATTTCCTCCACCATGACCCTTAGCTCCTCCTCTGAGAACCTGGGTTGTCTTTGTGGTGCCATGAGTGTAGTGTGAGTAGTGTGTGTGAGGGTGTGTGGGGTGATGTGTTGGGGTGTGTGCTGTGAGGTGCCTGGATGGTGTATGGGTGATGGTGTTCTGTGGCTCTGGTTCTGTGAGTGCTCTTGGTGTGTCTCTCCCTCAGTTGTCAATTTTCTTGAGTTGTAAGGGGTTGTGGGTATTGTGGGTGTGTGTTTTACAGTGTTGTGGGTGTCCGAGTGTGGTGTGTGTATGTGTGTCAGGTGTGTGTTATTCGAATTGTCCAATGTAGAGTTGTTTTGTATGTGTGTGTGCATTTTGCATGGCAGTATGTACAGCCAATGGTTTAGTGCCATTGAATGTCCGCCGCGGTGATTCATGGATCATAATGCTGTGGGCGTAGTTCTTTTGGCGTAACGGTGTGGGTTTTGCTACTGCCAGTTTATCACTGTCTTTTGGGCTGGCGGACTTGTGTGTGTGTTTGTATAGTGACGGATTGGTATGTGTGTGTCATGATATGGGTAGCGGTAAACCACCGCGGCGGCGGTATGTTGGCGGCAGTCAGCATGGCGGTAAGCGGGACTTACCGCCAATGTCATAATTATGGCCTATATCTCTTCATTGTGATCCCTCTACAACTGTCTTATATTCCAGAGCTTTGTAAGGATCTGGTCAACATGTCTTGGGACTGATGTAGGGTTTCCAGGACTTGGTCGATGGTGGTCTGGATGTCAATAAACCCAGTGGCCTTAATTTACTGGCCCACTGATTCCCTCCCATGTACCCTACCCCCATTACCCTATGCTCTTGAGCCAGTGTGTCCTATCCCACTGGGTCCTGGCTGAACTGAAGGTGGTTGTGGTGGTGGTGTTGGGGTAACAGCAGCCTGGACTGGGAGGGGACACAAATTGGGGTGATGTTCCTTTGGACACAGATAGTGGAGGTGTCCATTGCCTGTGCTGTTGAAACAGCTGGGGTGTGAGGTGTGGGTTGAGTGTACCTCACTGGAGCTGCCTGCCTAGACAGACAAGATGGACTAGGCTTTTCCACTTCATCCGGCTTTGCAGGAGTGGAGTCCTCAGTGAAAACTTGATTCTAGTCTGGAGAGGCATATCCTCAGTGGCAGATGGCAAAAGTTTGTATTACACATCAAGTGTGTTTTGAGCTGCAAATGAAACAAACTAAAATTAATAAACTGTTTTTTTTAGTATGTTTAGATATTTCAGAGGTTTTTGGATAACTACTCAAATGTTATAGATTACACACATGGAAACCTCAAAAAAGGCATGTGAACAGATGTTCTGAAAATAAAAGAATGCTTAGAAAGTGTACATAAATGATACCACATATTCATCACACCCCAGTATAGATGAGAGCGGAAAGGTGTACCATTCCAAGGCCTAGCAGGCCAAAAGTAATATTATTACATAACTTATTAGGATTAATGGCATTTGACATGATATTTACTCTGCTAATTAAATGTATTATCATTACTACTTATATTCTGAATACAACATAACATGATATACATTCTTTAAGTCAACATACATTGAGTTGTGAAACCAATGACATCACTTCAGTGAAATGACAAGAAAGTGACAACATACAAAATTACATGAAATAAGCTGCTTTTTATTCATTGCATTGAATGTGGTTTGAGAAATGCCTGACATTTTGACATATGCACATATATGGAAGTAAAGATAGAATGGCTAACATCAAAATGGAAAACATGTTTTCAAGATACAAGAGCAAAACATCATGGTAGTTGTAGTCCTGTTAGCTACAACAAAATACTTTCAAACAAATAAATAAGCAACTACAACAATTGATCAATGAAAAACAACACACATATTGACCACACATATTACCTTGATGATGACAATAGATTGGTGATTTTTAAAATTGTACCTAAGTGTGTTACAAAGGTGGAAAACACATTATCAACAGCTAACTTAAGCTTCAGAGAAAAATCTACATTCATGTTTAGTGTGAAATACCTAAGTCTAACTTACCAGTCTCTACTCCACTATGGATTCTTGTCAAGCCTTCAGCATGTAGCATCTGAAAGACAAAAGTAGTATGGGGGACTGGGAGAACGACCACCAGTTCATTGGTCCTCCATTTGGCAGTTGGTTAGCCAGGGAACATGCTCTTCCTCACAGGTCATTCTACTTCTTCCTACTTTCCTCCTATGTGTGACATTGTTTGCTTCAGCATTCACTTTGTCTACAATTCTGGCCCATATTTGCCTTTTCTGAGATACTGTTGCATTTTGTACTTGGACGCCAAACAATCGTGGCTAATGATTTCATCCACCCTGACTGACAATTCCCCCTCTTTAAAATAGGATTTCTCCTCTCTGCTAACATGAGCAACTAAAAATAAATGAAACACTGGCCCACACGTTAATGAAAAATAAAAATGAGACAAATGAAACAAATGAAACATGAACAGAGGGAAGAACAAAAATAAAATAACCTGACTCCTGACTGCCCAATTCAGCAGCAAAATGGTGTTCAGCAGTGGGATGGCAAAGGATCATTGTCTGAAATGGAGTGTGTTTTATAGTGTGGTATGCAGGTGTTCACAATTAGCCAATAAATATCAGGTGTGTGCTGCTGGCATCCATTCAATAGCCACAGACATAGTACTATTTTGAGCAGGCCACGTGACTGACTCCCTTCATCAGGAATCTGCTGCCAGAACAACATCAGCACAACTGTGAAATCTGAATATGTCTGATGCAATCCTGCCACCCTGACGGCAACATAATACTGTTAGCCAGTACTGGAATCTGCTCGGTCGGCAGCAGTAAACCACTTATGCGGCGGACTACATTTTGTTGACATGGATGGAGGTTCAGCTGCCATACATCTAAATACAGCAGTCAGAATTCCATCAGCTTGACAGAGTACTTGGAACCGCAATCATGGTGGGAGAACGGAACTCCCGCCAAATTCTAAATCAGACCCTAAGTCTCAAAGTGCCTTACATATCAAAAATATGACATTAAAGAGTGTTTAGTGGGGTAATCTCTGCAGTGACACTGTCGGTGGCAGATGACTTGTGGGACAATTACCACGTTTTGCAGAAGGACCTATAATTCTATGGAATGCTGTGACTCAATCAGAAGGTAGGATGGATCTGCACAGGTGGCTCATACATTTTTAATTTGAATACTCCTGCTGCGTGGGGAGCTACATTGTATTTGGTTATTTGAAGTTTTCAAAGTTTTTTTGCTATTTCAAAATATGAAATAACTTAAATGTGAAAGTCAGCATGTATAACTTCACAGAGACACAGCAGATGACTACTTTTGAAAGAAACGTTCATTAACCTACTTCAATAATAGATACATTTATATACTTCTTAGCTTAAATATATACCGCTCTTTGTTCTCCATCTTGCAATAAGCACTTCCCATTGAACCTTTTCTCTCTAATTTGTGTTATAAGGGTTTGGCAGCTTGGGCAGAAGCTTAACAATTGTAGGTAGCTATTTCAAAACTTGTATTGGCCATTGAAAATTAGCCATTTGGGGCTTGATGTACTAAGGTTTTTTAATAGTAAACTCTGAGATTCACAAATTCAGTGTTTGTGACTTCAAACCCTCAATTTGATGTTTACTAATGTCATTTTGCAATTATGAAAAACATTTCTGAATCACAAGCGGGTTTTTTGGCTCATACCAAGTCGCTATTTGCAACCAAAATTCCAGTTGCATTTATTGTTCAGTTACTGACTTCCATGTTGGGGTGGCAACAAATTAGTGAAGGAGTACAGGTCCCCTCCAGACCTCTTTCCCTTTGGAAATCAAGGTGGCAGCTTCAGGCAGTTATCAAGCGGAAGACCATCTACTCACAGTCAAGGTTTTTTTTTTTAAAACAGGCTGTTTCTTTAAGGACTGCTTTAAATAAAAAAAATTAAAAAAAACTCTCCTTCATGAAATACCATCAAGGGGACAGTAATATCCTTTTTCTTGCAGGCCACCATCAGAGTGATTGTACACAATTGTAGGTAGACGCAAATCGTGGCCTGTCTAGTAAATAATCATTAGTTAGGTTACTCTACAATCCCCTGTGACTCCTTATTTTGTGATCCTACCTTTTGGGATTTGACATCTGGCTCTTGTTTACTTGTTTTCATGTGTTTTGTGCCTTGAGTTTTTGGTAGGAATACTGAAAATATGAAAATGAAAATATATCAATTAGAAAGGCATTATAGGATTTGAAAAAAGAGAATCATTTAATCATCACACCAAAGATCCTTACTTTTAGCACCTTATAAATTTTGTGGCTGAAGTCTTTACATTTATCTGAATTTATTTTGTATCAGCAACAATTTTCTATTTCTTCCAGACAGATGTTCATCATGTCATGTTTATTGTAACAAACTACTGACGGCCTGACCATACCAACGGTGGTGGTCGGACCACCAGATTACAAAGATGGTGGTTGGACTGCCACAAGACTATCACAACCACCAGGATTGCAGATCCCGTGGTTGTGGCAGTGTGTCAAGATTTGCCTTTCCACTGACATTTTCATGGTGGGGACATCATCATGTAAAGGTCACCGGAAAGGCAGACAAGGGATGACAGGGGGGCACCTGCACTGCCAATGCCCATGTTGTGGGCAGTGCAGTAGCCACCCTGACAGCACAGTCAGAATGCACACTGTTTACAATGGCAGTAGTGCATATTCCAACTGTGCTGGAAGTGCAGACAGTTTGGCAACACTGGCCTCAGCTCTCCCTTAGACAGCGGTTGAGAGGCTGCCGTCTTTGCAGCATACTCCTAACCACCAAAATGGCAATCAGTCCCTGAAATTCACACTTGTAGTTTTTGTTAAAACCTAACTGCCTCCTAATGTGTTAGATAAATAGTATGGTAGCTGGGGATTCAAGAATGGCAGAAGGTTACAATGATGAAGATCTAATTATACTATAAATGAATGTTTAGTCAAACAATAGGATAACCACACAAGACAAACATTGTAAAGTCATGTCCTATGTCTGAGAAAGAGGATGACAATTGGGTGATCAGCAGTATCACATGTTTGAGTTTGGTATCACAAATTGGGGGCCCTGATAAGAAGAAGTTGTGTCTGTTTCTTAGCTTGGTGACCCAAAAAGAACATTTCAGCTTCTGTATCACTTGGCTAAACAAAGTTCCTGTTCATCTAAGGTTAACTATATTTAGATAGCTATTAAGTGTGGATAATTAATCAAATTATCCATCCATAAGATTACATATTTGAGTAGTGACGTAAAATGAAATAAGTAGAGATAGTAAGGTCTTAGGTATTTGTTAAGATGTAGACAATATCAGAATATTCTCATAGAACCACACACTCATTTTGATTTGGAGACTTGGACAATGGACCTAACTTTATGTTTGACCGCCATTTTCTCCTGACGTTTTGGAAGCTATAACTAGAGCAGCCAAAGAGCAATTATTCATTTGCTAACTCATGTCCTCAATTACATTTAAGGAGTGGTCTCCGTAAATCTTGTTTGCTAAGATAGGCAGATTTCCTTTGAAAAGAACTTGTGTATAATGACTGGAGTGAAGGGTGATAAGATAGTGAGTATGTACTTCAGTGGCTGTTACTGAGAAACTATGACATTTTCAGGTTTTAAAGACGTATTTGTGCAAAATTGTGACCAGCAGTCATTTAAAAATTGGGACAAATTTCAGGCTGTGACAGAGTGAAGTGTTTAAGGAACCATCATATTCATCAATCACCTGAAAGGAATCCTTTGTGGTAAATAGTCTGGTGAGGATTACCTTTTTGCTGGAAAAGTCAAGGGAATTAATTAAGGCCACATGCACAAAGCATTTTAAAGATCATAAATTTTCCAATCCTACATTTGTAGCCCTTTAAACTGTTTTTCTCAGGTTGTAATTCTTTTTTAGGAGACAGATTTTTTTTTAAACTGCTTAATTGGTATTGTGACCCCATGGAACCCCACCCACTTTGTGAATGTTGAAGAGTAGGTGTCAGAAATGGGGTCTCTAGTTGGCAGTCAGTTTACACCCTGTCCAAGTAGGGACCCTCACTATAGTCAGGGTAAGGGAGATGCACAGCTCAGTTAACCCCTGCTCATCCCCTTGGTATCTTGGCACAAGCAGTCAGGCTTATCTCAGAGGCAATGTGCAAAGTATTTGTACAAACACACAGTAACACAGTGCAAACACACAAAAGGACTCCACACCAGTTTAGAAAAATAACCAATATTTATCTAAACAACTAAAATCCAACATACACAAGGAGGATATGAATTTTGAAAGTAAAAAGAGACTTATTCCATAGAAATCAATGGATGTGTTGTTTTAGCACAAAGTATCTGATATATGTGTAAAAAATAAAGATGGGTGTGCATCGGAAAAGCAAGCAATGTGTCAATACCTTACTCACAAGTGAGGCAGTGCATTGATTCTTTCTCTGCCAGGTAAGAAATGAGTCAATTCTTTCCTGACAGGGAAGGGATGCATCGATTTCTGGACAAGCAGCTTCGAGTCTGTGTGGTGGTGTTGAAGATTATGATGCCCAGGGATGATGCATGAAAAATCTGGACGCACGGCAGCGATGACCCTGTGCTGAACTGGCAATGCGTCGATTTCACTGGCACTGCGTCAATTTTACTAGCACTAAGTCAGTTTTTCAGCCACAGTGCAGATGCTGCACCAATTTGTCTGCTGCTCTGGTACGTGGATTTTCAACTTGGGTTCACCAGCTTCCTAGGGGCTGGATTTGGCACCACCTGGCAGGGTAGGGGTCTCAGAAAGAGAGCCTAGGTGCTGGCAGATGAAGTCTTTGATGTCCATGAGACTGCAGAATCGGAGGGCAAGCTCAGTCTAAGCCCTTGGAGAAACTTCCTAAGCAGGATTTCAGAAGGTCCAGGCCTTTCCATCTTAAGGCAGAAGTAGCAACAGCAGGCCAGCACAGCAAAGCAACGGGCATAGTGGCAGGACCTCCTCAAGCATCAAGATATTTTCCTTGGCAGAGGTTTGTTTTGATATGGAAGTAATCTGAAGTTGTGGAGTCAGCCCAATACTTATACTCATTTCTGCCTTTAAAGTAGGCAAACTTCAAAGGAAAGTATTTGTAGTGCACAAGACCCTGCCTTTTCCTTGCCCTGCCCCAGACACACACCAGGGGGTTGGATACTGTATTGTGAGTGGACAGCCATTGCTCTTTCAAGTGCAGGTGTCAGGTCCTCCCTCCCACTCTATCCCTGGAAGAGTCATCAGGAAATGTAGAACACACCTCTGCTCTGTTTAAGTCAATGTCTAGAGGGAATTTACAAACAGCCCAACTGTCAGTCTGACCCAGATGTGTCTTCAGTAGCAAGGCAGAAGCACAGAATGGTTAAGCAGCTTTCTAAAAGTGTCATTTTCAAACTTCCAATCTAAAAACCAACTTCACTAAAAGGTGTACTTTTAATTTGTGAGTTCAGAGACCCAAACTCCAAATCTCTATCTGCTCCCAATGGTAAACTACACTTAAAAGAGATTTAAAGTTTAAAGACAATCCCCATGTTAACCTAACGGAGAGATAGGCCTTGAAATAGTGAAAAAAAGAATTTGGCACTATTTCACTATCAGGACATGTAAAGCATGCCAGTACATATCCTACCTTTTAAATACACTGCTCCCTGCCCACTGGGCTGCTTTGGGCCTATCTTAGGGGTGACTTGCATGTAGGAAAAGGAAAGGTTTGGGCCTGGCAAGTGGGTGCACTTACAAGGTCGACATGACAGTTTAAAACTATACATACAGACAGTGCATGGGCAGGTCTTAGACATGTTCATAGGGCTCCTGTGGGTGGCACAATCAGTGCTGCAGGCTCACTAGTAGCATTCGATTTACAGGCCCTGGGCACCTCTAGGGCCCTTTACTAGTAAATCACTAGTAAATCAAATATGCTAATCATGGAAAAGCCAATTACCAATACAATTTAGACAGAGAACACTTGGACTTTAGCACTGGTCAGCAGTAATAAAGTGCCCAGAGTCCTAAAACTAGCAAATACAAAGTTCAGCTCAGAATCCAAACAGGAGGTCAGAAGCCAAAAAGACAGGGGAAGCCACGCCAAAAGCTGAGAGGTCTAGCAGTAGGCAAAAGACCACAGTACCACGAAAACTCTTATAAAAATAAAAGTGTACTTTTCTTTTTAATTGCAGTACAGTTTCCTTTATGGAAAATGGGGTACATTTTTAAAAAAAAGTTAATTAAAACAAAAAATATTTATGTTGATCAGCTGCCCCTAGCAGGCCACCATCCCTGTGTTGACCTGCGATCATAGTGTCGCATAGGCTCTTATTATTCAAATGAGACTACTGGATTTTGAGCGGCAGAATCGCCTGCGGTGTGGGAAACTGAGTCCAACCCACTGCGGGTGACACCTGTCGCTCCAATCCGGATTTTGCTCCGGCTAACTTGCAGTGCCTCATCTCTACCAAAGGATAGTGATGATTGGGCAGCCGAGCGCATGACATACTAGGCTTCTTAGGGAAGTCGTGGTCACTCAGGTCGCATCTGGTTCTCTCACTTACAATTCAGTCTCAGATATAAACGACAAACGACAAACAGAGGCAATAATGAGTTTATTAAAATGACTGCATCTTAGATAGCAGGACGTGAGCTGCAATAACCAGGACGACACAACATGACGCTATCATATTGTCTCTATGATCAATGGACTATTTCCTATCTAGGTTGTAATTTGAGAACAGCATGTTAAGCTCTAATTCTGCCTTTCAGGTTCTCCTGGGAAGACATCAACCCCCTTACCTGAGCAAAAGCCTGTGGTCTGCGTTAGCATCTGTAGCGAAGCATTCAGCATTCAGCAATCAGCATGCAGTTGTGGTTCCCTGGCTGGAATCTCCCTCTAACGTGTAAGGGACAAGGAAGTGTTCATATAATAACACAGCTGATATTCTGAGATAATGTCCCTATGTAAAGATGTGTATTTTCTACGAATGTCGGAGACTAAACTTCTACCACGTTCACCGGCAATGTAACGGGTTACAGCCTTGAACAAAGCACAGAGTGATCAAGAATGTCTTGTTTGAGAACAGAGTGCTGGCCTAGGCAAAAACAGTTAGATAGATGAAAATAAAACAAGACCATAAAAATGGTTATTGTAATAATAATAAAGCAAGGTGAATAAAATATATCTAGGTTAAAGTGCACACGGCCTAGTGTGTTAAAACGATGTGCATGGAGATATAACTAAAATGGCTACACAACACCCTCCCCTTGTCGGTTGAAAGTGGTTCAAAGCCAAAACTAAAATGTTATTGCTAAAAAGCTCAACCTAAGATATATAAAAGCAAAATCAATTCGGACAAGTTGAAGGGACACATAAGCATCCTACATGACAATTTAAAACATGAGCATGTGGCATAAGACCTAATTCGAAGGGCATGTCAATTTATAAAAGTTCCAATCTAATTCTGAGTCATGGAGAATAGGAGATCTTCCACTTCGGCCGATGTTAAAACCGGAAAGTCCTCGCCATGAAGGATCAAGGAGCAGATGTGTTCCGTAGCCTCAGTCTCAACCAAGGCGGCCTCCCCTAATGTGCTTGGTGATGAGTCGTGAACACCTTCCTCCAGGAAGAGCAACTCATAAGTAGCTTCACGCAGCAAACGCAACCTCAATGCGCATGTCTGGTAATGAACCCTCAGCGAGAACATCAACAGATCAGCATCTGATGTAGGCAAGTGCTGCTTCGAAAGGCAGACTTCCAGTGCATGTTCAAAAGAGCACCAGAGGCACAGAAACACGGGATGCACACAATGCAAAACCAGTCTGAATGACAAGGACCAGCCACACTCAAGTTGCTCCAGGAGAGTTGCTCCAAAATACTGCATCATACACTCACGACACAGCTGTGCTGATGGGAGCGCCAGCATTTCTCCTCGTTGCGGCGGGACAGCCATTGCACATGAAAAACAGCAACAGAAGAATGCCAGCTAATAAAGGCAAAGTTATCGGAAATCCCCCAAAAATACTAGAGAAAATTTAGTGAATTGCTGATGGTATTAAACCGAATACGGCGGAGAAGGTGTGAATGAAACCAGAACCAACAGCTTTCAAAAAAAATGTGCGATTCCAGTTGTACTGGATGCATCAAATATTTGACTCACGAGTTCACCAAAGTGTCTCTGAAAGTTTGTATTTAACAGGGACTGTATTTCTGCTGACCACCTTGCCACCTGAAGTGCATAGGTCTGGCGCGCAGATGTAAGAGCCACATGCTTTTGAAACAGTAAAGCCTTGAGTCTGCTCAACTTGTCAAAATTCACGTTTGAAGTTGCAATGTGATGCCAAATATCAGCTACCTCCTTAATTTTAGTGGGGGGGAAAGAGTATGTTCCCGCAGCATGTAACAACCATAGAGGCCGAAACAACGTAAACTATTCCGGCCCGCATACCACAACAGTCTTCACCATTGAGGAGGATGTAGCTGCCGTTTGAAAGCACCTGGAACGTACGTCTAATCAAGGGGATTGGAACTCCCTTCAGGTAACAAGCTAAGTTCGCTGCAGAAGCATTACATGCCCCATGCAAGGACAGCTGTTTACAAACCATTGAATGGCTGACTGAGGTCTATCATTCATTACCGCTAAGAAAGACTTCTTTCATGCCATTGAAACATTTGTACGAGAAGGGAAGCTCCCACACCTCATGGATGTAACTATCTCACAGTTATTCATATCTGCCTACCGGAATGTGTTTTAACCAGGAGGTGAATTGAAGTGCTGAAATAGGCAGATCAATGACCCCATGCATTAGCCACTGAGCAGATGGTATTTGGGCCACAGTAAAAGGCAACCTGTTGGACTTTTGCTTATGCAGGGTCATCCCCAGTCTTTTTTGCCTCCTGCCTCCTATTTTTTTCTGACATGTTGCTGTTGGCTTTTCAACTCTGAGCACTTTACCACTGCTAACCAGTGCTAAAGTGCATATGCTCTCCTGTTTAAATTGTATGTAAGTGGTTTATCCATGATTGGCATATTTGATTTACTAGTAAGTCCCTAGTAAGGTGCACTAGAGGTGCCAGGGCCTGTAAATCAAATGCTACTAGTGGGCCTGCAGCACTGGTTGTGCCACCCTCATAAGTAGCTCTGTAATCATGTCTCAGACCTGCCACTGCAGTGTCTGTATGTGTATTTTTACACTGTAAATTCGACTTGGCAAGTGTACCCACTTGCCAGGCCTAAACCTTCCCTTTCCTTACATGTAAGGCACCCCTAAGGTAGGCCCTAGGTAGCCCCAAGGGCAGGGTGCAGTGTATGGATGAGGTAGGACATATAGTAATGTGGTTTATATGTCCTAACAGTGAAATACTGCCAATTTCGTTTTCACTGTTGCAAGGTCTGTCTCTCTCTCATAGGATAATATGGGGGCTACCTTTAAATATGATTAAAGTGTAGATTCCCCTAGAGAGTAGATGGACATGTGGAGTTTGGGATCCCTGAACTCACAATTTAAAAATACATCTTTTAGTAAAGTTGATTTTAAGATTGTGCGTGTGGAAATGCCACTTTTAGAAAGTGAGCAGTTTCTTGCTTAAACCATTCTGTGACTCTGCCTTGTTTGTGGATTCCCTGTCTGGGTCAGTTTGACAGTTGGGTTGTTTTTCACCTCACACCAGACAGTGACACAAAGGGAGCTGGGGTGTAATCTGCATTTCCTGATTAGCCATCTCTGCTAGGAGGGAGGGGTGGAGTGGTCACTCTCCTCTGAAAGGACTGTGCCTGCCTCTGACAATGCTGTCTCCAACCCCCTGGTGTGTGTCTGAGGCCTTGCCTGGGCAAGGCAGGATTTCACAAGAAGGTGTGAGTCCCCTTTGAAGGAAGGTGACTTCAAAGACTAAAATGGGTATAAGAAGGGCACCCAAACTTACAAACTTTGGAAACACTTCTGGAACCAAGAGGAACCTCTGCCTGGAGAAGAGCTGATAGCTGAGGAAAACGTGCTGCCCTGCCTGTGACTGTGCTTTGTGGAGCTTTCCTGCAGTGCTGCTTCTACCAGAGTAAGAGGGCAAAGACTGGACTTTGTGTGCCTTCCATCTTGAAGAAGAAATCTCCAAGGGCTTGATGTAGAGCTTGCCTCCTGTTGTTGAAGTCTCAGGGATAGCAAAGACTTCTTCCTGCCAGCACCTGGAGTCTCTGGAGAGACCCCTACTCTGCTCTGTGGTGCCCTTCCAGTTCCTGGGACCCTGAAAGGAGAGGCTGGCAGCCTAAGGACAAAAATACACGCACCGAGCGCCGTGCGGAGAAAAGATCGACGCGAATCCGATCGCGGCTGAGAAAACGACGCGACGCCGGTTCCGCAGCTGAGAAACGACGCCGCAGGAAACGCGACCGAAAAACCGACGCCCGGAGCAGGAGAAACGACGCGCAGCATCGCTGACGGAGGCTGAGAGATCGCACCCTGCGCCGCGGGACTTTCGGATCGTCGTGTGGCTGGCTTTTTCAACACGCACCGCCGTGCCGAGTTGTTTTCGACGCACACAGCCGTGCAGGGTTACTTTCGACGCACACCGCCCGTGCGGGGTTATTTTTGACGCAAACCAGGTACATTTACACGCTAGCAGCGCTAGTGTGTTGTTACAACTACCTAAAGACTCTTTTTATTTTAAACCTTTAAAAAATCATAACTTGACTTGTGTATGTTGGATTTTTGTCGTTTTGGTCTTGTTTTGTCTAGATAAATATTTCCTATTTTTCTAAACTGGTGTTGTGTCATTTTGTAGTGTTTTCATTAAGTTACTGTGTGTGTTGGTACAAATACTTTACGCCCAGCACTCTGAGGTTAAGCCTACTGCTCTGCCAAGCTACCAAGGGGGTAAGCAGGGGTTAGCTGAGGGTGATTCTCTTTTATCCTAACTAGAGTGAGGGTCCTTGCTTGAACAGGGGGTAACCTGACTGTCAACCAGAGACCCCATTTCTAACATTGGTGACCAGCGGTCGGGATTGGACTTGTATTTGTACTTGACATACAGTAATTAAGTGTACACTACTGTTTTGATCTCAGACCACTACGTGACCACATACTACTTGTTTGGTGATCTTTTGATTTTTCTCTTAAGGACTCTTTTTATTCTACTTCCATGATTTTGCTGATCCCTTGACTGATTCTTTTTACTTCATTGGGAAATTATTTTTTTCTGCCTTTTGGAACTTTGCACTTGTGACCATCATGTCTCAATCTGGAGATGCAACAGTTGGAGCTGTGTTTGAAATGGAGAAACTGAAGGAGTACTCAGTTGCTCAATTGAAACAGTTCCTTAAAGATCTTGACTGTCCCACTGAGAGCTCCACCAGGGAGGGGGAGCTGCAACAGGCACAGAGGGCCTGGGTGACAATCAAGAAGGCTGGAGGGCACACAGAGGAGGAGAATATGGGTGGGGAAGTGCAGAGGATACACAGTGGTGTAGTGGAGGAACCTGTTACGCCTGGGGGGAGGGTCCCCAGGAGGGATGGCAGGGTGTCACCCAAGGGTCTGACTCCTGAAGAGTTACAGGACAGACAGGCAGAGAGGGAGTACCAATGGGAGCTAAAAAAGCTCGATTGGGAGTTGGAAGAAAGGAGGAGGAACTTAGAGATTAAAAAAATGATTTATGCTTACGAGCTTAAATTGAAAGAGCTGGAAGTCATGAGGGCTGAGTCCAGCTGGAATGGTGGCAGCAACAATTGTATATCCAGTGATGCTGCAGAAGTGCACATGCCCAGAGAGGTGGTGCCCTACTTGAAGGAGGGAGTTAACACACGCCAGGAGGTTCAGGGGTATGAGGTAGCTCCAGTGATGCACAGGGTCCCTGAGGTGGATTGGGGAACTGGCATGGGGAGTCATATTCCTACTGGTGGGAGGGACACTCTACTGACTCTAGGTGAGAGTGACAGGGAGAGGGGTTCCCCCCAGGTAGAAGTCCTGGTTATGGAGTGTGAAGACATCCCAGAAGAGTGTGGGTTGAGTGTCAGGGACAGTCAGGTACTGTCTCACCAGTCTCAGGAGGGTGATGTGGGGTGCTTTGTCAAAGCAGAGTCACTGGATGGTTGGGTGAAGGGTACTTTGGTTAATTCATGCGAGGGGCTGAGTGATGTAATTGCTGGAGAGCATATGTCTAGTCCTTATTTTCCAGAGCTATGCCAACACCAGGTGGAGTGTGAGTTCTCTGACCCCAGGGAGCTTACAATGGAGGCAGACTTCTGGGTGAGTACCAGAGAGTCTGAAGAGGCATTTGGGGGTGCTCCTGAGAGGAGTGGTCTAGGTAGTTCCCAACCAGGTGAGGTAGGGAAGGATTGTAGTGTCCCAGGTAGGTCCCAGTGTAGTGGGATGGGTGAGGGACCCCATGTCCAGTCTCAGAGGAGAGGGAATGGGGATGGGTTGAGGCCCAAGGTGCCCGAGATCCGGTCCCAGGTCCTGGAGGGTTCCCTGCGGGAACACCAGGAGGGGAGCCTAGCCTGTACCATAGGGCCATCTGTTGAGGGAGACCCCACAGTGTCAGGAGAACTTGGGGGGGCGGCTGTAGCCAGCGTCCCACCAGTTCTGGTGTCTGGCAGTACCACTCCTAGTGAGGGGGTGCAGAAGTCCAGACAGAGGGTTGAGAGGGGGTTGCGGACCCCAGTGGAGAACCTGGAGGGTCAGGGGTCAGCTCTGAGAGCAGAGCCCCCCATGAATGACCTTGGTGAGACCATTTCTGGGTTGGGGGGAATCCAGACTCCGTCAGATGGGCAGAGGTCAGGGGACCTGCGCCAGCCAGACTCTTGTGTGGCCCTTCGGGACAGTGTGTCCCTTGAGGGGGGTAAGGGTGCCCCCCTGGAAGTCCTGGTGTGCCAGGCAGTGGTTCAACCGCAGGGTGGTGACCCTAGGTTGGATGACCAGGTTCAGAGGGTAAACTCTGACCTGGTAGGGGGTAGGTATGCCCCCCAGGAAGTCCTGGTTTGCCAGGCAGTGATCCAGTCTGTGGGTACAGACCCTGGATTGGGAGGCCAGGTTAAGGGTGTCCCCCCTGACCTGGAGGAAGGGGCTACTGCTAACAGTGCCCCTACCATGTTGTCTTCTGGGGGGGCCACTCCTAGTTGGGTGGTTCAGGACCCCAGAAGAGAGGGCAGGGGGAGGGAAGCCTCACCCCTGGCCCTGGTCCAACCTGAAGGTACAGACCCCAGGTTGGAGGATCAGTTGCAGGTTGACATCCCTGCACTGGTGGAAGAATTGTGCAGGACTGCTTCTACAAGCACCCTGACAGTTTTTGACTCTGGGGGTGCCGCTTCTGCAGGGAGGTTACAGAGCCCCAGAGGGGAGGACCAGGGTCAGGTTGTCATCCCTGACCTGGTGGAAGAGAGAGTGGTCAAAGGGTGCCAGGCACCTGGGGCTACCACCCCCCACTCTCCACAGTCACAGTGGTTAGAGAGGCCTGAGGTCGGGCTCTCATCCCTGACAGTTGTCTGGGGCCACTGTGGCTTGCTGTCCTGGTGGACAGAGTTGCCCCTGGGGGGGGGAGGACGAGAGTCACACCCCGGGGGTGGAGTGGGCAACACCACTGTGTTGGCCCTGGTGGTACTATCTGCCCATTGCAATACATCTGTGAGCAAAGTAAAGTTAGGTGTTGCACAGATGGTGTCTGTAGATGTGGAGAAGGGTTCCCCATGGGTTAGCTTAGTGGGCCCTGAGAGTATGGACAGAGGGATCCAACTGGAGTCAGGAAGGCATAGAACTGGAACATGCCCCTGCTGTTGTGGGCCTGGGTCCCTGTTCTATCGCCCCAATCAGGGAAGTACATCAAGGTATTGATTGTTCTCCCCTGGCTTTAGGCTGGTAGGGGGTCGTGTTGGACTTTTGCTTATGCAGGGTCATCCCCAGTCTTTTTTGCCTCCTGCCTCCTATTTTTTTCTGACATGTTGCTGTTGGCTTTTCAACTCTGAGCACTTTACCACTGCTAACCAGTGCTAAAGTGCATATGCTCTCCTGTTTAAATTGTATGTAAGTGGTTTATCCATGATTGGCATATTTGATTTACTAGTAAGTCCCTAGTAAGGTGCACTAGAGGTGCCAGGGCCTGTAAATCAAATGCTACTAGTGGGCCTGCAGCACTGGTTGTGCCACCCTCATAAGTAGCTCTGTAATCATGTCTCAGACCTGCCACTGCAGTGTCTGTATGTGTATTTTTACACTGTAAATTCGACTTGGCAAGTGTACCCACTTGCCAGGCCTAAACCTTCCCTTTCCTTACATGTAAGGCACCCCTAAGGTAGGCCCTAGGTAGCCCCAAGGGCAGGGTGCAGTGTATGGATGAGGTAGGACATATAGTAATGTGGTTTATATGTCCTAACAGTGAAATACTGCCAATTTCGTTTTCACTGTTGCAAGGTCTGTCTCTCTCTCATAGGATAATATGGGGGCTACCTTTAAATATGATTAAAGTGTAGATTCCCCTAGAGAGTAGATGGACATGTGGAGTTTGGGATCCCTGAACTCACAATTTAAAAATACATCTTTTAGTAAAGTTGATTTTAAGATTGTGCGTGTGGAAATGCCACTTTTAGAAAGTGAGCAGTTTCTTGCTTAAACCATTCTGTGACTCTGCCTTGTTTGTGGATTCCCTGTCTGGGTCAGTTTGACAGTTGGGTTGTTTTTCACCTCACACCAGACAGTGACACAAAGGGAGCTGGGGTGTAATCTGCATTTCCTGATTAGCCATCTCTGCTAGGAGGGAGGGGTGGAGTGGTCACTCTCCTCTGAAAGGACTGTGCCTGCCTCTGACAATGCTGTCTCCAACCCCCTGGTGTGTGTCTGAGGCCTTGCCTGGGCAAGGCAGGATTTCACAAGAAGGTGTGAGTCCCCTTTGAAGGAAGGTGACTTCAAAGACTAAAATGGGTATAAGAAGGGCACCCAAACTTACAAACTTTGGAAACACTTCTGGAACCAAGAGGAACCTCTGCCTGGAGAAGAGCTGATAGCTGAGGAAAACGTGCTGCCCTGCCTGTGACTGTGCTTTGTGGAGCTTTCCTGCAGTGCTGCTTCTACCAGAGTAAGAGGGCAAAGACTGGACTTTGTGTGCCTTCCATCTTGAAGAAGAAATCTCCAAGGGCTTGATGTAGAGCTTGCCTCCTGTTGTTGAAGTCTCAGGGATAGCAAAGACTTCTTCCTGCCAGCACCTGGAGTCTCTGGAGAGACCCCTACTCTGCTCTGTGGTGCCCTTCCAGTTCCTGGGACCCTGAAAGGAGAGGCTGGCAGCCTAAGGACAAAAATACACGCACCGAGCGCCGTGCGGAGAAAAGATCGACGCGAATCCGATCGCGGCTGAGAAAACGACGCGACGCCGGTTCCGCAGCTGAGAAACGACGCCGCAGGAAACGCGACCGAAAAACCGACGCCCGGAGCAGGAGAAACGACGCGCAGCATCGCTGACGGAGGCTGAGAGATCGCACCCTGCGCCGCGGGACTTTCGGATCGTCGTGTGGCTGGCTTTTTCAACACGCACCGCCGTGCCGAGTTGTTTTCGACGCACACAGCCGTGCAGGGTTACTTTCGACGCACACCGCCCGTGCGGGGTTATTTTTGACGCAAACCAGGTACATTTACACGCTAGCAGCGCTAGTGTGTTGTTACAACTACCTAAAGACTCTTTTTATTTTAAACCTTTAAAAAATCATAACTTGACTTGTGTATGTTGGATTTTTGTCGTTTTGGTCTTGTTTTGTCTAGATAAATATTTCCTATTTTTCTAAACTGGTGTTGTGTCATTTTGTAGTGTTTTCATTAAGTTACTGTGTGTGTTGGTACAAATACTTTACGCCCAGCACTCTGAGGTTAAGCCTACTGCTCTGCCAAGCTACCAAGGGGGTAAGCAGGGGTTAGCTGAGGGTGATTCTCTTTTATCCTAACTAGAGTGAGGGTCCTTGCTTGAACAGGGGGTAACCTGACTGTCAACCAGAGACCCCATTTCTAACACAACCTTTCTAATTTCTTGATGTAAAGCATGACATAAGTTGCTTTCTTTTTAGCCATTAGTTGTTCTTGTTCTTGTTGCGTTAAATTAAAGGAAGAAAATATCTCCCTTGCACTGACATGCTGCCAGGGAACGCAACCCTCCTTCAATGTTTGAAGTGTCCAACCCAACTGCATAATGGACCTGATCTGACTCTGTCTATGGTGTAAAGAGGACATATATGATTGTATAATTTCTATAGCAGAAGAGACGATATTATTTATGGTATATATCTGGTCGGACAACGTGGCAATCCCATTATCCACAACAGCTAAAGGCTTTTTTTGTTTTTCCTGGTCTATTTGCCTTAACGGGGCAGCTGCTTCCTGTTGGGAAAGCTTCCAAATTTCATTATATATTGCATATAAGAAATGTTCCCTACGTGACTTCTGGGGCCTAACAGGAAGTCCTGTAAGTCAGTAGTATTGGACAGGAGACTAAGGTGTTCTCTAACCGCGTCTAGTGAGGATGATTTTAACCATTGCTGACACAATTTACCTACACTATATGTCGTGACTATACCCACATGTTCGGATGATATATAGCAAAGGTCTGGCCTACTAGTTCTAAAACCCCCTGATGAGTTAATAAAACGTTGATGACACCCATTGGTATCCACTGGCCACAATAACCACCCAACAGGATGTGTCAGTGAAGCATTAAATGTACCATTCTGGACCCATTCATCAGGCTCATTTTCAGTTGCATTTGTATATTTATGTCATTTATAGAACTTTGCTGGGGCAGGTATACTGGGCATGTTTAATTACTTAATTTTAGCTAAGCCTAACAACTAGTTTGTTGTACTGTGTCATTTAAAAAGATCATTTGTACAGAAATAAGGCATTCTCTAAACAAAGCTTCCTTTCCCCTAATTTGCGAATTTTTCGCTCCCCATATACTTTTTAGATCAAGCGACTTCAGCCAATATTCATAGCCTTCTATAGACTATCGGGAAACAAAGGATTTCAAATATATAAACTTCGTATTGGTCATTAACATACATATATATTTGTTAGGTGGCACCTTGAAATAATATGTCTCAGCATTTTTCATATAGTGCCCAGAAAAATATGCAAACTTTTCAGAGTATGTTTTGGAACTCCCTTGTGGTGGAGTCGGACAAGGTTCCCATTGTGTATAATTAAAAACAGTTTTGGGTCCGCTCGCTCTATGATTGAAATGGTGCCCATAATAATTATAGCAAAACATATCACCATAATTTTCTTTAAATTGGCAAACGTCTTCATTTTCAAAGACAGTATAATATTGCAATTCAGTCATCATGGAATCAACTGTTTTCACATCCCAATCATCCGAAACAATGCCTGGTATTACTATATCATTCATTGATAGTTTGAACACATACAGTATTTGAATAACTTCTGTGGGACCATATATATCAAACATTACTTTGTCCCAAACAATCCCATCTGGAATTGGTACTGCGGAAATGTTCACAAATGACAAGTCTCTTCGGACCTTATGTGATGAAAAATGTGGTTTTAAAACCTCCTCCACTAGTTCAACTGTTGATTTCTCAGGCAGAAAGTGACCATTTAGTAGTAAGAAAATGGTAATGACAAAACCAATGCAAAGACAAAAGGCTAGGAGAGTCAAAGAGAGCCATAGATAGTTCCATGGAAAAATAAAGTACGTTTCTCTAAGCCAGTTTTTTAGCTTGCATGCACTTGACAAGTCAGCTGTCAGGCGAATGAGTTTGAGAAGTCATTGTTGAAGTCGGCGAAATATCCAAAGGCAGTTCGTGCAAATGGTGGTGCCGTTGTCAGTGGTGGAGTCGGTGTTTCCTGTGGTGGCACACTATGGATAGCACCATCCATCTGTGTTGGAGTTGAGTCAACTTGGTCAAATATTTCTAACTTATTTGATGTTAGTGAAACTAATGTAAGATCATCTTCCACCCTCCCCAAGCTCGGAGAAGTGTCGGTGTTGGTATATACAACTTGTAGAGGAACTTCTTCGTCAATAGTGAGAGGGATTCGGAAGCTACTGGATGTTCCTCTTAGTTGGCTGTGTAGGATAGGCCACATGGTGTAGTTTGACATTGTCAATGGAGACAAAACAATTTTCTTTGCACCTGCCAAAGGAGGTAGAATTACAGTTCTGGTACCGTGTATCCCTAGTACTGGGACTGGTGCTCGATAGGAAGAGCCAAATTCCTTTCTCTGGACTCCATACAGGTGGTTAAGCCTACTACGACCCGTACCTAAGACTCTAGTTGTTAAGGATTGCTTTAAATCATGGTTTCATCACTCCATGGCACTATTTCCCTCAGGATGAAATCGAGACGAGTACTGGAGTTGGACCCCCAACGAAGCCCTGGTGTCCCTGAATGCCCTTGAGGCGAAAGCAGGGCCCTGGTCCGAATGGAAAGCCACAACTGCATATGTACTGATAAAGACTAGAAAATCTTTAATAACATTCCGAGCATCAGCCGAACGTTGTGGCCATAACCATACAAATCTGGAGTTTAAACAACAGCGACTAAAATATACTTGTATGCACTATCTGGTGTTAGGTGACCACAATGGTCCAAGTACACACATTGTAATGGTTTGTTTGAAATTAAGACGGGTGTCTGCGGCGGGCGCTTGGCAGTGAAAACTTTAATTTGTTGACAGATGTCACAACAAAGGACATACCTCTTAGTCTCTTTATAGAGACCTGACCACCAATAACGGACCTGCAGGATCGAAATTGTGGCCGCCACACCAGCATGGGCAGATGCCACCCCCTCATGCGCTGCTTTAATAAATTGTAATCTTATGTCTCTATTTGGAGTGTCTCGTACACCTATGCCTGGTATCTTAACCTCAGCGTTCAGCATACCTCCGATTCGATAGTGATATTTGTTAGGAAATCCTTTAGGATAGGGCGTACCATCAGCCATAGCTGTCACGGCAGCCCAAATGTCTGCGTCCGGTTTTGAACTCAAACGAGTCACTGCAGCTACAGCGGCCACAGCCATTGCTGACTTTGTGGCTTCATCAGCCAATGTATTTTCAGCAGCGTGTATCCCAACGTGCTGGTGTCCAAGTGTATGTACAACGTGGACATTTGGTAGCGTCTCTTTCAGATCTGCTACTTTCCCCCATAGAAGTCTGTGTTTAATGGTGTTGCCTTTGGAATCTCTGAACCCATTCTGGCACCAATAATGCAGGTATTCATTAAAGGACTGGACACAATAATATGAATCACAAACAATCAGCGTAAGCTGTGCAGGATCCGTGTGTTCCAGTGCTATCAACAGAGCTTTTAGTTCTGCCAACTGTGCTGTGCAATCCCCTAGGGTTTGCGTAAAGGTATGTAGAGGACAAAATTGATCGCCCTCCATGTAGCCACTTACGACTGCGCAGGCAGCAGGATATTGTTGTTTAGTACCAATTGCTGGTTGCGCTGAGCCATCGGTGTACATGACTATGGTATTGTTCAATGGGTAATTTATTTGCTGGAACTGGGTATTCTATTTGTATTGTAAAAATTCTTGAGTTTGTAACTTTGTGTCAAAAATGTAGTCTACATCAGTGGCTGTCAAAGACGTAGCCCCTTGTATCCAACGTGGATGTAATACTTTTGCGTTCGGAACGCTGGCTTTTGTAACAGCCTCTAGGGCTGGGATAGGAGAAACGACAATAATACGTTTCCCTTGGGCAAGAGGTCTTTCTTTAATGACAGCCATCTGGACAGCAGTGAGGATTTTCTCTGTGGGAGCAAAGCGTTGTTCTGCTGCTGAATATAAGTGTGATTTGTATGCAATTGTGACTGTCTCACCTTCATTGAATGTCACATAGGTGAAACCAAAGGCCCCAGCTATTACTCTGATGACCAAATGTGTTTTGTTGTCCCTCGAATGTAAATGTTGTGCTGCAAGCATGTCTGTTTGCAACTCTCGAAGAATGCGTGTATGTTCAATTGTCTAGAATTTACTTGAGAAATCGGGACGTATTAGATCATATAAAAGTTTTATGCGTGTAGCATAATCTGGAATGTAAGCTCTGCCAAAATTTAGGAAACCCAATAGAGATTGGAGTTTTTTAATCGTATTTGGTGTTTGTAACTGTGCACATTTCTGTAAGAATTGTGGCGCTAGGCTCTTTCCTTCACTTGACAGCTCATATCCCAGGAACAGGACGCTTAAGAAATTTTTGTTTTTTGAAGTTGAATTTGTAGCCAAATTCAGCAAATCCGACAACAATGCGGGCTACCCATCTTAAATGTTGCAGCAATTCATCATCCATAATATAAATATCATCTACATAGGACAATGTTTCAGGATCAATCTCGTGCAAAATTGCAGTAACGTGAGCTGCGAACAGTCCTGGGCTGTTCTTCTACCCCTGAGGTAAATAACAGAATTTTTTCGGGGAGCCTAGTGCGCATAAACTTGTTAAGTCTCTACTCTCAGGCGCTATATTCTGGCAGAAAAAAACATTGGAAATATCCAGTGTTGTTTTGTATTTTTTCCACACTATATTGTTCATTAGTGCTGTGCTATGTGAATTTTGTATAGCATAAGTGCGTGTATGGCTGTTTAAATGTCTGTAGTATAAGACTATTCTATATGAATGGTCTAGCTTAGCTACTGGGAATAATGGATTATTCATTGGTGAGACACAGGGTTCAATTACGCCCTGGTACTCCAATTGCGTGAGTATTTCTCTCACCGGTGCTTTTGGTTCATGTTTTATGGGGTATTGCGGTTGGGTAAAGCACATTCAATGGAATAGGATTCGGCGAGTTCCTCTGGAACAAGGGGTGAGAAGGAAGGCTTAATGACATCTTCTCCATGCGGGCAGGTACGGACAAATTCAGGTGGCCAATCTTGTTGTGCCAACAGAACATCATATATGTTTACCAAGTGATCCCAAAAGATTGCGTCTATTATGCGCTCAATGTCTCCTTCTAACTGTAGCATTACTTTATATACCCTATCAGGCGTGGAGACACGCATGTCCGCAGTTTCTACTTGTATAAAGTCATAAGTTGCTTTCACCTCCAGATGCTCTAGAAGATTCCGGCGAACTATTGTGACCTCTGCCGCGCTATCTAGCCGTGATAGAGCCCATTTCTTGTTCTTCAAGATGACCCTCTTCCTAAGTGCAATGTCAGACTGTGACTGCTGCCACCTTTTTCTTTTTGAATTGTGGGTTATGTTGGGCGGGTTTCTATTCTTTTTAACAGAAACCTCGAAGAGCGTTGTGATTCCTGTCTCGGTTTCACGTACTCTGTCCTTCGCTCCGATCGCCCACCTCTCTCATTTCGTTTTTCCGATGAGTCCTGAAAGGAACGTGATTGGCGTGTATCAGTAAAATGATATCTATCAGGCATTTTTATATTATCTCTATTTCTGAGATTATATCTATTCTGCGGGGTCTCCATACGCGGAGATTCTCCCCTCTCTTTTTTAGGAGTTTGTTGCGTTTTATCCCAGCATTTCTTATTACCCTCAAGTGCTTGCTTGGGGGAATCTTTACTCGATTTGCCCTGAATTTGTGGTTTAGATGGTCTGGCCCCTAAACTGTCTCTACCGATACTAGAATATGTCTCTGTGATAATTTTGGGCAGCTCTGGTTCCTGATCCTGTTGAGAAACGTCACGGAGCCGCATGTGCACTGCTACCGCTTCCCCTTTAAGATTACTTAATATTATTGAGGATACCATGGCAAAATTGCCCATCAATTGCATCCCCAAATCTAGGGTCGGGGCAGCCCCGTATTCATCTTGAATTTGTTTCAACACCTCCGGTAAATTGGCAAGTGTCGGTGTACCGTGTGCAGTTGTATAGAGCACTGCAAATACCGTGCCCCACGTATTACAGTTGTCTACTGTAGGGACCATCCCAAATGGCAAGCACATTGTTAGTATTCTGTATTTATCCTGAGGTCCCATATTGGGAAATACTGCCTCCAGCGCATTAATCTTTTGTGCTAACCAAAACTGAGTTTCCTCTCGTTTGGCGGGTACCTTAACCATAGTTGAATGTACAGTCGCAGGATTAATATCTGGCGTTGCTATATGTGGATGTGCTGGAGCAGCACGTGCTGGGTTTGTATTTAGTGTTTGCATTACAAATTGTACGAATCATCTATATATCGCTGTTATTTCAGTATATAAGCGACGAACCTCGGCTACTGCTAAATTTGCAACTGCAGGATG
This sequence comes from Pleurodeles waltl, assembly GCF_031143425.1. Taxonomy (NCBI): domain Eukaryota; kingdom Metazoa; phylum Chordata; class Amphibia; order Caudata; family Salamandridae; genus Pleurodeles; species Pleurodeles waltl. Next base: position 560,115,949 of record NC_090444.1, read on the forward strand.
TGGTGTATAGGTGGCCAATAAAGGCCAGGTAGGACCATCACTACTTAGGGGACCTAACCTTACTGGTAAAATTGTGTGGGGTAGGGTGCCATCAAGCCAATTATTATGTTCTTGATAAGATAAAGGTATTTCTAAATATGCTTATGCTCTAGATTGTCCAGGCGCATTTGCAGGTGTATATTGGTGAAATGTATTTGTGTTCCCATCAACTGCTGGAAATGTGACCCAAGAATAAAAAAGTTCTGTTCTATAAGCTGGATGGGCATCCACCACAAATTTGACTGGACCCCCCTTGGCCGTTAGGCCATTTGCTAATAAATGTGTAGCTAGAGGTTGTCTCATATTAACCGCTATTTGTACCTGCTGTGGATTCACCATTGTAATAACACTACAAGTTCAGAGAAGGCACACCAAATAGGGCTTTCCTTTTAAAGTTCAAGCTTGAACATCCTCCAGATGCAAATAGGATAACCTACTCAGCTGGGTGGGAATCCTCAGTACCACGGACATCTCCGCATACAGTATTGAGGCGTCATTATATATACTGAGACAAAGATACTCTGGAGGACTTGAAAATCAGAGCCTGACCAAACTTTGGCAGCGCCATGTCGCGTTGCCTCTCATTATTCTAATGAGACTACTGGATTTTGAGCAACAGAATCGCCCGCAGTGTGGGAGACTGAGTCCAACCCACTGCAGGTGACACCTGTCACTCCAATCCGGGTTTTGCTCCGGCTAACTAGCAGTGCCTCATCTCTACCAAAGGATAGTGATGATTGGGCAGCCGAGCGTATGACATACTAGGCTTCTCAGGGAAGTCGTGGTCACTCAGGTTGCATTTGTTTCTCTCTTTTACAATTCAGTCTCAGATATAAATGACAAACAGAGGCAGTATATGTTTCAATAATGAGTTTAATAAAACAACTGCATCTTAGTTAGCAGGGCGTGAGCTAATGACCAGGACGACACAACATGACAGTATTACAATTGTGACAAGAAGAGTGAAGCATAAAAACAACGCTATCATATTGTCACTATGATCGATGGACTATTTCCTATCTAGGTTGTAATTTGAGCACAGCATGTTAAGCTCTAATTCTGCCTTTCAGGTTCCCCTGGGAAGACATCAACCCCCATACTTGAGCAAACGCCTATGGTCTGCGTTAGCATCTGTAGCAAAGCATTCAGCACTCAGCATGCAGTCGTGGTCCCCTGGCTGGAATCTCCCTGTAACGTGTAAGGGACAAGGAAGTGTTTATATAATAACACAGCTGATATTCTGTGAAAATGTCCCTACGTAAAGATGTGTATTTTCTATGAATGTTGGAGACTAAACTTCTACCACGTTCACTGGCAATGTACCGGGCTACAGCCTTGAATAAAGCACAGAGTGATCAAGAATGTCTTGTTTGAGAACAGAGTGCTGGCCTAGGCAAAAACAGTTAGATAGATGAAAAATAAAACAAAACCATAAAAATGGTTATTGTATATAATAATAAAGCAAGCTGAATAAAATATATCTAGGTTAAAGTGCACAGCGGCCTAGTGTGTTAAAACGTCGTGCATGGAGCTATAACTAAAATAGATACACAACAATAGGGAGTCTCAATTTGCCACCTACCTCTTTAATATTCATGCTGTAGGTCAGATTGTGGCCAGCAATGATTCAGATATTTTAAAACTGACATAGTAGTACATACCTCAGTGCTTAAAAATGTTTACTGGTCAAAATTTGAGACTTGTATTTTGTGACCAGATATTCATATCTGTCTTTTACTTCGGATGGGTCAGTAAAGATAAACTGTGGTTTTGCTATTTATATATTAGTTGGATGGATAGATTATTTACAGGAACAGTTTTCCTGAGTGCATTGATTAAATTGTGTTCTATAGCTAACTTCATTGCCTGTACTGTTTCTTTGCATTGGCCAGATATAACCTGTACTTTGCATCCACTTGTTTTCTGTTGCTAAATGAAGCGTGAGCAGATGTATTGATGCTATCATTTCTTTTTGGGTTTAAGTGAAGAGGATTATATTGCCTGTGACGGAATGTTCACTAGGTAAAAACATTGTTATGATTACAAATATTTTCCTACTTAATATGTGAAAATTAAGAAAAAGAATCACAATGTTTGCTTTAAAACATGTTTAATGTAAATTTTAACCTTTAAAATCAGAGTAAGCAATATTACTGATATGCACCTAACATAATGGAACATAATCTCTCCTTTGCAACAAGATTCTGAGGGGCATATTTAAAAACCCTGTGCGCCTCTGGAACATTACTTTTTTTAACGCTCCGGGGGCGCAGACTACAGATCCATATCAATGATGCCACGCAAAGCAACTGTGCATGGCTTTTTGTGGCCTCATAGGTATGGAGTAAGCCAAGGCAGCGCAACTTAAATGTGTTGCTTACTGTATGCCAGGGAGGCATTCCAAGGGCATTGCTGTGGTTTTGTCCATGCTACTCTCATGGGTTTTGACACATACCCAGATTTACAAGGACTTGTAAACCTGGGAATGGGTCAAAATCATACGCCTCCCCAGGGGAGATGTACGGAGGAGAGATATTTTTTTATCCTTGTTTTTCCTTTTTCTATGTGTGCTACAGAATGCAGCGCACATAGAAAGAGGAAAACTCCTTCATGCATTGTTTCTGTGCAGGAAGGTGCCCCTTCCTACACAAGAGCAATCCTGCATGTAATGGAGCGACCCTTGGACTCTGGTGCACAGGTGCCTGCACTGGTGCTTTCGCTAGTCAGGGCCGGGTTAAGACATTTAGAGCCCCTAAGCAATTAAAAGATTTTTGTGCCCCATATATATCTAATGCAAAATATTAACAGTAATAAACCATAAAATACATTTTTATTTTTTTAAATGAAACAAAACAGAGTAAGATGGAAAATAATGTTTATTTTTGAATACTTTCACTTTATTTATATTAAAAAAGTTTTCTCCTACTTTTTCTAATTGCAAAGCCTTTGATCAGATCCTCAAAACGAATCTTACGTTACAAATCTGCTTCTATGCCTAGTAGAGATAAGGCATTTGGCCTGCCTTGTTGCATAGCTGAGCAATTTGTGACCATTATTGTTAAAAATATGCAAAAGCAAATGTCTATATTTGGAAAGGCACACTCAATATTGTCTTCTGCAATTATTTTACAAGTTCAGCGTGACTGATTATTGTTTTTACGTTTTTGTTGCACTGAAGGTTTGATGCACATATGAGTGAAACTACTGAAGCTCACTGAGAAATTAGTGTTTAAGTCCTCTGGGTAAGAAGCCATCAGCTTTTGACAACACTGAGAACACCTTTTAATTTCAGTAAAAAATGAAGTGATGTGGCACATCACTTAGAAAATAAAATCTCTCTGCTATTTCTTTATATATCTCTCCTCTTCTCATCTCAGTTTTAGGTTTTGTCAACAATTGTGTAAAAGGTGGTCATACAAAATTTTAATCTGCCATTCAGATACACTTCTGGTGCAGCATCTCCATCATTGAGTATCTTCTTTCTGATACAGTTGTGAGTTTCAGCTGCCTTGTAATCAACATCTGGTACCATTTACTTTGTAGTTACTTCATATCTCTCAAATTCCTCTTGTGAAGTGCACAGTTGTTAGGCTAAATATCTGTACAGATCTGCACGTTTTTAAGTTCACACTGTGTGGCAGTTACCAGACCCTAATTTTGTTGCATTACCAAGATTAATGTATATAATTAACCTTCATTATTTATATATATATATATATATATATATATATATATATATATATATATATATATATATGTATATCCAACACCAACAATTGCCAAACAATTGATTCGTTTGCACTCCAGGAGAGTTTTATTGCATCTATCCAAGAAAAATGTAAAAAGACACCACCAACGCGTTTCAACCTCTCGGTCTTGATCACAGTTTACAAGGAAAACCTTCCCATGAATCTCTATTTATATTTCATTTTCCTACCACCACCCAAGGGCATTCTGAGGCCATTTAATGAAGCGATATTATGAAGGGTTAATAAGCACTTAATGGTTGTGAGACAATAGACATTGGGTCAACCATATGGAGGAACGAGGCTGAAGGTACAGAGATTAAAGGCATTCACATGTATTAAGATGAGTATTATGTCTATATGAGTTCTTAGAGGATGATAGATATATATGAAGCAATGAATATGTGGCTCCAAATACTATACCAGGTATATATAGTAGATTGATAGATACAAGGAAGATCAATGTCCCGGGTACCAGGTGAACACCATTACTCTCACAATGTAAATATTGCTAGCAATATATTATGTATAAGATACAATTATTAGCCCAACATCCCATATATATGGTAAGCATGGCAACATCTATCCCACAGACATTATTCATCTCTCTGTATATATGTAAATTATTATTAATCTGTCTTGGCCTTATAGATATTTCTGCATTTAATCATTCAACTTCGTTTTAGATGTTTAAATATAACAGAAAAGTTTAGTGGATTTTGATTATTTTTTAATTGTCACAAGTTTTTGTAGGGGACTACGTGTCCCAGAATGCACTTGGGTGGTGGTAGGAAAATGAACTATAAATAGAGATTCATGGGAAGGTTTTCTTTGTAAACTGTGATCAAGACAGAGAGGTTGAAACGCGTTGGTGGTGTCTTTTTACATTTTTCTTGGATAGAAGCAATAAAACTCTCCTGGAGATTGTGGAGGAATGGTCCTTTCCTCACGTTTGCACCCGTGAAATCTGTGTGCCACAAGGTGGACCTTTGGATGGTGTAATATATATATATATATATATATATACATATATATATATATATATAAATATATATATAGATAGATAGATATATAAAAAGATACATATATATATACATATCTATATCTATATCTATATATATATAGATAGATATATAAAAAGATACATATATATATACATATCTATATCTATATATATAGGTATCATTTTATTATTAATGTAGGAGCCTCTTTTTATAGAACCTAGTTCACCTACATCATTTGCAGTTTTGCACCATATAGTCCATGGTAAATTTAGCAATGGAAATTTTCTGGGGTGCCCCCCCTTCCTTTGATGCCCTAAGCACATGTCGGTTTTGCTTAACCCCTCGGGTGCCTTGAATGCAATGGTTATGTCCTGGGCAGCACCGCTCGGGTTCCCAGGATGTAACAGTTACATCCAAGCAGGGTCCCTCGGTGGAAGCGCTATCGCTCCCCCGGGGGGCCTCGCACCCCCTCCCCTGGGCAGGGATGGAAGGGGAATCGCTTCTTTTTCCACCCCTGGCCCCCGATTCTCTGTGGCGTCTGATGAGATCAGTGCACGATCATTCGCTGACCTCATCAGAGGCCTTCCCCTCTGCGCTGGAAACTCAGCTTCCAGCCCAGATTGGAGGAGAAATGCAAAAGCATTTCTCCTCCCATCATGTGGAGGGGGCGAGAGATGCATGAAAGGAGAGGAAAGGCCTTTCCTCTCCTTTCATGTGTCTCTCAGCATTTCTTCTGCCCGATCGTGATGCGATCGGGCAGCAGAAATGCTCACTAGACACCAGGGAGTTTATTTTTTTATATTTTGCGATGTGGGGAGCAACGTTTTTTTAGACCATTTCGGCCCCCCCTGGGGGCAGATCGGCCTATTATAATTAGGCAGATATGCACCCGGGGGGGAGGGGAACCGCTAGACACAAGGGATATTTATTTTTGTTTGTTTTATTTTTTGGATATGTGGAGAGCGACCCCTTAGGCAAGGGTCACTCCCTGGGGGCAAAATTACTTTTAGGCGAATCTGCACCCAAGAGGGGCAGAAACCAATAGACACCAGGGAATTTCTTTTTTTTCATATTATTGAATGAGGGGAGCGGCCCCTTGGACAAGGGCCACTCCCGGGTGCGGTGGGGGGGGGATATTTTTAGACCTTTTCTGACCAACCCTGGGGGAAGATTGCCCTATTATAATTAGGTAATTAGGATGATCTGCCCCAAGGTGGGGCAGAAACCCCTAGACAACAGGGATATATATATTTTTTTGTTTACTATATTTTTTTTATATGTAGGGAGCGACCCCTTAGGCACTGGTCACTCTCATGAGAGGCAAATTGTATTTAGGCCATTTCTGCCCCCTTAGGGGCAGATCAGCCTATTTTTATTATGTCAATTTTTTTTTGTTTACTATATTTGTTTTACATGTAGGGAGTGACCCCTTAGGCAATGGTCACTCTCATGAGAGGCAAATTGTATTTAGGCCATTTCTGCCCCCTTAGGGGCAGATCAGCCTATTTTTATTATGTCAATCTGCCCCCAAGGGGGGTAGAAACCACTAGACACCAGGTACCTTTGTTTTTTGTGTCAATTTCATGCAAGGGAAGCGACCCCTTAGGCAAGGGTTGTTCCCCTGCGGGCAAATTTATTTTACGCCATTTCTGCCCCCCTTGGGGGCAGATCAGCATATTTGTTTTTAGGCTGATCTGCCCCCAAGCAGGGCAGACACCACTAGGCACCAGTGATTTTTTTTTTGCGCCAATTTTACGCAAGGGGAGCGACCCCTTAGGCAAGGGTCGCTCCCCTGGGGGGGGATTCATTTTAGGCCATTTCTGCTCCCCTCTGGGGCAGATTGGCCTATATCTATTTCCCCAGGGGGGGCACAAACCGCTTAGGCATCAGGGATTGGTGTGGGTGTACATGTGTGTTTTGTTTTGGGGGCAGTTCAGCCTATTTTTGGAAGGCCCATCTGCCCCCAAGGGGGGCAGAAAGCCTACTAGAAACCAAGGAAGATTTTTTTTTCAAAATAAGAGGGTGGGGTATGGCCATACCCCCACACCAAATAAATGGGGCCAAAGTTGTTCTGTCCACCAGTGGGCAGATGGGGCAATTACCCCCGATCCACACCCGGGGGACAGAAAGTCTATTAGATGCCAGGGAATTTAAAAAAAAAAAATAGTGTGGTGGTGGCTTCCAACCAGTATGGGCATGGTTATGCCTCCACCTCAACTTAATGTGGTAACAGTCTTTCAGCTCTCCCCCCACCCATTAAAACATCTCATACCACGGCAAGCAAGAGGACATTTGATTATTTTGGGTTTTAGTTTTACATTTGAGCCATGGGAGCTTGGCTAACTCTCAAAATTGTCCCACGTGGAATGGTGAGGGTTGCACTTTTTGGACTTTGGGATGCTGCAATGTAGAAAAATCCACAAGACCTAGACACATCTGAAAACTAAACATCTGGGTGAGTTCAGAGTGGGGTATTTCACATGCACCCGCACCTTTTCTTACCCACAATGCCCTGCAAACCTCCAACTTTGCTAGAAATCACACATTTATTCCATATTTTTGTGATGGAACCTTCCGGAATCTGCAGGAATCCACAAAATTCCTACCATCCAACATTGTCTCATCTATACCGATAAAAGTTTTGCCCCACTTGTCAGCCTCAAAGTTTTTTTTTAAACTGCCCTTTTGGACCTGCTTTGGTCCCCCTCAATTTGGACATGTTTTTGGCTCTTCCCTGTCACAGGTACTTGGCCCACCTACGCAAGTCAGGTATCATTTTTACCAAGAGACTGAGGGGAACATTGGGTGGTAGGAAATGTGTCCTGGTGCAGTGATCCCACACAGAAATGTGGAAAAAAATTGATTTTTTGCTAAATGTCAGGTTTTCTGAAGATTCTGGGTAAGAAAACACTGGGGTATCCACGCAAGTCACACCTCCCTGGATTTCCTCGGGTGTCTAGTTTTCAGAAATGTTTGGGTTTGGTAGGTTTCCCTATATGGTTGCTGAGCCCAGGACCAAAAAGGCAGGTCCCCCCGGCAAATGGAGGTGGTTTAGTATTTGATAATTTTGCTGTGTCCACATAGCGTTTTGGGGCATTTCCTTTTGTGGTCACTTGGGGGAATGCTGGGTGGAAGGAAATTTGTGGCTCCTCTCAGATTCCAGAACTTTCTGTCACCAAAATGTGAGGAAAAAGGTTTTTTTGGCCACATTTTGAGGTTTGAAAAGGATTCTGGGTAACAGAACCTGGTGAGAGCCCCACAAGTCACCCCATCTTGGATGTTTGGTAGGTTTCCCTAGCTGCCGGCTGAGCTACAGGCCAAAATCCTTTACAAGCTGCACTTTGCAAAAATGCATGGGTTTGGTAGGGTTCCCTGGGTGCCAGCTTAGCTTGAGATCAAACTTTCCAAAAAACACATCAGTTTTCAATGTAAAAATGTGAGGTGTCTATATTGCGTTTCCTGTCCCAAGCATTAGGCCTACCCACACAAGTGAGGTACCATTTTATCAGGGAACACAGAATAGCAAAACAAGTGTTATCCCCTTTGTGTTTCTCTACATTCTTTCCTTCCAAATGTAAGACAGTGTGTAAAAAAGACATCTATTTCAGAAACGCCCTGTAATTCACATGCTAGGATGGGGACCCCAGAATTCAGAGATGTGCAAATAACCACTTCTTCTCAATACCTTATCTTGTGCCTGTTTTGGAAATACAAAGGTTTTCTTGATATCTATTATTCACTCTTTATATTTCAGCAAATGAATTGCTGTATACCCGGTATAGAATGAAAACCCATTGCAAGGTGCAGCTCATTTATTGGCTCTGGCTACCTAGGGTTCTTGATGAACCTACAAGCCCTACATATCCCCGCAACCAAAAGAGTCCAGCAGACGTAACGGTATACCGCTTTCAGAAATCTGACATCGCAGGAAAATGTTACAGAGTAAAACGTGGAGAAAAGTGGCAGTTTTTTTCACCTCAATTTCAATATTTTTTATTTCAGATGTTATTTTCTGTAGGAAAAACCTTGTAGGATCTACACAGACTACCCCTTGCTGAATTCAGAATTCTGTCTACTTTTCAGAAATGTTTACCTTTCTGGGATCCAGGATTGGTTTCACACCCATTTCTGTCACTAACTAGAAGGAGGCTGAAAGCACAAAAAATAGTAATAATGGGATATGTCCCAGTAAAATGCCAAAATTGTGTTGAAAAATGGGGTTTTCTTATTCAAGTCTGCCTGTTCCTGAAAGCAGGGAAGATGGTGATTTTAGCACCACAAACCCTTTATTGGTGCCATTTTCAGAGAAGAAAACACAAGCCTTCTTCTGCAGCCCTTTTCTCCCATTTAAAAAAATAAATCGCTGTTTAATTTCTTGGCATCCTTCAGGGGAACTCACAAACTCCGAGTACCTCTAGAATCCCTAGGATGTTGGAAAAAAAGGACGCAAATTTGGCATGGGTAGCTTATATGTGGACAAAAGGTTATGAGGGTCTAAGCGCGAACTGCCCCAAACAGCCAAAAAAAGGCCTGGCACCTCAGGTGTAAAAGGCCTGGCAGCAAAGGGGTTAATGTTTGATCTAGCCTTGGCCAGCACAGAAAGAAAGGAAATTGAATGCACCATATTTTATAAATAAGGAGCATTCTTGAACGAAAAATAACCTGGTGGAGTAATTGGTCAAAGGATTAGAAAGCATCCCAAATGCCTTTTTTTCTTTTAACCTGGCAGTGCACGAAGGACGAATGATGACGTAAAATGGGCCGACCCTTTACGAACAATATTGTAAGGTTAGCGTTATATTTTCACCGTTATGTTTTCCGTCCATCTCAAGCTGCTTGTCAGTTCATTTAGATTTACATCAGGAAGTAATTTAAAATAATCACTCGGCAAACACTCTGGGCTTCGTTTTCTCCTTCAGTCTGGAGTTGCGCGTGCTCTTCCGAGCACTCAAGCAGAAAATATCGCTGTCTAGATATTTGTCCTCAGGGTGATAGAGGAAGTATTGTCTTGGGACCCGCTCGGCCTCGGAGCTGCGCATCACAGCTGTGAAGTGCCGATTGTTATGTGTCTTGAGGAGGCAGGTTCGGGACCTTGTTTTTCTTGAAATGCCAGACTGATCAGAGCCGCATATGTTCGGGGGAAAGCAGAGGTCGATGGATCCCTGTCCGCATTTTCACTAGATTATTCTTGGACAAAACTCCGACACAATACCCTGCAGTGTGTCTACGGTCCCGGGAGCATGTTCAAATGGCACAATGTTTCCCCCTGGAACAAATGGTTTATTCCACATCTTTTAGAGCCCAGATTTTGTTTACAATGCTGGTGCTTGCCCATAAGCAACCTATGGTTCTCACCAAGTGAAGAAGTTTAACCCTGCGTAGAGCATTAAATTGATAGCTGCAAATACGTTATTTAACTGGACAGACACTCGCCAGTGTTCTCAGAAAAATGCTCGATAACACGAATCATTTCTATGTGCCTTTATGTGACAATCCGTAGTATACCCCTCTAGCAATGTCAATTTGAATTTGAATTTCCAAGTTTAGCTGGTAAAAACTTTACTGCATTTATATTTGATTACTCTAATTTTCTTCATGTTCCTTCTATTGAATAGCTTATCTATGTGACTGAAGATTTGTATTACCATAAAGACGATGAAACAAAAAATGTCAATAGAAAGAGCTGAAGGGTAGCTTAGTATAGTATACCATTCTGAATTAGAACGTTAAATGGACATTTGTGTTTAACTTTTGTGTTGTCCAAATGAACAACACAAAAATGACAATACAACACCCAAAAGAGCTTATAATGCAATAGTTGTGTTTTTTGCAAGCACGGCAACAAACAGCAACTGCTTGATGTTCTAATTCCTATTTATTATCGCACATCAACTTTAGCTCTGCAAATTGACAAAGTATCCCCAGAGCAGCAAGTAAAGCAATATAGTAGCCGAGATTTATCATATGACCTTACAAAAATTACAGATAGCTGTTCAATTGGCCGACGTTCACTAAAAGTACTGCCATCATTCGAAAATGTTGTGTGTAAAAAAAGAAGAGAAACTATTGGGAATTCTCCTATTTTCTTAATAGTCTCTTTTCTGTAAGAAATTGTTTTTTGTGACAGTGTATGTGACTTCCAAACATCTATGTTAGCAGAGTTGTTGGCTGATGAGCAGAACGAACAGGCATTGCAATGGACCTGGTTGGAAAATAGCATATCACATTAAACTTTTAGGGCCTTTGAGGATTTCTGGCAACCAATAAGGGTGATTGAAGGGCCAATCTATTCTACATGGGGACTCTGGGAAAGTGATCAGAGCGCTATCAGTGTCGGTACGTGTGTGTGTTTTGTATGTACATGAATGTGTGTATGTGTGTGTGAGTTGTGCATGAGCAAGAATGTGTGTATGTGAGTGTGTGTCTGGGCGGGTCTCTTTTTGTCAGAGGTATGCCCTTTTAGTGTCCTTTAAACCTTTAACCATCAGGGCTGACTGGGTCTAATTCGCCTCCCTCCCTCAATTACAATTCTCAATATAGCAGCCTAGAATGCCAGACAGAGGGCAGGCAAGGATAGAGAGCTCACTCTGCTCTGCATACCTCCATCAAGAAATTGTAGTGTACAATGAAAGGAAACTCTATGGGAAAACACTTCTGTATGGCCCTTGTGACAGGTACGCTAATATATAAGAATAAATCATTTCTTTTACATATACTCTTATTCAGGGCCGGCTTTAGGCCTGGTGGTGCCCTGTGCGACAGTTTATTGTGGCGCCCCCACCCCTCAAAAATATGTGCAGGTGCTCCGCACCGGAAACAACAAGCACAAATTAAGCACTGCCATAGGGGCATATGTAAGAACCCTTAGTGCCATTCTAACGCCACATTAGTGTCATCATTTTTACACTAATGTGGCATTAGAAGGCCAAAAACGTTGCACCACTTTTGTAACCCTTTGCGCTACATTATGCCTGCACCAGGCATAATGTATGCAAAGGTGGCATCCCCCGTTAGGGAGGCCAAAAAATGAAGCAAAGAAATCTGTCAGATTTCTTTGCGTCATTTTTTTCTGGCACTTTTAACGTCTGCTCAGAGCAGACATTACAAGGAAGCTTCCATTGGTTACAATGGGCCTCTAGGTGCTTTGTAAGATCAGCTAGCCCCCTAACTACCGCCGTGGCGCACCGTATTTTAAATACGACGCACACATGGTGGCATTAGGGGGGGCACTAAGGGGTGCAAGAAAAGTGGTGCTGCACTGTGTGCAGCACCACTTTTCTTAAATATGCCCCATAGTTCTGTTTTTTGCAGCAGGCATATTAACCCTCTATGCTACTTTATGATGAGTCAAAGCTGCCACTATGCAAAACTCCCATCTCTCTCTCTAGCAGGAACATTAATCACAAGAGGTATCTTGACATTTTAATTGTTTCTTGAAGGCTAAACGCATAATCAACTTTTCAGCAGGTGCTTTTAAAACACAAGTTTCTGAAGTTATTGCTAAACACAGCGCCCCCCAGAGGTCAGCGCCGGGTGCAGTCGCATCGCTCGCACCACCCAAAAGCCGGCCCTGCTCTTAATAGACCATTACACCAGTTAGCGAACCTCAGATTGTATAAGGCTATATTTTTCTCTTCCTCAAGTTATCCAATAATTCTGTTTATTAAAAGGAAAAGAAAAAAAATGCAAAGTCCTTATGTCTGTCCTCTGTCCTCTTGCGTCTTGTTCTCTTTTCTTATTGTCCTTTCTCCCTTAATTATGTTTCTTCTGTTTTCCTCCCAAGGTACGTTGGTGGGCTCCAGGGTAACCTCGTATGAAGTCCTAGAGAGAAAAGGAGTAAAGAAAGATTGGAGCCTTATTAGGTAAGTGTACTGGTTTGTACTTTTCTTACTTCTTTCCACATCAGAAACATGTTCCACCACCTGTGTGTGATTTATATGTAGCACCCTTTTCCCTCTTGTGCTCGTCGTGAGTGTTTGGTTAGCATGCGTCGTTCCTTATCTATTTTATCATTAGTTGGTGTATTGAGCCATGTGTGGGGTGTTGTGATGTCTAAGAGGCAGGTCAAGGTGTTCACATTAGGCCACATTCAATGAGTCATGACACTATGCCTGGAAGCTGTGTTCTTGCAAAAGTTCCAACTTTTGGGAATGCAGCACCTTACAAAAGTCATGTCTGTCCATGGTACAATGACTGTTATTTTACTTGCTTGTTACATTGATTCTGAAGGATTTTCCTGTGCTGTATTCACCACCAGTTATTCTCTTGATCCTTCCTTGAAGTGTTTTTTTTTAGCTGTGTGACTGTTGCCGGCAGCCTCTCATCATTTCAGCCTGTGGTGAGGTCCTTCGGATACACAAATCCAGTTTGCTTGCAGTTATTATCCTGATTCCTAAAAAAGCCTATAAGGAGAAATAACAAAGGACAAACTATCAATAAATGCCCACAAATGTCTACATCAATACATGGATGCACTACTATTTAAAATACTTTACTTACCTCCCTGTAGTTTGTTGTACTTGCCTCAATGTGGACCTTGGAATGCCTGAATACGACACTAGATAATTTACTCATTGACAAAGAGACTCAACAAGCATTTTAAAAACTGCTGATTGGTTTCCACAAAACAATTTAAAATTTAGGTTTATAGAATATCATGATTATCTTTGCCTGGCCATCAGAAGAATTTGGGGTCACATGTGTTCTCGTTGAATTACACAGACATATTTTGTAAGGAATTAATGTAGTTTCTGGATTTACAAAAACTAGTGCAGTCACCCTGATCTAGAAGTCAGGTAACCCAAGGGATATCGAGTTTAGGAGTTTCTAGAGAAGGCCATTCAATAGGTCCAGAACCATTCCATTTTGTCTTTCTCCCCTTAAAATATACCTACTGGATTAACCAGTTAATAAAATAAGGACTTAATCCCTAGCTAAAAAGAGGGCATAATTATTAGGAAATTATTAGGTAAGAATTTGAAAAAGTGACACAGTAGTTGTGGTATGGTTTTCCTGCTTAGGTTTCATTAGTTCTAAAAATAATCTTTATTTTTGCAGGAACAATGCACATTGTCCATAACCATCACTGAGGGTAACTAGTCTAAAGGAAAATAGGAGAGACAAATAATTTATGCTGAGCATGGCTATGGTAACTGAAGGATATTTCTCCCTCTCTCTTTTCATCCAAAATATTCCTTTTCCCTGGGGACTGAACCAGTCTAGGCTACAGAACTGTGCTTAGGCTGTGGCAGTCTTTTGGGGTGAGATGGGGACAAATATTCTCCTCCTCACTCCTTCATGATAACAAAACCTAGTTAACAAATGACAGCTGGCACACAAAGACTTCTGTTGCTGCCTGCTTGTTTAGTTTAATTAATTAATTATTGTAAATTGCAGTGCTTAGCAACATTGGGGCGAACAGCGACTCCAAGTGCCTCAACTAGGTAAGAACATTTCCAAAATCAAATATAGTCCCATCCACAGTTTAATATGTGTCAATTTTCTTTATTAAGACAATTTCTCCAAACTATTTAGACATCTTTAGGGCTGTTCTTAGTTGGTCCGTAACTGTCATTTTTGAGGATTATTGGTTCTTATTCCATTCATATTTGATAGTAGCTCCTAGGCTTCACTTCTCTCAAGGATTCATGACATGTAATTCTGTGGTGATGGTGTAAAAGTTATTCAGCAATCCTCACAAATGTGCTTATATTAACGATTCTCTATATCTTTTTGAAGAACTTCTCCACTGCATGTGACAACAAAGGACAAAGGCAATTATTACGAGTCTGTGGTCTTAAGACCACCAGACTCGAGGTGGCAGTTGGACCGCCGCAGTCGTGGTGGTCTGACCACCACATTACGATGGTCCTACCACCGACACCACAACACCACCACGTTGCTACAAGTCGATAGCCTGGCAGTCTCGGCGGTTGTAATCTGCCAGGGTGGCGATGCATGAAGCTCCGCTCTGGGGATTACGACTCCCCAATCCGTCAGCCTTTTCATTTCAGTTGGACCGACATGGAAAGGCTGGTGAAATGCGGCAGTCTGGGCCCCCGGGAGGCCCCTGCACTACCCTAGAACTTGGCATGGCCAGTGCAGGGGCACCCAGGAACAGCCCTGTTGCACTCTCCACTGCCCAAATTACAGAAAGTGGAAAGTGCAGAGGTTGCTGCAGCAGCCACCGCACCATCACATTGCTGCCAGCTTGTAATTGAGTCAATGTTAAGGCCCTGTTTCCCGCTGAGCTGTTTCCCTCCGCCAGCCCAGCGGGAAACTTGTAATAGGGCCGGTGGTGTTCTGGCTGCACATGTGGTCATATGGCGGTACGAGTTTGGCAGGCGGCCACTGTTGCCCGCCAAACATATAATGAGGCCAAAGTCTGTTTCCCTGTAATCCAAAACTGTGTTGCAGTCTGCCATTATGTAATTTGGTGAACACCGGTGACTGGTTACAACTTTCAAGCATGTCTCTCACAGAAGCATTGT
This sequence comes from Pleurodeles waltl, assembly GCF_031143425.1. Taxonomy (NCBI): domain Eukaryota; kingdom Metazoa; phylum Chordata; class Amphibia; order Caudata; family Salamandridae; genus Pleurodeles; species Pleurodeles waltl. The sequence goes on from NC_090444.1 coordinate 560,131,228, forward strand.
TCATGTTCTGAGTTGCAGATATGCACACAAAGGGGGTCATTATGAACACAGTGGAAAACCTGCCGTGTTCATGCTGGCAGTCTTATCACAGACCACCAGCCCCCATGAGACTCCACTGGTCGAATAATATAAATTCTGCTGGGCCGGCAGGCGGAAACAGTGTTTCCGCCCGCTGGGCCAGCAGAATGCAGGGCTGGGACATTGCCAAGCACTCCACATGGAGCCGTCGTCAATGCTGCTGTGCAGTGGGTGCAGCAGCACCCGTCGTGCAGATCACTGCGAGTAAATCGGGCAGTGACCTCCGCGAAGGGGCCCCCAGGGGGGCCTCGGAGCACCCCTTCTGCCAGTCTTTTGCTAGCGGGGGAACTCATTTAGTTTCGCTTCTATGAGAATTCCACAAACAACATTCTTTTTAGTATTTGTTTGACTTTCTCTAGTAAAACTAACTTATCTGGCACATGTTTGGCCTCCTCATTTAGTATGAGTATTTTAAGTAATATAAAGCATTAGTCTTTGTAGACTGCAATAAATTATTTTTTCGATTTGAGCAGTTTGGCAATAATGTTGCTGTTATCATTCCAATGTAAGTCTAGACTGTCCTGTGTTCTTTCTTATCTAGTTGTACCACAAGAAGCATAAACCCCCCATACTCTGTATAGTTTGTATATGATTAAGATTAGCAAATCTTCTGACTTTCCTTTGTTAATCTAACTTTTATCACCTGGATTTATCAATATCTGTGATGTCTTTCTGTAGGAAAACTTTAGGAAAGATCTCAAAACCTACCTTTTTGATCTCACCCTTTATCCCAGTATGGTTTCCCTCTAAATGTAAAGCATTCTATTATAGAGCACCAGAGCACCTCTTCTTGAGAGGTTCTATTATATTTCAAGATACAAATTTGAGACAGCGTGAAATTTAAGCCTGATTTAGATCTTGCTAGAATCGGCCCACCTTCGGTTTTCCATTGGATAATCTGTCTGCCAACTAGGAGGTCCAGCTGCTCTATTTAGATGCTGGCAGGCCCATAGATGAAAGTCTGTTGGTGAACCACCATCACCGCCAGAATTTTACACCTGTGTCCATGGCATCATAGGCAAAAGTGGCTGGCGGGGGGACCGCAGAGAGTTTTAATGCCAGGTCAATCACAGTGTGCTTACCAAGAGACATAACTGTGGCAGCTACACTTCCACCCCTGACTTGGTGGATTGGATGGGATGTAAGCTCAAAACCTACCTCTTTCTCTTCTTCTCACTTCTCTTGCTACCATGGATCTAATCGCAGAAGCCCTGCCTTTGCCTGCTGATACTGGACCATGACACAAATCAACCCTGTCATCATTTGAACCAAAGATAAGTGAGTGTATTACTTGTTACCATTCAAACTGTCTGTGTACATTTGCTCTGGACTCGTACATGTTTAAAAAATACTTGCAAGCAATAGCACAAGGATGTGCAATGTACATGTGTATAATGTGGTAGCTTAAGAAACTTAAAGATAATTCCTCTACATATTATTTACATTTGACAATCTGGTACTAACTGCCTTCATGCTAAAGGACACCTACCCAAAAAGTCACATTAATCCCTAATTCGAAATGTATCCATACAGGAGTGTTTAATTAGTTTACCTAAACTACCATTTCAGGTACATTAACAGTACACATTATTGTAACTGCATAAATCCAATATGATGTAGTGACTGCAATACAAAATGCAAGAAGTGGTTTTACACAAAATGTACATATAATGTCACCTCTTAACTTTGAACATGTCATAGATGTACTAATATCACAGCCTAATGGCAAAACCTATTTTCTTTGACCTGGATGGGGTTACATTTGGAGATGTCCCATACCTCGGTCCAGTAGTTGGCCATTGGGGTGCATTGCATTTTGAATAATTGAAAAACTGGCAAGAGGGCTTTCCCCCCTCCTGGGGTGAGGTTGACTAAACAGAGAACCATAGCCCTAGAATATCTATTTCTGCAATTAACAATGTGTGATGTCCAAGATCCATAGGCAGCTAGAACTAAGCCCAGGTATGAAAATGTGCTGGTGCATATTAAAATGTGATTGTCAATGATAAGTAGACAGGTTATGCTTATGTTGGCTATAGGTCATGATAAAGGATTTTGTGGAATTGGTGCATAGGTCCACCGAGGCCATAAAGTCAACAAAACCACAGACTAAGAGACACAAGGCTCTAGGTGTATGAACCATCAATACCGCATCGTCTGCATATAACAAGCACGATAAGAAGAAATTGTTTACTTTGGGAATGGTGGTTAGTAACAGGGGCAAGGGTCAATAAGAAAGGGTGGAAACTGTTGATATATACAATTATTATAAGCAGAGCTAAAACACACCCTTGCCTCACTCCCCGAAAAACATCTATATCTTTGGTAACCTCTCTTTGAATGTTTATTCTTATTCTAGTCTTCATATCCCTATTCAGATAGGCTAAGAAATGCACCAATGCTTCGTCCAAACCATAGGCTAAGAGACGTGCCCACAGCTTTGAACTGTTCACATAATCAAAGGCTTAGGACAAGTCCATAAACTCCAAATAAAGTGGGGACTTTGGGGCAATAATGTATTGTCCTATATTCAATTTAAGATTCAGGCATTGTTCCACAGCGCCAACATTTTTCCTTAACCAAAATTGACAAAGGTACAGAATAGACTTGTCCTCAGCCCAACCCTTGATCCTATTATATAGCACTCTTCCTAGGATTTTTATGGTGGTATCTATTAAGGAGACTATAATTGCCAGGTTGCGAACGATCATCCTTTTTAAATATATGGACTATAACAGAGGTCTACCAAGTACTTGGTAAGGGAGATTGGGCCAAACTGTTAAATACATTCAATAATAGCATTGCCCAAAATGTGGAATTATGCTTGATAATATCAATTGGAACATCATTTGGGCCAGTGGCCTTGACCCCAATGCTCTGTCAAATAGCATCCTGAACATTCTCCAAGGTCAAAGACACTCCCTCATGTACAGTGTCCACAGCATTGCTTAATACTGTTGGAAAAGCTGCATAAATGTTACCGAAGTGCAACTCCCAGGCCTCGCAGGAGATATTAGAATCCGTGGGGGATAGCACCTGATTCAGTTGTCTCATATCTTTTACACTTGTCACAAAAAGTTTACTGTTCTTTTTATTCACCACCAAGACTAGTAATTCCCTTTGTTAGGTCAAAACTTCCTTCTTCCTGGTCACCGTAACCTCTTTATATTTCTAATGAGGGGAAGCCACCTCAGAGGGATTCCTGGGGTTTGCCACAAGGGAACTAGGTAGTTTACGATTGACAGTGGAATATTCGTGGCTAAACCACCTAGGTCTAACAACTACGGGGTGAGAGGGTCTCAATAGAGATTTCCTAATGTTGGAGCAAAGCTGATTAGAGGCATTGACTACAGAAATGGCATTGTCCCTCTCAGATACGCAAGCCAATAACAAATCCAAATTCTCCTTAATCATGCAATCTTATAGTTGACCCTGTTCAACATCTCTCCACTTTATTCTCAGATCATTGTTGGGTGGTTCGAGATTCCTTGCTCCACATTCCCTACTAAATTTAGGCTTGTGTGAAAACGAGAGTACAACTTCGATAGAGTTATGTTGATCCCAAAAAAATTGAGGCAACAATTTTGCTATATAATAGTGAATCTGCCAGATTGGAGGATATGAAAAAGTGATCCATAGTAGAGAGACAGCCTCTGCCTCTGAAAGTTGGTAGCGAATGTGCAGATTCCTATGCATCTTGGACAAGATGCTCAATATTGTTTGATCATTAAACCAAATCATGATTCTGAAGTCAGAAACATTGACTGTATCATAAGTGTATTGTATGCCATGTCTCCTGTAATAACCAACATTACCTCCACAAATCTGTGATGGAGCATCACACCTGTTTGATGGGGCCTGCATGGTACAACTGTCACTCATAACATAGACAAAATACAGGTAACTCTTTTTTAGGCAGGCATGTGTCTGCTCAAAACAGTCCTTGGATTGTGATAAGGAATCTAGTAGCAACCTTTAACACAAATCAAAACACAAAACACATCATCATACACTTTGTGCAAAACGTACATCTTCCAATAATCCTCTGCTGTGTTAGATGTGTGTCAGCCATTAAGATGATGTCATAAATCATTGATGTAAAATAAGTAGTTAAAAATAAGAGCTCAAAAAATGAATGTAACCCCTTGATGCTGCTGTTGGGCTCATAACTGCCTATCAAGGTCCAGAAGGGCCACCACTAGTATACAAACCATTGGGGGGGTCAGTGTGTGGCACACATGCTTCCCACGGTGGGAGGACTGGCCGAACTAGACTTTGGATGACTTGTGGGTCCAACATCGTACATCCTCTACCTTTTCCGGCAACATATGCTGCACCACTTAGAGACCCCTAGAGTCTACACCTTCTTGGCAATGACCTACCACATCACCTTCTTCTGATGGGCTTTGACCTCTGTGGATAAGAAAAAAGAAAGACAAATATGCTATGTGAAGGGTGTATTTGTCTGTTTTGCTGTGACACAATTATGTAAAATCTCTCAAAAGCATTTCTAAAATGTTTGTACAGAATATTTACCAACTTTCCATTTTTACTAGGAAATATTAATCTGCAACGAACTTTTGAGTACTCTCATCAATTTTCATATCCTTATTTTACAATTCCAGGCCACAAACATCATGTAGGCCAGGAGCCTGAAACACTTCCTGTAGTGAGAGCTACTTCTGATCAGTACAAATCAGTGTGAGCTAATGAAGGCTAAACAGCATGTACATTGTTGCCAAACACCCCTACACACAGCTTCATTGGCTTAATGCCTAATGTTTTTAGAGTCAGATACTATGGTTAAGGGAAGTATGGAAGGGCTGCGATGTGTGTGTCAGTGAGAGCACAGTTTTTGGTGATGTATGAACACATATGTGTGTAGTGATGGTACACATTTGCATGGGTAATTGAGTTCCTGTGTCATGTGTACCTACAGCACAGGCTATACCTTTCCCCATACGTGGCAACATTACATGGAAAATACAAAAAAAAACTTCTGACAAGCCCATAACTTGAAAGTTTATTTTTGCGCTTTGCATTTCTACTATTTCAACACATTGCTGTAGTTTTTCACTTATAAGGGGCATGCAGTTTATGAGTTGAGATTTTGCTTTATGAGTAAATTGAAATGAAAAGTCACCTTATGCATTTAGATGACTTTTCTTTTCAATTTATAGACAATTAAAAATGTTGTTAAATATAATTATACTCCCATCCAAATTATTGAATTGCCTGCACTCCAATCATAACACTTCACTATGGCACTAAAAGGGACAAATTAGCCTGTGATACTTAGAAGTTACTTAGAAATGCACTTTCCATTCAAACATCTACCTGTTCCTCTGGGTTCCCATACAGCTGGTAATACAGGGACAGGACCACCAAAGTGAGCAGTTCCAACTCCTCAGTGGAGAAGTTAGGGGCCCTGTCATTTGCTTTTCCCAATATTGGGGCTCACAGAGGTTGATAGCAGCAAAAGTGCAGGAGGTGTTGTTGGCTGCAGTGGAAGCAAGTGAGCTTTCCTCCTAACAGTGCGTATATGTACACGATGTACGTGATCATCGACAGATACAGACACAGGCATTGACTTTCCTGCATTGCCATCAGACATTTTAGCCTATGTCTGTGTCCTTCATGGAGTGTTACACCTACTACACAGTTAACTTCCACCCACGCCATCGCATTGCCAATGTCTTGCCCGCACAGTCAGGCAGTCACCATTTTAGGATGGGAACCAATGTATTTTTTAATCTTTAGTAAAATACCACCACTCAAAAATGGCGGCTAGTTTGTTCACCAGTAAAAAATATGTACAACACTGTTTTTCGATAAATGTGACACATTATAATGTAATGTGTTACTGTGTTTAAAATCGATAAAGATGAGATGTATTTTATACATCTGTTGATGGAATTTTAGAAAAAAAATTGTAAATAATACATTCTTAAGTGTATTATTTACACTTCATTTTTAAAACATATCACACATGTAAACGTTTTTTATACTAAGTTGCAACATCATTAAAAAAGATGTGTACATATGTTACAAAAACCTATGCAATTGTTCAAATGCATGAGATGTATGCTGATTATCAAAGTATTATTTGCCCATTTTAAGTTATATTTTATTTTTCTTAATTGCAGACATGTGAACCCAGGGAGCGGTAGAAGACAACAGCCTCAAGTGTACAGGACATTTCCAGACCTTGTCACCATGAAAGAAAGGGCCATTACAAAAAAATCTGATTGAATAGGCAAACTATTCTTGATTTATGTTATCACCAGGAGCCAGACCTTATGTCCGACAATAGTAATCCCACAGCAATAACACCAATTGTGAAAACCATGGCAGGACCCCATTTTGTGGCAACAGAATCCTTCCAATTCACTGTGGAAATAGGCAAAGACATGTCACAACCACATTTCAGTGGTGTGCTACAAGAAGTTCTTTCTTCAGTGATGAGACACATCAACAGCTGCATCCAGTTTCCACAACAGGAGGATAATGCAAATATGAAGGGAGATTGCTTTGGGTGGCATACAAGATGTGATTGGAGCACAGAAATTGCCTTAGTACAACCACACTCCAGGGAATAGGTCTACCACAATCAGAAGAACTTCCATTCAATCAATGTGCAAGTTGTCTGCTTACTGGATTTGTATATTTCAAGCATTATGCCCATTTCCCAGGTCAACAAATGATTCCTTTCTACTACGGAACACCAGCATACTGATGCAAATTTCACAACCTGGTCTTGAGAGGGCCTGGCTTATTGGTAACTACAATATGACAACAAGATTGTTTGATTTATTTATAGTTTAGGAATGTACAATGAGATGAGATGTTACTGCTCAAAATATTTTTTATTTTCATATGGGAGACCCTGGTTGTTAGCACTGCTGTGGAATCCAACAAAACCATCGAAGTCTGCTTCAAGGAGGCCTGTGGAAGAACCCAAAGGCCAGTGGAGCAGGTTTTTGTGCTCCTTAAGGCCAGAAATTTGCTGTCTGGGTAAGGCTGGTGGAGCGCCCATCCGCTCACCCGATAAGGTGTGCCAAATCGCCATGGCATGCAGCATGTTGCACAACATAATCCTGAAACAGAACATCCCATGGATCACAGAGGATGGAGGCCATGAAGAGCCATGAGCGAGAATGTTGAAATGCCACATGAAGATGATGGGGTGAAGAGGAAGGAATCAACCTAATTCAAGATGTTAATGACAACTTTTTCACATGAGTGTACATTTACCTAAACATATTGTTAAATTGAATGTCAAAATAACGTATGAAATAATGAGCATATCAGTCTGTGCTGGAGATTTTTTTTAGGAATGGTTACTTCAGGAAATTCTAGGGCAAAGATGATTGGCGTTAAAAGTTTTGACACATTGATTACTGCATTCATTGACATTAATTATCTCTGATTGTTGTAAGTGAATGTGTCCTCATAATGTTTTATTTGAGTCTATTTTGTCATACAAAATAAATATATTCTTCTTTTTCTTTTTCAGAAGCCTTCACCATGTCATATTCATTTGGGCATTTCAAAGTTATATGTTGATGTTACAAAGTGCAAAGGGAAAAGGGAAAATGGGTTCATCCTGAGAAAGACACACACTTTGGATGTACATATCTTGTATGAAAACAACTTTCACAGTGATTGAATAGTTTTTCTTGAGATTGTATTAGACCTTTTTTCTGTTGAATGTTGCCACCAAGGCAATATGTGCTACTTTACTTGCTCTAACCACATCTGTTAGTATACCCAAAGAATTCTAATCTCCCTCCACATTGACAAAAACCTCATTTTGGGTTAAGTGTATGAAGCTGTTGAGGTGTCTCATCATAGTAAAAAGAATGTTTTGTAGCACACCACAGAAGGTTGACTGTTACATTCAACCAGATATTGACACAGTGTATTGAAATGATCCTGTGAACACATACTATAGTAGCACCATGATTTTCACTATTGATGTTAATGATGTGGGTTTCCTATTGTGAGGCAGGATGTTTGGGCCCATCTGATGACATGAATCAATATTTGTTTGCCACTGATTAGGATTATACCTCGTTCTTCCACGGTGCCAGGGTTTCGAACAGTAAATATACAACTAACACAGACCATTTCGGTTATGTTTGGTTGTGATTTTTTTCAGATTTTCCAAAAACATTTCTTACAGATGTATGTAATCAATACCTTGAGATTTATGTTTGGTGTTTTATTGTTTTTCCTTTTTTGGAAATTGGATACACAGTGTTGAAAGCCTTTATTTGCATGATTAATTAAAATCTTAGTAAAAAAAAAAAAAACACAATACATAAATGTTCTTCAGACTGCAGATTTGGGTCCACAGTTCACCTGGGACCCCGACAACCTTTCAGGTAATTGGAACTTTTTAAAACAAAAAGTATTTATTGTTAGCTTCTTTTACTTAATTACTTAATTATGGAAGGAAAAATAAAGAAAGGTAATGTCACAAGAAATACAACACCAGTCTTTGACTTTGTGTATTTTTAATGTACTAACTGAACAGAAATGTACATAAACATGCTGTAAAGCAAAATAAAAATGAAAAACCCAAACAAAACAGTCAGTCATGGTACATGAAATTATTTTTGCAGAGGCTAAATTGTTTGAAGTTCAATATATAACATACAAGTGTCCTAAGAAAAGTGAAATTTGTCCATAAAGTAGTCCACAGAGTAAATGTTAGTCACACAGTGGAAGAAATTGGGTTCTGTGTCTCTTGCTCATGGAGGTCTTGCCATCCTCTCCTGGTGGTCTGGCTGAATGCCCCGCCAGATGCAGGGGGATCCACAGTTGCAGGAGCAGGGATGGCTGAAGCAGTTTCCTGTTGTGGTAGGACCTCCCTGTCTGTGGCTGAGACTGATGTATTTTATCCAGAGGACCACAGGCAGGTTAAAATGGTACAGGAGAAGCCCTGCCCATATGGCAATAAATGTTAAACATCACCCAAGTCAGGGATCACAAATAATATCCAGGAGCTCTGTGAGGACCTGGCCCATCATGTCTTGGGATGTTGTATGGCTCCCGAAAATTGGTTGATGGTGGTCTAGGTGACAGTCTACGTAGTGGCCTCACTTTGCTGGCCCACAGATTTCCTTCCACAACCCTTAACCACACTACCCTGTGCCCTTGAGGCAGTGTGCCCCATCCTATTGGGTCCACACTGAACTGCAGATGGTGGTGGTATTGGTTCAATAGCAGCTATGACTGGGGGTATATTCCTTTGAACACAGGAGGGTAGGTATCCTGAGGCCGAGCTGTTGTTGCAGCTGGAGTAAGAGGTGTATGTGTGAGCCACATGTGACTCACTGGAGCTGTCTGCCCAGACAGACGTGATGGACCAGCCACCTCCTCATCATCCAGACTTGCAGGAGTGGTGTCTGCACTTAAGGCTTGATCCTGGTCTGGATTGGAGGTGTCCTCAGTGGCAGACGGTGGTCCACTGGCTCTGAGTGTGAGATCTAACATGGATTACAACCAATCAGAAATTGAAAGTCAGAATAGTACATCAATTGTGACTTCAGCTACAATGAAGCAACCTAATAGTTAAAAATAGTTAATGGAATGATTAGACCTTTCTGTGATTTTTTGTGAATTACACATACAGGTTAATTTACACACATGCGAACTTCGGAAATACTGGTGAAGATATGTCCTGAAAAGAAGAACAAACAAAACAATATTCAAGACAAACTTCAAGCTACCCAAACTAAACAGAATATACAAATCATCAATTAAAAAAACTAAAAAATGTCCTACTTAGAAAGAATTCTAAATGCTAAATCTGCAACCAAAGAATTTTATAACATTCTCAATGAATTTCAAAAAATCTAATTGCATGAAAGGAAGTTATCCCTCTACTCAAGATTTTACAAATAAACAAGCATCTCATTACACAACCAAGGAAGACACTTTGGACTCCTATTTAAAACTGAAGAAAACCATCAGCACCAACCCCTTTCTTAAAATCCCCTCCAAGAATTAATAAACCCAGCCACTGCACTCCTTCAAACAAATATCACACTGTGAATTTATGGATATGGTCAAAGCAAGCAGGCCTTCCAGTTGTCCTTTTGACCCTTATCCACCACACATCTTCAAGAACATTCTTTTATCTGCTTTTGCTGCCTTACCTGTAAGAAGAATCATCATTAACTCTTTAACTACAAGAACCTTTCCTGAAGACTTGAAAAAGACATACATACGTCCATCATTAAAGAAAACAAACCTGGACCCGTAGGACTCCAACAACTACAGACCAATCACAAATGAATTTTTGCTGGGCAACCTGATAGATATACGTATATATACATGTGTGTATGTGTCTGTGTGCATGTGTGTATGTATATATGTGTGTACATACACATATATGTATATATTATTCTATGCTTAACATGTTCATAGGTCATTGCATAGCTCCTAGATAAGTTGTTATATATTAGATACTTATGAATCCCTGCTTTCGTTTTTAGATCACAATGATCAAATGTTTTATTATCATAAGCATTTCGCTATTAAAAAGTTTAGGAAAGATAAATGAATGTTAAAAAAGTACACTTATTAATTAACTTCAGATATTACAAATCTTGAAAGTCTGTGTATTTACAATACTACATTTCTTCTTATATTACTATACCCATTATTAAGGGGGTGATTCTAACATTGGCGGGCGGCGGAGGCCGCCCGCCAATGTTCCCCCGACAGAATACCGCTCTGCGGTCACAAGACCGCTGAGGGTATTTTGAGATTTGCCCTGGGCTGGCGGGCGGCCGCCAAAAGGCCGCCCGCCAGCCCAGGGCAAATCTACCTTCCCACGAGGACGCCGGCTCTGAACGGAGCCGGCGTAGTGGGAAGGTGCGACGGGTGCAGTTGCACCCGTCGCGTATTTCAGTGTCTGCTTTGCAGACACTGAAATACTTTGCGGGGCCCTCTTACGGGGGCCCCTGCAGTGCCCATGCCATTGGCATGGGCACTGCAGGGGCCCCCAGGGGCCCCGCGGCACCCCCTACCGCCATCCTGTTCCTGGCAGGAGACCCGCCAGGAACAGGATGGCGGTAGGGGGTGTCAGAATCCCCATGGCGGCGGAGCGCGCTCTGCCGCCATGGAGGATTCCCCCGAGCAGCGGAAAGTCGGCGGGAGACCGCCGACTTTCCGTTTCTGACCGCGGCTGAACCGCCGCGGTCAGAATGCTCGAGGGAGCACCGCCAGCCTGTTGGCGGTGCTCCCGTGGTCGGTGACCCTGGCGGTCACCGGCCGCCAGGGTCAGAATGACCCCCTATATTCCTTGCACATATACTCCCTTACTAGGTATTTACATATATATGTAATAATTACTCTAGTCCTACTGTACTAGAGAAAAATTAAATACAAATAAATAAAATAAAATCTATAAATGAAATAATTAAATTACATTAAATAAAAAAAATATAGATAAATAAAAAAATATATATATATATAAATAAATAATAAATAAACAAAAATAATATAAATTTACTCTCTTGTAAGCTTTACTCTGTCTCCCCATCACCCTATGTCTCTTTCAATCTGTCCTCCTTCCCCACTCTGACTCATCCCAAACCCGTCCTATTACTTTTATCTTTAAAAAACCCTGCCTAAGCTCTTCTCTCCTCTACCGCATCTAGCTCACCCCAAGCCTCAGTTTACTACCATCATCTCCCAAACAACCCTGCTAAATTCTCCCTCATTTATCTCACCTTTGACTCATCCAAAACCCCTCCTGCTACTATGATCACTCTAACCCTTTCCACAGACTTTTCCCTCCTCCTTCTCTTCTTCACTAATCCCAATGCTCATCCTATTAGTATAAACTCCCAATTAACACTTCTGGATTCTTCCCACCTCTATCTCTCCATTACTCTAGTCAATCCAGCTAACAAACTCACATATCCTCTGCTCAAATTAACTCATAATAACACTAATACTGTACTCATTGTTCCCTATACTAATCCACCACTAATTCCTCTTGGGTTCTGGAGTACCGTGCTACTCGCCAAAAAGTGCTTTGTCGCCTCGTCAGGGGTAGTAAGCACTATATAAATACAATTACAATTTAGAAAGTGTACAGTACATGTGCCAAACATCCAAACCAATACAGTAGGGAGGAGAACTAAGAACTAAACAATTACAAGGCCTAGTAGGCTACAAATCAGACTATTATGCAGCTTAGGAGAATTAATGGCATTTGTCATCATATAAACATTGCAAAGTAAATTGTTTATCAATACTACTTATATTCAGCATACAACAGGACATGACTGACATTTTCTAAGTCAACATACAATGATTTGTAAAACCAATTACATTAATTCAATCAAATAACAAGAAGGTGACAACATAATAGATAGACTTCAAAATGACATTTTCATAGATATCATAAAATGGTGATTGTCAAATGCACAACACTTTGCCATATGTGCGTATATGAAAGAAAAGAGAGAATGACCAACATCACATATTATTTTCCAAATACAAAAACAGGGCATCCTGGTAGCTGTAGTCACTTCTATTCACCAGTAACAACACCTGTAAAAATGTGAGTTAAACATACCTAGTAAAATATCTGTAGTGAAATTGAGCATGTATTTACAATATGTAGGCACATATGTGAATGTTGTAAATAGGTGAAAAGGACACTTAGGTACACTATTCCTTCATGTAGACAATACAGAATCTGGAACTTCTTGACTACTTCACCATAAATTGAAAGAAACTTGCAAACTAGGTAAATGAAAGAGATGATCCACGGAGAACAGCACACATTATAACAAAACATATTGATCATTGTTAAAAAGTGAAATTCGACCATAATGCTATGAATTTGGTGATAACAATACATTTTGATACTTTAAAATGTTATTGATATGTTTAATAATGAGGGTCTAAAAAGATTACAAACAGCTAACATAAGGGCAAAAACTACATTTCCGATTAGTAAAACATTCAAACGCTTAACTTACCAGTCGCCACTCCAGCAGGGATTGCTGTCAAGCCTCCAGGATATAGGATCTGCAAGACCTACTCCTCCCAGTGTAAAAGCTGTAGAGGGGGATAGGAGAACCATCACCCATCCTCTGGGCTACCAAGTGATGCTTGGAGGCCGGGGAATTTAGGTAATTTCACCTTTTCCTAATTTCCTCCTATGTGCACAGGTTGTTTGCTACATCATTCACTGTGTCAACCATTTTGGCCCACATTTGCCTTTTCTGAGATATGGTTGTATTTTGTACTTGGACTCCAAATAAGTATGGCTCTACTTCAGTGTGCACAGGCTGAGTGTGTGTGCTGCATGTGGGTATGATGGCGGTGCATAATACATGAGGATAAATGTATGGGGAAGTGAGTGTTCTGTGGATGTCCACTGAGTGCAGGCATGCCTGCACTGGTACATCACGTGGAGGTCTTTGGGTTCCATTTTGGGAAGCCTAGGCCTGCCAGGTGAAAAGATGAGGAGTAGAGGAATCCCTCAGACACATTAGTGTATTGCTGCATTCCTGTAAGCTGGGTGGGACATGAACTGAAGGATAGGAGAGCCAGGCTCTCTTTGTGAATTTCAAAGTGCTTATTGATTCAATGATTGATCACAAGGAAGGGGCCTGGACACATCTCAGGAAGAGGGTGATGGGACTGATAAGGGAATCATAAAGAGTGGGGATGAAGGCCCAGGATAAACCTTTTGATGCACATATCAATGTGGTTGACATACAGGTGTGCACTCTGCTCTCTCTCATGAATCTTGTCCGTTACTCAGCTTCAGATTCCTGCCTGCTGAAACAGACATCCTTCAGGAGGAAGAAGAAAGGTGCAAGATGTCCATTTCAAAGAAGCAAAACCCCAACATAAAACTTCAAAAGCCCATACACTTGCTTCCATTTTGTGACTGACAATTCTCCCCCTACAAAGCATGGATTTATCATCTATGCATAGTGAGAAACTAAATATAAATGAAATAACGCCCCACAAGTTGATGATGAAAAAAAATTACAATGAAACAATTGAAAAATAAAGAGAGAGAGAAAAAAAGATATAACTTGACTCCTGAATGGCAAATTAAGCAGCAAAATGGTGTTCTGCAGTGGAATGGCAAAGGATCATGATATGAAATGAAGTCTGTTTTAAAGTATGGTTGCAGGAGTTCACAATTGGCCAATATACATCAGGTGTGTGCTGCTATTGTCCATCTAATAGCTACAGCTATTATACAAAGTTGACCGGACGCAGCAACAGACTCCTAATGACATTAAGAAAGGGAGCACAAAGGGCCCCCCCTAGGGTTTACTAAAGCCCCAGGGGCCACCACCTCCCTGGACCTAAGTAGATGAAGTATGCAGGCCGTGAGCCCCCCAAACTCTGGTTTCACAGCTGTGCTGGTGTAGTTCTGGTGGCAGATTCATTAACAACCACTTGACAGAAAGGGACGCAAATAAGTGCATTGGAGTTTGCTGCATCGACAGCAGGAAACTGATTACATGGTTGACTCTACTCTATTGACGCGGACAGAGGTTCAGCTGCCATAGATCTAAATATGGCAATCAGAACTGCGTCAGATTGACAGAGTACTTGGAACCACCATTGTGGCGGGACAATGGAACTATTGTCAAGATCCAAATCAGGCCCTTACTTTAAACAGCAAGGCAGTGCCTTAACTGTCTAACTTGTTCCCCATCAAATAAAGATATTTTTAAATTGTCTGAGAGCCTTCAAGTAGTCTATCAAAAATGTAAACTAAGGAAAACATCTGGTGCAGTAAGTCTTAATTTTTCTTGTTGAATAAATGTGGAAAAAACAGCTACACTTTCTATTTTCACTATTGAAAATAAAATGTGGATAAATACAGTATTTCTAAAATAGAGATAAAGACAAACAGCACTATCAAAAAATAAACACCATGAGACTGGAAGTCGTACTTAAAATGCTCTTTTTAGTGGGGAAATATGAACTGTAACCTACTTATACTTAGTTGAATGCTTACAAATAGCTTCCAAATCCTTGGTGCTGCCTTCATTGCCCCTGTGAATTCTTACTTTGTTCATTGAATAAGACTTCCATCAACACACTTTTTTGTATTGTAGGACAGTTAAAGGAGGGTGAAGATGGCAGTAACAGGAAGGTAGACATGGATGTAGACTCGTTAGAAATTTAATTTGTAGTTTGGCAGGCTGGACATGAAGAACTCACAGCAAAGTTAGAAGAAGGAGAGAGCTTAGCACGGTAGAATGAAGGAGCATAATAACAGATTTAGCGGTGCATTGACAAGATAACAGTTGCACAGAAAGCAGCTGAAAAATCTGGAAAACAGAACTGAACAGACGTAACAGAGGGGAAAGCATTGGATTGTACGTTCTAATTACCCAAGTCCACGACCAACAGTTGAGTGTTTTGACTGTAGAATAACCTACTCATCCTATTCCAGGGAGATAACTACCTGAAACAATTGAAGATATGGTGGCAAAACTAGCCCTCATATTGCAAATTTGTGCCTGTCTGAGCAATGGATGGATCTGGTTAGATATATTTTACCTAAATCTCTGAGTCTATTGCTATTTTCATAGGTAATAGAAATAACCATCTGTAGGTCCAGTTGGGCCTAGTGGTCCTGTAGGAAAACCTACTTGCCACTGTTGAGTACCACTTGTGTGACTGGAAATATCTGAATGTCCAGTAGAAGGAGAGAATTGATTGCCTCTTTGGAAGAAAACCACTGGATCAGTTAGAAATTGACATTTTCTATCTCTGCAGAACTGGGCTAAGATACCTTAAAAGAACTCTGCTCTGGAGCCATATTTAGGTGATTTTGTCCACTCAGAGCTTTTTGTCATGAGGTTTGAAACTGCTGTGAGATCACTCAGCAGATCTATTTGAGCATGTGGAGCTCTTTGCAACTATAACTTACAATCTTTTCTTCCTGAGGTTTCTGACTGCAGACTAGTTTCTGATGGCCTGACAAAGTTTAAAACAAAAATATTTCACTGGGACAAACTACCAACAATTATGTGTATTACATGTATTCACATGTTCACTTAAAAGAGTGCCTAGCTCCCAGACAACTGCACACCATCAATTGTCCACCACTGGATACTGTAATGTTTGTTTGCCAGAAGAAAGGTTGACTCCTCCCAGTAGTTACAGTGCCACACCGCACTTAATGTTACAAGTATCAAGTGACTACCTAAAGAGTGTTCTTGTGAGGGACAGAAATCCATGAAGGATAAACAATCTCCTTAGCAACTTTGAAGTTTCTGATTGAAGATGTGAGTTTATGCAGATGTTAAACAAGGCCCTAACCTCACCCTGACATCAGAAAAGGGAAAATAGACAAATGAGGTCTTTCCAAAAGAAAATTCTAAGGGAAATCATAGAAACTGATAGAAACAAATGCACAATGAATGCAATGAAAAATAAGGTAGCAAATGGGTTGTGAAACATTCATTATTCTTTAATACCTCCATTTATATGATTCAATCAGGAGCGCAGGAAGCAATTTCTGGACAGGACACATGCTTGGAAAAGGCATTTTGTATGCTCTGGCTGTGCCCCTTTCTTCCAACTCATGACATTACCAAGATACGCAAAAATGGAACCAAAGTTTGAAATCCTCCCTTTAACAAGGTACTGGGTAGCTCCATTGTCACACTTTCCCCCTGGTATAGACCTGCCAATCAACATGGTGCCACTATGGGGGTTATTACAACTTTGGAAGAGGTGTTAATCCGTCCCAAATGTGACGGATATACCACCAGCCGTATTACGAGTTCCATAGGATATAATGGACTCGTAATACGGCTGGTGGTATATCCGTCACTTTACCGTCACTTTTGGGACAGATTAACACCTCCTCCAAAGTTGTAATAACCCTCTGTGTGTCACACAGGATCACCCAGTGAGTAACCTTAATAACATGGTGGCAGGTAAGGTGAGCTGAGAACACTGCATATAGTGAATTTCCAGTTTGTTTTTCACTGTGGTAACCAGCCGATGTCCATTAGGATGTGAGAAAACACCTCAGGACATCAACAACAGCGTCAGTGACACTTTATTTTTTTGGGGTGAGGGAGGGGTGGTGGGCTTAGTGGAGGGCAGGATGCCTCTTGGGTCGCTCTGGTCATGAGGCTCCACCCCTGCAGGTCTCTGGCCCTTCTCACACAGTAAAATGTATTTACACGTTGGCAGGTCAGACTGATGCTCACACAAGTCTTGCAACACACCATGTAGTGATTGTCACAAGAAAAATGTATGTTAGCATGGTCTGTGCCACAAAAACCCTTTTCCAGGTCACTAGGAGTCCAAATACACTTTGCCTAGTGACAGTGGGCACCTATCTTTTTTATACTTCCTGTCTCAGGTACGTTTCCAGAATTGTTGTAACAAAGGGTAAAATTGAATGTTTTCAATATTCATAACACTTTAATGTAGATGAGATATAAATGGGTCAGAAAAAATCAGTTTAGTTTGAGGTAGCATGTTTTTACTTGCTGGGGAATGTGTAAGCTTATGATAATAAGAACTCAGGTCTAAGTGTTCGTATCCTAAAAGATATGCAATCTTTCTCATATATATTTTTGAACTATCTACTGGTGGTGCTGAGCAATGCAGCCATTGTATGTAATTAAAAACTGTGAGAGAACAGGGCTGATTGCAGAGCCCCCCTAACATTTTGCCCCCATTTTCCACCTTTTGCTGGTGTATTCCTGACTCTGATGGTGCACTGGGTACTGCTAACCAGTCCCAGGGCCTGTGCTCTGTGTAAATTCAATATGCAAATTAGGCTAATTATAATTGGCTAAGTCAATCTACCTATAAGTCCCTAGTATATGGTAGGGCATGTAGGTTTAGGGACCACAGCATAGGTAGTGCACCCAAGCTGGCTGCTTTTAAATTAAAGTTATATGCAAATTCGACTTTGGAATTAAAAGTAGTTCCAAAGTGTTAAACTACCTTATTTTTACATATAAGTCACCCCTAAGGTGTGCCCTATGTGCCCCTAGGGCTGGGTGACATGTAACTATAAGCAGGGACATTATAAATATAGTTTTATAAGTCCTGGTGAGGTAAAACACCCACATTTGTTTTTCCCTCATTGCAGTGAATGGCCTCCATAGGCTAGAATGGGGAGACTTTATTTTAATTTTTAAAGTCCCCTTAAGTAACAGATACCAGAAGTTTGATATCAAATTAATTGTCATAATAAATCCCACAACTTCCAGTTGTGGGATTTAATATAACTTGTTCAGGTGAAGAGTTTTAAACTTTACCTGAAAAATTGGCAACTTCATCCCTGCATTGTTTTTTCTGCTGTGCTCTGATTTGCTAGCCTCTGTCAGCCTGGCCAGGCTGCATTGATGAGGTATAACGTGGCCTGGCTTCACACAAAGAGATGTGCCTGGGGAAGAGGATCTCCCCTCAGCAGATGGCGAGGCAGGAAGGGGGAGGACTGCCAAATTGGTCTTCAAAGGCAGAGAAGGACATTTGAGCAACCCAGTAACACCCCCACATCGTGCAACCCCAGACAACGAGGTGCCCCCTTGATTAGATTAGGAGAGGGCAGGAGAGGGGTGTGTTTATGATTTTTAGCCACACCAGTGGGTGGGCTCAGCCACATGTAACCTCCAAAAATCAGTTTCAGCCATGATGGATTTTTTAGGAATGTTGCCTCCCGGGATTGAAGTGGTCATCACAGGGGGAAGGACCCTGCCCCTGATTGGAGATCCAGGAGCAAGGATAAAACTGGCAGACCTGCACCCACACCTCAGTTCCCTACCAGATCCCTACCAGGAAAAACTACAGAAGAAGAAGGACTGCCCTGATGGGCTCCTGGCCTGCACCTGGACCCTGCACTCTGAAGGACTGCACCAGCTGCACACTTGGGCTTCACCACAAGAAGGACTTTGCCTGGCTTCAACTGGTTCAAGGAGGGACTCCCTGTTTGCTACAAGTGAAAAATTGCTAACCAGAGTCCCCTGTACCAACTCCTGAGGAAGCCAACCAGCTGACCACTGTTGAGTGGCCAAGAAGGAGTTTTCACCAAGTGCATTCTGGGAGTTGCAATCCACACCCACAAGGAGCATCTCAGAGCTTCTGGAACCTTGGGGTGAGCTGTGGACCCAAAAAGAACCTTAAAGGAACATCTGGGAGATGATCCAGAAGTTTGGAGAAGTTTGGAAAACTTTTGAAAAAAGCTCCATAGAGGGACCGACCCGCCACGACAACTCTAGCCGGCTTGCCTCAACCGTGACCCGGCCTGACTTGTAGGTTCATCCCGGTGAAGAAACTCTCCAAAAAGAGACTAAGCTCGAACATAGGAAGTTGACCGGGACCTCCCAGCTAGCGTATCTGAGGAGGGCTCAAAGGACGTCGGATCAAGATCCAGGTTTGCCCCGGTCGAAGGATTTTCACCTTGAAAAAAACGACTGAGTCTGAAGGTAAAAATCTCCACTGAGGGCTCCCGCAATGCGTATCTGGAGAAGAGTTCCAGGAGGTCGGATTGGACTGGCAGGTTCGTCCCGCTGAAGAAAATCTTCAGAAAAACGACAAAGGGCCAGATGTAGCAAGCGTTTTGCATGGTGCAAACAGTAAATTTATTTTTAATATTAATATTAATTAATATTA